>NC_045980.1:13537589-13893423 GCF_010909765.2 Amblyraja radiata | reverse complement strand
GTCTCGACCCGAAACGTCACCTATTCCTTTTCTCCAGAAATGCTGCCTGACCCGTTGAGGTACTCCAGCATTTTGTGTCTATCTTTGGTGTAAACCAACTTCTGCAGTTCCTTCCTACACGTCTTATATATTTATCCCGTCTGACCTGCTGTGTTACTCCAGCACTTTGTGTTTTACTTCCTTATAGTGTAGTTTAGTTTAGCTATATCACTCAGAGATAGAGTGAGGCCCGCCGAGTCCGATTTGATGTAAACTATGCGATTATATGTACACTAGTTCTATCCTACACACTAGAGGCAATTTACTGAAGCCAATTAACCTAGAAACCTGCACTTCTTTGGGTTGTGGGAAGAAACCAGAGCATCCGGAGAAAACCCATGTGGTCACAGAGAATGTACTAACTCCGTAGAGACAGCACCCATAGTCAGGATCGAACCTGGGTCTCTGGTGTTGTAAGGTGGCAACTCAACTTGTGCCTTCCTTCCATTTTATCCATGGGAAATTATCTCCCCTTTTTTTAATTGCAACTTGAGTATTTCTTTCTGTGAATAAACTCACAGCACAGGAGACGCAGGTCCCAAAACACGATGACCAAACATTTCATATAAGGTTCATCCACACCATCTGGACAAATAAAACATCATGGTCTCCTTGGATAGCTTACAACATAATAGTATGAACATCGACTTCCCCTATTTTAGATAGCTCATCAACAAACAATTCCCCTCTCCTCTCCCCCTTTCTTCCTCCCTCTCTTCCTTGTGCCCCACCTAGATTTATACCCATCCCCCTCGATCCGTCTCCTTCCACCTATATTCCATCCTCTGACTTCACAATTTTCACTCTTCTATCCTTATTTCACCCTTTGTGTCCTTTCATCAGAGGCCTTTGTCCATCCGTCTGTATATCACGACCTCCCCTCACCTGTATCCACCTATCTCATAGTTTGCTTGGGCAGATTACAGCCCTGTGGTATGAATATTGATGTCACTAATTCAAGTAACCCCGGCATTCCCTCTCTCTCTATTCCTCCCCCCACCCAAGTCGCACCAGTTTCTCGTTTTCACACAACAAACAGCTAACAATGTAGATGTAGATTATGGGGGGAGAAGGCAGGAGAATGGGGTTGAGAGGAAAAGATAGATCAGCCATGATTGAATGGCGGCGTAGACTTGATGGGCCGAATGACCTAATTCTGCTCCTATGACTTATGAACATGAGAACTTGTGTTTTCTGCTGCAGTTTAATAATGTTATTAATCCAAAGACGAGTCCTGACCCGAAGCATCGTCTGTCCATTTCCTCCACAGATGCGGCCTAACCCACTGGGTTACTCCAGCACTTCGTGTTTTGCTCAAGATTCCAGCATCTGCAGTTCCTGGTGCAGCTCTTAATAAAGTTGACCTTGCCTTCCCCCTGCTGGTCAGTGGCCATACTGCAGCTTTGAGGCCTTTTCAAATTTTGCAGTAAAAATGAGTGCAGAATAATCATAGGAGAATTCATATGGCCTGCAGGCAGTCTGAGAGAAAGAACTAAAAAACAAATGATACCCGCAGAATATCCTACTGTTCTGTTACAGCATTTCAGTCTTATCGTTATTCACATGAATTAATGTCCATGAGTTTGTTGAGAGTAAATTTAGTTCCGTTTAGAGACAGAGTGTGTAACAGGCCCTTCGGCCCACCGAGTCGATGCCAACCAACGATCATCCATCCACTAGTTCTATCCTACACACTAGGAACAATTTACAGAAGCCAATAAGCATACAAACATGTGCGTCTTTGGAATGTGGGAGGAAACCGGAGTACCCGGAGAAAACCCACGTGGTCACAGGGAGAATGTACAAACTCCGTACAGACAGCACCCGTAGTCAGGATCGAACCGGGGTCTCTTTCACTGTAAGGCAGCAACTCTACCGCTGCGCCACTATGATTTAAAAGCATCTTTAAAAGCATCTGTGGGGGAAATGAATGTGCGATGTTTCGGGTTGGGACCCATTCTTCGGCCTGATTGTTACTCTCATAAACACACAGTGACAACAGTATAATGGTAACGTTGACATTTTCAAGTGTTTGTCCTACAGTGCCATCATGTGGGGAGAATGCCTTTATTCCATCAACCGTCGAGGGCCTGGATGTTGTAGTGAGGCCGGGAACTGAGGCAAGAATCTAAAGTGTTTAATTGTCATATGAACAGAAAACAGAATAATGAAATTCTTACTTGCAGCAACATAACAGACCAGCAACAGTACTCATAGACAACAGTCTGAAGAAGGGTCTCGACCCGAAATGTTACCCATTCCTTCTCTCCAGAGATGCTGCCTGTCTTGCTGAGTTACTCCAGCATGTTGTGTCTATCTTTGGTGTAAACCAGCATCTGCAGTTCCTTCCTACACAATAAACAAATGTATTGTTATCTACGGGCGGTACGGTGGTGCAACGGCAGAGTTGCTGCCTCACAGCGCCAGAGACCCAGGTTTAACCCTGACTACGGGTACTGTCTGCGTGCAGTTTGGATGTTCTCCCAGTGACCGCGTGGGTTTTCCCCGGGTGCTCCGGCTTCCTTCCAAATACAAGAATTGATAAATCGTATTGTAATTATAATACGATGTTGGTGAAAATGACTGTTCTGTAGGGGTCTAAGATCGCTTCTGAAGGAAGGAGATATTGGTGATGGGATAGGAATGGGGCTTAGAGACCAAAGACAAGGCCACTATACACTAACTTTCCATTGGCCTTCCTAATTACTTTACTTCCGACTTTCTTTCTCCCTCCTTCCCTTGCTTTCTCCCGCTTTCCTCTCCCCTTCCCAGCTCTCCCACAGCCCACTGTCTCTGCCTCTTCCTTTCCTCTTCCCCACATCAGTCTGCAGAAGGGTCTCGACCCGAAATGTCACCTATTCCATCGCTCCATCGATGCTGCCTCACCCGCTGAGTTTCTCCAGCATTTATTTCTACCTTTACTTTAGACTTGATACTTTAGATATATCCTTCGGTCAGCACCAACCAGGCATCATCCCATACACTAGCACTATCCAACACACACTAGGGACAATTTTACAATTTTACCATAGCCAATTAATCTACAAACCTGTATGTCTTTGGGGTGTGGGAGGAAACTGGAGCACCTGGAGAAAACCCACTTGGTCACAGGGAGAACATGCAAACTCTGCGCAGACAGCACCCGTAGTGAGGATCTCTGGCGCTGTGAGGCAGCTACTCGACTACTGCACCTCTGTGCTGTCTTCTCTACGCCACTTGGCATTTGCTGCGGTTAATGGGGACTGGAACAGATTAGAAAAAAAATCCTTGCACCCTGCAAATTAACTATTTGCCCTCAGTCTCGCAGTTTAACTTGGGGAGATATTACTTTCTGTAACCTTTCAGTGTACGCCTGCTTCCCTCTGCCCACTGGATGTCATTAACTTTGTTTATTATTCAATTCAACAACAGAGGGTTATAAATATGTAGTTTGAGAGATGAATCTTTGCTCCCACTCATTTCACCCCTGCCATCGGGAAGAAGGTACAGGAGCCCGAAAACTGTAACGTCCAGGTTCAGGAACAGCTTCTTCCCAACAGCCATCAGGCTATTAAACACTACAACCTCATATAGGCTCTGAACTACAATAGACTATTATTATTATTATTGTTGCACTGTTTTGTATGTTTTTTGAGTATGTGTATGTGTATACATATACACACACACACACACACACACACACACACACACACACACGCACACACGCACACACGCGCACACGCGCACACGCGCACACACGCACACACACACACACACACACACACACACACACACACACACACACGCGCACACGCGCACACACGCACACACACACACACACACACACACACACACACGCACACACACACACACACACACACGCACACATGCACACACACACACACACACACGCGCACACGCACACACGCACACACACACACACGCACACACGCACATACACACACACACACACACACACACACACACACACACACACACACACACACACACACACACACACACACACACACAGACAAATTCATTTCACTTGCACTTTATGTGCGATGTGACGAATAAAACTGATTAATTGATTGATTGACACACACACATATAAGGGTATGTTGTGAGTATATGTATATATACACTCTGAGCTTTTTTTTCTCTCAGGTAAACAAAAATGTTGGAGGAACTCAGCGGGTGAGGCAGCATCTATGGAGAGAAGAAATAGGCAACGTTTCGGGTCGAGACCCTTCTACAGACTGATCTCTCTCCCGTTTGTCATGTGATTGTGATATTTGTTATACTCATTGTATTGGGAAGGGTGATTATAGAGTGATGGGTTGTATATATGACTAAGATACTGTATAGTATTTGTGGGTTTTTCTTTTCTTTTTTTTTTTTTTCTTTTTTGTGTCTTTGTAAATATTTGATTAGTGTTCAAATGTAAATAATTTGGTGTACATATAGTGGCTGGTGTACATATGGTGTACATATTTTTTTTTTTTTTATTTCAAAATATACTTTATTCAATTGGTAAATATATACAATTTCTGAACCATTCAAAACAAATTTCATCCGACATTTTCGGAGACTATACAAACTTTTTCCAGTACAATTTTTTTTTTTTACATTTGTCAAATTTCACCAAACAGTCCCCCACCAGTGCCACTCTGTGGCCCCTGTTCAAGTAATAAATATATACAATGTGTACAAAGTGCGAAAATTTCCATCTGACATTTCAAGTTCCACAAAAAATGTCCCCCACCCGTGCCACTCATGTGGCCCTCTGGTGTGGGATACCTTCCCTTAATTTAATTTAATTTGAGGGGCGTCTCCACCATACTGTGCCCCCCATGTCCAGCAGCGGAAGGACCCTAGACTGTGGCCCTCCCCCACCGAGCCTTGGCGTTGGCTGCACCAAGCTTCAGCGAGTCCCTTAGCACGTACTCCTGCAGTCTGCAGTGGGCCAGTCGGCAACATTCCCTGACGGACATCTCGCTCTGCTGGGTGGTGAGCAACGCTCGGGCAGACCAAAGAGCGTCTTTGTGTACATATAGCTGCTAAATTTGTATGAGATAAATATACAAGCAGTTGAATAAGGGGTGGGAATTAATAAGCTTTGGCTTCTTCCTGCTCCTTTTCGGACACATATGATTTCATTTATTTATAGATATTGTTTATGGCACCTTATAAATATTTGTGTTTTGTTTTTTGTATGCTTTCACATTTGCTTTTTATTCTTTTATTTTGTCCGAAATAAATAACGAATAAATAAATAAATAAATAAATAAATACTATGTTTGCATATTCTGTTGTGCAGCAGCAAGTAAGAATGTTATTGTTCTATCTGGGACATATGACAGACTCTTGACTCCTGAGTTGTGCAGTCGCGATGTTGTGGAGATAAGAATGATTAGTTGTGTTCTCTACCCATTCCTTGGTATTGTGTCAAATTATTTTAAAAGTTAATTGCTCTCTGATTCCTATTTATCAGAGGTAGATACAGTTATTATCCCCTATTGTTTATTGCAGTGACTAGAAGTCACTCCCTGCAGTTCATTACACAGCAAAAAGTATTCACTGTTATATTTCATTAGGCTACAGGTTCTGCTGTTTAATTACAGTGGTGTCGGAGAAAGCATGCAGCATTGTATATCATTTGAATTTTTTAATACAATTTTCCATAATGAATTCTCAAAGCAATGATTGTGAGCAGGGCAATATTTCACTTCTTGATAGTAATCAATGACTTTTGTAATCACAGCAGAATGTTTCAATGCCTTGCTTTAGCTGCCCAAGTGGTGTATCTTGATGGGAAACAAGACAAACTGTGTGGGACTTTTCATTCGGAGGTGGGTAGAATGCTTTGTTTACCAGTGTGAAAGATCTAAGTTTTTGACTGTAGCCATAGAAACCGAATGTGCAGGAAGGAACTGCAGATGCCGGTTTAAACCGTAGATAAACACAAAATGCTGGAGTAACTCAGCCTTCAGTCTGAAGGAGGGTCTCGACCCAAAACGTCACCCATTCCTTCTCTCCAGAGATGTTGCCTGTCCGCTGAGTTACTCCAGCATTTTGTGTCTGTCACAGCAACTGGACGATGGTTTAAATTAAAGATGGGGACTAAGGTCATGGGTTAGTGACCCTAACCCTAACCCTAATCCTAACCCTAAAGTCATGGGTTAGTGGAGAGACAGGTCAGCACAGTGGGAAGGAGTAATGTCCTTTCACCTCTGGAAATAGTGTTCAAATCCTGCCTTAGACTGATCGGAGGGAAAATACTCTTTGTATTGATATCTATAAGGCTCTTAAAGTGAAATTACCTTCTGCGCATTTAACTAGAAATCTGCAGCAAACCTTGAACATTGCTGAACTAATTCGGAGAAACCATAAAGTTGTCTGAAATGGAATTAAAGTGCTGGGCAAGATCGTATTGGTTACTTCAAGGCAAATGCTTTACCTGGGCTAAGTTCCGAAGGTCAATGAGATAAGGGAGAGAGAACTAAATGACTAATAGACTGCCGATAGTGTCGTGCACAACACACCGACTGTGACAAACTCTGACAAACTTTGAAAAGAACTGCTTATAAGTAAAGAAGCAACATTGAGGTGGAAGTAGGACAACATTACTGGATTTGTAGGAAGGAACTGCAGATGTTGGTTCACACTGAAGTTAGACACAAAATGCTGGAGTAACTCAGCAGGACAGGCAGCATCTCTGGAGAGAAGGAATGGGTGACGTTTCGGGTCAAGGCCTTGCTTCAGACTACTGACCATCCACATCTCCTGTCAGACCTGTCTTGAGTTTTAACCGATTTCAGGAGTCTTCTTTAAATTAAAAATTACTTGTTTTTTTCATAGATAGATTTTTTTTAGGATGGACAGTCATAACAATTTTCCCACGATGGAAAAATCAATTACTAGAGGGCTTATCTTTAATGCGATAGGCAAAACGTTTAACGGAGATGTGCGGGGCAACCTTTGGTAACAAAGTGCAGTGAGTGACTGGAACACGTTGCTGAGGTTGGTGGTTGATGAAAATACGATGGTGGCATCTAAGAGGATAAGCATATGGATATGCAGGGAATGGAGGGATAGGGATTACCCTTGTACACTTCACTCCGCCTCGACAAGGCCACCAGCATAATCAAGGACCAGTCTCACCCCGGACACTCCTTCTTCTCCCCTCTCTCGTCAGGCCAGAGGTACAGGAGTGTGAAAACACACCTGTTCACACTAGTTCTATGCTATCCCACTTTCACACCCACTCCTTACACACTCAGGGCAATTTACAGAGGGGCAATTAACCTGCAAACCCACAGGGCTTTGGGATATAGGAGGAAACTGATGTGGCCACAGGGAGAAGGTGTGAACTCCGCGCACGTAGCATCCGAGGTCAGGATCGAACCCGGGTCTCTCGTGCTGTGAGGCAGTGGTTCTACCCGCTGTGCCACTGTGCTGGCTTGACTTCCCGGCAAGGCTTCACTGTAAAGCGTGGTGCCAGTGGTTTGGACCGATTGAACTGAGCTCAACTCACCTGGATCTGAGTTACCACCCCCTGCTAGTGTCACTGCCAAGGTCAGCTACAGTGGGCCAGATCTTCTGTAACCCTGCCTCTCTCCCCCCCCACCCTCCCTCCCCCTAATGCGTTCATATTCACCTTATATTCTGCTGCAGACATTCACCAATAACTGACATATCCTTGGAATTTGCAAGTTGAATCGGTAGTATGGAAGCAAAATGCGATGTTAGCATTAATATTGTGAGGACTAGAGTATTAAAACAGGGATGTAATGCTAAGGTTTTGTAAGGCAGTGGTCAGACCTCATTTGGAGTATTGTGAGCTGTTTTGGGCCCCATATCTGAGGACTTATGTGCTGCCAGTTTAAATATATACTAGACCAAGTGCAGACCCCCCAACGCACCTGTTCACTACCCGTAGCCCCCACAGGAGGCATGGTCCTCCAACTCAAGCCGTTCCTGACGTACGATTCCAGCACTCCCCTTGCCTTCCTCAGCAGTGATCTTTAAAAAAAAATCCAATTACACTTGCCCTGTGTGTTGCAATAGCAATTCGCCCTCCCCCCCTGCTAGTCGAGCCATTGGGATGTCATCAGTTGAAGCTGTTCAGTTTGAATTTAAAGCTATTTTGATTTTTTTAAAACTTTAATTGGTAATAAGTCGAGAAATAAAGCATAAAATGTTCAGTGAAAGTGATCTCTGCCTCAAGGGGGAAAATGTGAATCGGATTATGTAAAAAACTTGTGAAAGTTGGCATTTTTCAAGCTTTAATCGCAAATAACGTGTCAAATATAGGATGAAATCTTCATTGAGGCTGGTCTCTGCTAGCTGAGCAATTGTGACATCATCATTTGAATCTGGTGGTTGTAATTTCAAAGTCTTTTGACTTTATAGACTTTTAATCAGTAATGAGTCGAGAATAAGTCGAGAAATAAAGCATGAAATGTTCAGATAAGGTGATCCCGGCCTCGACGGGTAAAATGTCAATCGGAATATGTAAAAATGTTATCGTTACAGCGTAGTATTTTTGCGAAGATGTAAAGACAACCGCATATACACACACATATACACACGTACAAGATCAGACTTTTAATAAGTATTTGATGATATATATATATATGTGTTATATACATGTGTGTGTATATATTAGTTTATTGAATTGTTTGTTTATTATATACACACACACACACATGCATATAACGCATATATATATACATATATATATATAATGTACAATTTGTATATGTGTGTATTCACATATAGGGAGAGCATTTTGATCAGTTGCATCGTGGCCTTGTTCAGAAACTCAAAAAGCCATGGAAGGAAGGAGCTTGCAAATAGTGGTGAACATTGCCCAGTCCATGGCAGGTACTGACCCCCCCCCCCCCCCCATCATGAACAAGATCTACAGGAGGCCCTGCCTCAAAAAGGCAGCCGGTCTCATCAAAGACCTACACGATCCTGGCCACGCTCTCATTTCACTCCTGCCATCGGGAAGAATGTAGGGGAGTCTGAAAAGCAAGACCTTCATGTTCAAGAATCACTTCATCCCAACAGATATCAGGCTCTTGAACACTGCACAATACCAAATCATCAGTTATGGACTGTTTTTGTACAAAGGACTTTGGGATTTTTTTTATTTTCACTAATGTGGGCGTTATTAGTTTATCGAATTGTCTATTATATATGATCGATATTTATTGTGTTTGCAGGTCTGTTATGCTGCTGCAAGTAAGACTAATTGTTCCATTGTCAGTATGTGTAACAATGAAACATTCTTGACTCTTGCCTTGGTTCTCTTGTAGTATGAGCTACTGTATCAGTGCAAATGATGCAAGCAACAAGTGCCGGAGTTAACATCTAAAATTGGCACTGAACTCTTGTCAATTCTCACTTGACTATTAATCCTATTTCTTTTATTCCATTCCTCATCTACAGTCAGTGCCTTGATTTGTAAATGCTCCCGCTTGCGACTTGATGGATGTGGTCATTATTTGCAGGAGCCTTGAATGCTGCATTTGTCGTTACCAATCTTGGTGCGAGCGACATTAGTTTTTTAAATCCTTTTCTTCTATAGGGACGTTAGTTCAGATGAAAATTTCTTACATCAGTTTAAAGCCAAGGCAAGAAATAGCAATACGATTTGCAATAAAACAGACAAAACCCTCGGTGGGCCAAGGCAGCGGAGATGGAGTGAGAAGGTGGTCACATCTTCCCCACTTTAGTTTAGTTTAGTTTAGTTTAGAGATACTGCGTGAAAGCAGGCACTTTGGCCCACCAAGTCCGCGTTGGCCTGCGATTCCCGTACACTAGCACTATCTGACATACTAGAGACAATGTACAATTCTTACTGAAGACAATTAAGCTACAAACCATTTGGAATGTGGGAGGAAACCGGAGCTCCTGGAGAAAACCCTCGCAGGTCACGGGGAGAACATACAAACTCCGTACAGACAGCCCGTAGTCAGGATCGAACCCGGGTCTCGGGTGCTGTAAGGCAGCAACTCTACCGCTGCACCACTATGCCTCCCTTTCCTTGCCATCTTATTCATTGCATTCTATACCTAATATTCTTGAAAACAATGAAAATGTGCATTTAAAGAAGTTTGGGGACAAAGGCTAATGGTTCTCTAACAGCATCATTTCTAGTTTGACAGGCACTGACAGTGTATCACATTGCAGAAATAATCTCACACCACACTGCCAATGGACTCATCAACTAATGGTCAGGGGTCAAAAAATCCCATTGTAGAAATAAGATTGAAGTTTCACAGACCTGCTCAAGTATTACTTTCCTGAACCGTGTAACAATCTCAGAAGATACAATCCAGCCACTTTTACAAAGGAGACAGGAGACATTTTCAGCTCAGTTAGAAATGAGGTGGATTAAAGCATTGAGAATTCTAGATATAGCTATAAATAAACGTGAAACGTTTGGCAAAGACCATTTTGACAGTTCATTTATTTTTTGTGTCTGGAGGGCAGGACAGCTGGTAGAGCTGCTGCCTCACAGTGCCAGAGACCCGGGTTCGATCCTGACCTCGGATGCTGTCTGTGTGGAGTTTGCACGTTTGCCTGTGAGGTTGAGCTTGCACGTTCCCCCTGCGACCGCGTGGGTTTCCGGTTTCCTCAAGACGTGCGGGTTTGTAAGTTGATCGGCATCTGTAAATTCCCTTTAGTGTGTAAGGTGTGGATGTGAAAGTGGTCCAAGATAGTGTGAACAGGTGATCGATGGACAGCATGGACTCAGTGGGCCAAAGGGCCTGTTTCCATGCTGTATTGTTCAATCGAAAAGCAGAACTACTATGCACTTGTACTGTATGTGAGAAGCTTATCTAAGATGTACCTTAGTTCTAATGTATAGTGATATTTGTACTGAACTGTACCCAAAAATGAAATGAATTTCACCGTACCTCTGTACATGTGACAATAAAGTATTAAACCATTAAACCATTAACAAATGGGGAAACCCATCAGTGTTACCAGTCCAATGAGCCACTTTCAGGGCTGGAAACTGGTTCCATTTGCCGTTTTTGTAAAACTATACTTCCTGTTTTCAAGTGCCCAGTTGGTGGATTGGTCCCAGCAGATGCGACTGGGATTCGATTAATGTCCAGGGGCTGAGGTTTCTCCCCTACCTTTGGGCAGGGTAGGGGTGTTGGCAGGCTGGTTACTTGTTTTACAGCCCACCTGACCTTCGATTTTACGGGCTTGACCAGAAATGAAATTCAGCAGTAAACTAATTCCTGCTTGTTAAATGTGGCCCTTTCAAATGACAAGATAGATAGATATTGCTTACCTTTAATATGTTGTTAAAGATGCTGCCTTTACATCTTAAAAATACAAGCTTAATTGCTGCACACATTCAAATAGACATCCTTGGCCTGTACAAGCTGGACTTTTGCAAATTCTTCTATTAGTTTATTTATAAAGGGCGCTGTGCTGGCATCAGGTGATTCATTTATATATGTATCGGAATGGTAGCATGGCCTTGTGAGGAATACATTTGATGTGTGGCAGCCTAGGAATAACCATGATTGTGATAAATACAGGCAGAAGCTAATATTACGGGGACCAGCACAATGACCTGTTTCATTGCATGCATCACTAGACAGCACATAATTGGGTTGGGTCTCTCTAAAATACTTTATGTGGATGAAGCAGCTTCACAAGGTCAGGTAGTAGTTTGACTGACATTCCATTCACATCTTGCCTGATTCCGATAAAATACTGAAAGTTGCTGTTTATGGGTTTAGTGAATGGCAGAACTTAGGTTAGTTTAGTTTATTGCCACATACGTATACCGAGGTTCAGTGAAAAGCTTTTGTTGCATGCAAACCAGTCAGTGGAAAGACAATACATGATTACCATCGAGATAGTAGCTCAGGACTGCTCCCTAGTTGTCGCAGTTGCCTGATAATAGCTGGGAAAAAACTGCCCCAGAATCTGGAAGGTAGACAAAAATGCTGGAGAAACACAGTGGGTGAGGCAACATCTATGGAGCGAAGGAATTGGTGATGTTTCGGGTCGAGACCCTTCTTCAGACTTCTGGGTGGTCCCGGGTGGCGCGGCGCTCCATTGACGCGCGGACGGCGTGCGGGCGGTGCATCGTTACGGATGTTGACGCACGGTGACGCATAATAAATTAGCATAGGCAATGTTCATGCGTCACCGTGCGTAACCATGCGTCACCACACGCTACACGTACGCTGTCAGTACATCAATGTACGCCATCAGTACATCAGCGTGTGCAAGTGGCGCGCAAGGATTTTGAGCACTGCAAAATCATGGAGCGCCGCGCATTACCGTGCATCACTGCATACGCCACCACGCATAACCACGAGCGATGCGCACGTCATGACGCGCCAACCAATTTTTAGGATGTTGTGTAAATGAGGTGCAAATGACGCCAAGTGGGACAGGCCCTTTTGCTGCCTCTGGTGTCAGTGCTTTAAAACTGGATAACAGGAACTGTCTGACCCCCAGCAAATGTAAGAATGGCCTGAGGGGGAGTCTGTGGTAAATTGGATGCAGCTTTTAGTCCTGGATCTCAAATCCCCTCTGAGAGTCAAAGGTTGCCATCAAGTGTTACATTTTCCCACTGATCCCATCACATCCATTTCACCAGTTTCCGAAATCCAGCAAAAAAAAAGATTATCCTTCATGGTGACTTATTTTATTTGGCTTAAAAGACAGGATATAAATCTTTTATTCTGGGCCAAGATGGGATGCATTTCTGACGGGTTGGCGTTGCCTGGGTCACAGGGTAAGGCACTCATGCATCTATACTGAGCTTCATTAGGCAGCTGCTCAGATATGCAATGATTTTTTGTTTTCCCCCCAACAAAGAAAAGCTTTATTCTGAATAATAAATATATACAATGTGCAAAAACTCACATTTCGACATTCTCATCGGCTCTAGACATATCAATTAGCACTTAGACACAAAATGCTGGAGTAACTCAGCATGTCAGGCAGCATCTCTGGAGAAAAGGAATGGGTGACCCTTCTTCAGCGTTGTACTTGGTCGAGTTGACAAAACTATCTGTATACCAGGCACCCTTGCCACTCTTTAGAGTTCAGACTATAAACTTTAGAGATACAGCGTGATAAGTGGCCCGTCAGCCCACCGAGTCTGCGCTGACCAGCGAGCACCCTGTGAACTAACCTGCACACATTAGGATCAATTTTACAACTTACCAAAGCCAATTAACCTACAAACCTGTACATCTTTGGAGTGTGGGAGGAAACCGGAGCATCCGGAGAAAACCCACGTGGTTACAGAAAGAACATTCATACTCCGCATGGGCAGCATCCGTAGTCGGGATCTAACCCTGGCCTCTGGCGTTATAAGGCAGCAACTCTACCACTGCGCTCTGTGTATATATATATCTAAATAGTTGCTTTCTTTGAAGCAGCATAACAGATCTGTAAACACTATACACATAGATAACATGTATGGATATATTGGTGTATATATACATATATATAAACCTATATAAACCTATATATCTATAATACACACACACACACACACACACACACACACACACACACACACACACACACACACACACACACACACACACACACACACACACACACACACACACACACACACACACAAACACACACACACACACACGCCGTGACCTCTGTTGGTCCAGCAAAACAGATAATGTGGCAAGGTTCTGGAACCAAGGGTGCCGGGAAATGATTGGCGGGCCTATACATAACATTATGATGGGCATAGATACAGTAAAACCTTTTCCCCAAGTTGGAATTATCAATAACTAGAGGACATAGCTTTAAGGTGAGAGGGCACAGTTATCAATAACTAGAGGACATAACTTTAAGGTGAGAAGGGCACAGTTTTAGAGGAGATACGTTCGGTAAGTATTTTTTACACAGAGTGGTGGGTGCCGAGAACATGCTGCCGTGGGTAATGGTGAAGGCAGATACGATGATGGCGTTTAAAAGGCTTTTTGATAGGGATTGGATTATGGATCAGACGTAGGGAGAGGAAATTATTTTGAGTCTGAGTTTGAATTTAGTTTATCATCACGCGTACCGAGGTACAGTGAAAAGCTTTTGTTGCATGCTAACCAGGCAGCAGTAAGACTATACATGATTACAATCAATCCATCCATATTGTACAGGTGCATGATTAAGGGAATTACGTGAATAATGTTTAGTGCAAGATAAGGTTCAGTAAAGATAGTCCAGGGGTCTCCAATGAGGTAGATAGTAGCTCAGGACTGCTCTCTAGTTGTAGCAATGTTATAAAATTTTGATACTTTTAAAATCAAGTCTGCAATTTATCCCATCAGATAAAGCATAAAAAGAAGTTTAATTTGACACCTAATTCACTTTCATATCTTCAGTATTAAAAAAGTTATGGCCATTTTCATACTCGGAAATTAGCATCTTGTTCCCTATTGATTTTCCATTGACTTAACACAAAAGCTGTGATCAAGGACAGTGAAATGGCCATAACTTTATTAAAAATTAAGAGAACTGAAAGAAATTTTCAGTTATTATAGATTGAAGCATTCTGAAACAAATATTAAACAATCTTACTTGGATGACCTGAAATTAAAGCATATAATTAGTTAGTTACCCAATTGTAGCTAATTCCAAAATTCAATTACTAGATCTAAACATCTATCCATTTCTTAAGGAAAGATTAACATTTTTAAATAGCCTAAGTGTCCAAAGAACATTCACACAAGAATTCAGAATAAAACATGATTTTTAAATCTCATTGACATTAATTTATAGGCCAAATGGAAGGGATTTAGTGTTCAATTGCTGTAAATTAATGGCCATTTAAATCAGCCATTAAATGGGATTCTGTGGAACGCGCTGGTTTAGAACGCTTGCCATTGCGGTGAATTTGTACCCCATGTCGGCATGAAAGATACTGCCGGTTCAGATGGGCCCCCAAGTCAGCTACTCGCAACATGACATTTTGTATAAGGGGATCTTAAGAAGCCCTTTATAATGTAAAAATAAACAACCTTCCTTGCCTTGTCCCCTACATGAGATCCGTCCCGTTGTCGGGGTTCGCGGCTTTAGAGGATGATTTTTAATCTACTATAACAATTAAATAACCAAATTTAGTTTAGAAATACCTGCAGCGAACGAACCTCGCAGCGGTTTTTCGTCAGCAACTAAGTAGGCTGAACAACATCGATTTCAACAGCCTAGAGAAAATCGCGTTTTATACCCGCCCCCCTCTCAAAGGCGCCAAAGTCGCGCACACGGGCAGCGGCAGAACTGCAGAGCCGCTGAAGGTAAGTTTTGCAACATACCTACTAGTTGTTGGTAGGATGGTGCCAAGCTTAACTTGGCTTCATGCTCGGTGTGACATTGTGACACAAAAGGCCTGTGTGTGTGCTGCACTGCTCTAATGTATGTTCAACGTTCTAATTCTGAGCTACTATCTATCTCATTGGTGACCCTCATTGGACTATCTTTGATCAGACTTTACTGGACTTTATCTTGCACTAAACATTCTTCCCTTACCATCTATCTGTACACTGTGAATGGCTCGATTGTCATCATGTATTGTCTTTCCGCTGACTGGTTAGCACGCAACAAAAGCTTTTCACTGTACCTCGGTACACGTGACAGTAAACTAAACTGAACTGAAGTGTTCTATGTTAAATCAGGGTCTGTAATGACAGACTCCACTCACTCTTTGCACCAGCAGTTAAATAACACATTTTACACGAATAGGAAGTGAGATGAAAACTTCCCATGAATTAGATGGTGTGAAACAATCCTGTTTTCTCAGGGTACTTGGCTTTGTGAGGTCAGATATATCTGCCAGTTGGGAATATATTACCTGATACAACATCATGAGAAAATGATTGATCCTTCAAGACTGATACTTGAAGCCTTTGTAGATATGAGTGGCCTAATGCAATCTGCCCGTAAAACGTTACATCCCCGCACACCTCAGGAAGTGAACATGTGCAAATCCTTGGCCTCAAATTTTCATCGCAATTTATTGAGCAGGGCGTGACGTCTTACCAGATCTCTTTGGTGTGTAATGAATGGGAGCTAAGCTCCTCACACTATAAGTCAGGCCACAGGAGTGAGAGTAAAAGACATTACGTTAAATTGGCAGAATCTTTCATTAACTTTCAGCTTAGTTTTGGCCATTCATAACTCATCGGCATCCATTTGTCATAACTTGACATTCCCCGTTGAAAAATATAGCCTTCATTAAATAACGTGGCCATAAAATAAATGGGTGCCAAGTAATTTAGTGAGATGAAATGGGCTGGTCTTTGGAACTTATCCTGTGTGCTGTAATGTATCATCCTAGAATACAGCAAAATTGCAAAGTTGAGCAATGTTAAGGCCATTTATCAGTCGTCAGATGTAACTGGAGTATAGAATAATGCCAAAAGGGTGATGAAATATAGAATATTATTTTGCCTGTCCCATACTTTAAGAGAATATGCTTTTTCCTGATAACAAAGAAAGAGATATACTGTATTTCTCTAAAATAACATTTCTCACATGGGCATATTTCTACTCTCAAACTGTAAAGTTCTCTCTGCTTTCTCTGCTTTGCAGTGGCACGGTGGATCAGCGGTAGAGCTGCTGCCTCCCAGAACCAGAGACCCCGGTTCAATCCCGACTACGGGTGCTTGTTTGCGTCTTAGTTCGCTAGTTGGTTTTCACACGCAATCACAAGATAGTGTGAGAAAGATGTTCAACTTAGGGCAGCCATGGTGACGCAACGGTAAAGTTGCTGCCTCACAGCGCCAGAGACCTGGGTTCAATCCCGACTACGGGTGCTGTCTGTACAAAGTTTGTAACCTTCTCCCCGTGACTTGCGTGGGTTTTTCTCCAAGATCATCGGTTTCCTCCCACACTCCAAAGATGTACAGGTTTGTAGGTTAATTGGCTTGGCGTAAATGTAAACTGTCCCAAGTGCGTGTAGGACAGTGTTAGTGTGCGGGGATCGCTGGTCGGTGCAGACTCGGTGAGCCAAAGGGCCTGTTTCCGCACTGTATCTAAACTAAAGCAAACTAAACCTGCACCAGAGAATGGTGCATGATTTTTCACTGGATTATTATTTGATTGTTTCCAAGGTGAGAACTGTGATTTCTTATAATCGGATGAAAACCTTGGGTGGGAATTTGATGTGGATCCAAGATGGCGGCTTTATGTGTGCTACTCACAGAAGTGGATCTGCAATCACGCTTTACAATAGCTCCTTGTAAACCTCGACCGCAACATTTCTTACTGTATCTGTACGCTGTGGATGGCCACATTGTAATCTTGTATTGTCTTTCCGCTGACTTGTTAGCACGCAACAAACGCTTTTCACTGTACCTCGGTACACGTGACAATAAACTCAACTCAAACTCAGTGCGGAGGCTGATGTGTATGGCCAGAACTTCCTCGGTGACCAGAGGGATAGAGTGTGAAACGGGGCAGAATGAAAGAGTGTACGGCAGACACCAAGTTGTTAACATAAACCGCGCTGATCGCAAGAAGTTCAGAGGGGAAGTTAAAAAAAACCACGAGGGAAATGAGAGAGGCAAAAGAGGAAGAATGGAAAATATGAAAGGGAATCCAAACATATTCTATCAGGAGACCCACAAAACTGCAGATGCTGGAATCATGAGAAAAAAACCCAACATGCTGGAGAATTCAATGGGTCAGGCAGCATTCGTGGAGGAAGAATGGACAGGCCACATTTTGGGCCAGGACTCTTCTTTAATTTTGTAGGATGTTGTTGGTTTAAATCGAAGATAGACACAAAATGCTGGAGTAACTCAGCGGGACAGGCAGCATCTCTGGAGAGAAGGAACGGGTGATGTTTTGGGTCAAGACCCAATCTTCTTTAGATTGATGGAGTGGGAAGGGGCAGGGGGAGAGGGCTGTAAGAGAGGTGAGGACTGGGAAAGCTTGCCGAGTGACAGGTGGATTTAGGTTCCATTGGGATGCGAACAGGAAGAGGGTTGTAAAAGGAGAGGTGGGGCCAGTTGGGTTTACCAGAGGCCAGTGATAGGCATTGGTCCAACTAGGCCTCTGGTTGCCAATCATTTCAACTCCCCTTCCCATTCCCACGCTGACCTTCCTGTCCTGGGCCTCCTCCATTTCCAGAGTGAGGCTACACACAAACTGGAGGAACAGCACCTCATATATTGCTTGGAAAGCTTACACTCCAGCAGTATGAACACGGAGTTCTCTCATTTTAAGTAACTTCATTTTACACTCCCCTCCCTTACCCCTCCCCTCTTGCCCCCTTCCTCCTCCCTAATCGTTTTACCAGTTCCACAGTTCCCCACATTGTTTCTCGTGAGATCACATCATCCCATGCCAACAATCGACCTACTAGTCACCGCCCTGCCGGCCCTGTTTGGACCTGGTCTTTCTTCACCTCCATTTCTTCAACCCCTCCCATCCCCCACTATCCCTTACTTTCAGTCTGAAGAAAGGTCCCGACCTGAAACGTCACCCCATCATCTTCCTCCAGAGATGCTGCTTGACCCGCTGAGTTACCCCAGCACTTTGTGTCTTTCGCCAGTAATAAGATGTACTTCTGGAGGAAGAGTGCATGCCTGAGATACTAAATGAGTACTCTACATCAATCTTTACCACAGGGAGGAAGCTGCCAGAACGTCCACAAAGAAAGACATATTTGAGATTCAGGATGGGCCAACGATTGATAAGGGTGAGAGCGGCATGGTGGCGCTGCGGTAGAGTTACAGCGCCAGAGACACGGGTTCAATCCTGACCACGGCTGCTGTCTGTACGGAGTTTGTACGTTCTCCCCGTGACCTGCATGTGTGGTGATTGCTGGTCGGCGCAGACTCGGTGGGCTGAAGAGCCTGTTTCTGCACTGTATCTCAAAAATAAATGTGCTGTTAGTAGGATTAGTTGCACTTAAAGTGAAACAGAGTTGCTGTTGGGGAATTCAATTCAATTCAATTCAATTCAACTTTAATGTCATTGCACAAATACTGAGTATGGGTACAACGAAATGCAGTTTTGCGTCAGTCCGTAGTAGTAGTGCAATATAGAAATAAAAAATAAATAAAAAAAAGAGGATACAGAATAATCAAAAATACAGAATAATTAAACAATGGGGACGGAGGGACCGGAGGAATCTATCGGCGGGACTCCGAGTTCAGCAATGCGATGGTATAATTGTAGAAGCTGTTCCTCATCCTACTGGTATGAGACCTGAGGCTCCTGTACCGCCTCCCTGATGGGAGGAGGGCAAACAGTCCATGGTTGGGGTGGGAGGGGTCTTTAATGATCTTCCCAGCCCGTTTCAGACACCGTTTTTGGTGGAGGGCATCCATGGCATGGAGCGGGGCACCGATGATGTGCTGCGCGGTTTTCACCACCCGTTGTAGTGCCTTCCTGTCCGCAACAGTGCAGCTGCTGTACCATACCGTGAAGCAGGTGGTCAGGATGCTCTCGATGGTACAGCGGTAGAAGTTGGTCAGGATCTGGGGGGACAGGTGGGCTTTCTTGAGCCTCCTCAGGAAGTAAAGGCGCTGCTGTGCCTTTTTGATCAGCTTGGAGGTGTTGAGGGACCAGGACAAATCCTCCGAGATGTGTACCCCGAGGAATTTGTAGCTGGAGACGCGCTCCACCTCAGTCCCGTTTATATGGATGGGAGTATGTCTGCCCCCTCTGACCTTCCTGAAGTCGACAATAATTTCCTTCGTCTTCTTGGAGTTGAGGACGAGGTTATTGTTGGCACACCAGGTTGTCAGGTGCTGGACCTCCTCTCTGTAGGCTGACTCATCGTTGTCACTGATCAGTCCTACCACCGTGGTGTCGTCAGCAAACTTAATGATGGCGTTGGATCCGTACTTAGGGATGCAGTCGTGGGTGAAGAGGGAGTAGAGGAGAGGATAAGTAAATAGCAGAAGCCCTGACTATAATCGTTCAAATATCTGGAGATTCAGGGTGGAGGGTGAGGAAACTGTAAATGTTATACCCTTGTTCGCAGAAGGATGTCGGACAAAGCCACCAACCACAGACCAGTCCATTTAACCTCAGTGATGCAAGCACCAGCAGAGACCCGTATTTGACCCTGACCACGGGCGCTGTCTGAATGGAGTTTACACATTCTCCCCGTGACCGCGTGGGTTTACTCCGGGTGCTCCGGTTTCCTCCCACACTCCAAGGACGAGCAGGTTTGTACGTTAATTTGATTTGATAAAATTGTAAATTGTCCTTTATGTTTATGACAGTGTTAATATACTGGAGTGATCGTTGTTCAGGGCCTGTTTTCACGTATCTCTAAAGTCTAAAGAAACAGTCATGTGGACAAGAAGATAGGCACAAAAAGGCTGGAGTAACTCAACGGGATAGGCAGCATCGCTGGAGGGAAGGAATGGGTGACGCTTCAGGTCGAGACCCTTCTTCAGACCCTCATTAGTACAAGTTCAGAATGATTAGAGAAAGCCACAACAGGTTTGTTAAATCTTCTCTAACATTTTTTTTTAGTTTGGTTTAAAGATACAGTGTGGAACCCGGGTCTCTGGCGCTGTAAGGCAGGAGCTTTACCAGATGCGCCACTGTGCTGCCCTTACTTGATAGAAATGTTTTCATGAAGCAGCAGAAAGTTTCAATTACCAAACTTGGTTATTGTGGCTTTTATGGGCATTTGAAAAGGCATCTTATAAAATGGCACGTGATACATTTGTCATGAAGATTGAAGTACATGGAATAAAAGGGTCAGGAGCAACATAGGGAGGAGTTGCATAAATAACAGGTCACCTAGAGTAGATGGGTTGTATTTTGGATGGGAGAACAGTGGACGGTGGAGATCTCCAGAAGTTAGTACTGGGGCCACTGATGTTCTTAACATATACTACAACTCGCACTTGCGTGTATAGGGTAGAATTTGCAAATCAGGAAAGCTTAGCACATGCTAAACTGCGAGGAAGACATTGTGTCTTGTCTGTAAATAGTATAGTTTAGTTCAGTTTAGTTTATTGTCATGTATACCAAGGTATAGTGAAAAGCTTTTTTGTTGCCTGCTATCCAGCCTGCGTAAAGACTATACATGATTACAATCAGGCCATACGCAGTGTACAGATACACGATAATGGGTATAACGTTTAGTGCAAGATAAAGTCCAGTAAAGTGCAATTAGAGATAGTTTGAAGATCTCCAATGAGGTAGATGGTAAGGCAGGATCACTCTCTATTTGTTGGTAGGATGGTTCAGTTGCCTGATAACAGCTGGGAAGAAACGGTCTCTGAATCTGGAGGTGTCCATTTTCACACTGCTGTACCTCTTGCTTGGGAGAGGGGAGAAGAGGGAGTGACCGGGTTGAGCCTGGTCCTTGATTAGGCTGGTGGCCTTGCGGAGGCAGCGTGGGGTGTAGATGGAGATGATGGAAGGGAGGTTGGTTTGTGTGACGGTCTGGACTGCGACGGCAACACCTTGCAAATACTAGCGGATTTTGGACGGAGCCGTTCCCAGAACATCGCTGTGATGCATCCTGATAAAATGCTTTCCACAGTGCAGTATGTGATGGAATCTGGGACAAGATAATGGGAACGTGCGGCGAAAAAATGGGATCGATGTAGGATTAGTGTGAGAGGGTGCTGACAGCAACAAATAACTCTGTGACTCAAATTATCCAGAGCCAATTTCTGTCCTCAGTCACCAGAAAAATAGTTAACTGTGATAATTGGACATACCTTGGTGTTTATTTGACAAGTATTGATTTGAGGTTAGGGTGCTTTGTTACTCAGCACTACAGTTTCTTTGTTAGTAGCAATTTTAACTGCCAAATGCATGAATACAAACATCAATCAGCTGTATGATTGAGACATTGATTTGAAAATAACATAACTGCTAGGTTTCATTCAAAGCTCTTCTAACAGGTTGTAAGCCATGTAAATCCACCATGGTTTCTCTACATTTTCAAGTGCATTTAGTGTGCAGGAAGGAATCGCAGATGCTGGTTTACACCAACGATAGACACAAACATTTGGAGTAGCTCAGTGGCTCAGGCAGCATCTCTGGAGAAAAAGAATAGGTGATGTTTTGCGTTGAGACACTTCTTCTGTAAGTAGTTTGGTTTAGTTTAGTTCATTTAGTTTATTGATCCATATTCCTCCATACCCTGCATATCCATGTACTTATTGAAAGGTCTCTTAAACACCACCATCATATCTACCCCCATCACCATCCTAGGCAGCATGTTCAAGGCACCCAGCATCCTCGTTGAAAAAAAAAACTTCCCCCATCCATCTGTGTGGAGTTTGCACGTTCTCCCCGTGACCGTTTGGATTTCCTTCGGATGCTCCAGTTTTTAGACTTTACACTTTAGAGATACAGTGCAGAAACAGGCCCTTCGGCCCACCGAGTCTGCACAGACCAGCAATCACCCCACACACTAGCACTATCCTACACACTATGGACAATTTACAATTCTTTAACAGCAGCGAGTTAACTTACAAACCTGTACATATTTGGAGTGTGGGAGGAAACTGGAACACCCGGAGAAACCCCACGTGGTCACAGGGAGAATGTATAAAATCTTTACAGACAGCACCCGTTGTCAGGATCGAACTGGGTCTCTGACGCTGTGAGGCAGCAACTCTACTCCTGCACCACTGGACACCTCCCACACCAAAAGGCGTACAGGTTTGTAGGTTGATTGGCCGTTGTAAAATTTCCCCTAGTGCGAAGGGAATGGATGCGAATGTGGGACAACTTAGAACTAGTGGTCAGAGTGGACTAGATGGGCTGAAGGGCCTGTTTCCATTAAAAGATCACCTTTAAATTCTCCTTTCATGCCTTGATTGAGAGAGCATGGTTGCACAGCCATGGTTATGACACCCTGATTAAATACAGTGGCGATGGTCGATTTATGCTGACATATACACTGACCTTGATAAACCCTTACGGCTTTATTTGACTTTATTTTCTAGCACTTTCTGCTCATTAGGATGTGAAAAGTCCAACATCTAAGCATGTTTGGCCTCTATTAACAGCCCTAATTGGGGGAAATGGCTGGTACGCCGGAGACAGGGTTGTGATGAATTTACAATTAACCTTGTTTTGCCAACAGTGTCCTCAATAGGTCTCTCTTTCTGGAACCTCAGAAACAGCTTACAACCCAGCCGTATGAATATTAATTTCTCTAATTTCAAGTAACCCTTGCACTCCCTCTCCCTCCGTCTCTCCCCCACCCTAGACGTCCTACTAGTTACACTGTCGTCCTGTTTAGTTCCGCTGTTCATATCCCCCTCATTATCATCTTATCCACAGCCAACAATGGACCATTGTGGGCTCCACCTTTCCTTATAGAAAGTAGGTGCGAGAGTAGACCACCAGGTCCGTCGAGCCCGCACCGCCATTCACTCATGGCTGAACACTAAACAGACACACTTACCCACAAACAGTAGACACAAGACACAGAACACAAGACACTACCCTCCCCTTTATACCGCTATCACCCCTCTCCACCCCAAGAACCGCGTGATCTCCTGGGGGAGGCAAAAAACCGGATAAAAACCCAGGTCCAATTCGGGAAAAAAATCCGGGAAATTCCTCTCCGACCCCAATCCAGGCGATCGACACTTGTCCAGGAGATCACTCAGGTCTACTATACTAACCATACCTAGGTCCATATCCCTGCCCTCTCCCCGTAGCCCCTTATCCCCTTGGCAGCTAAAAAACCATCTATATTTGACTTAAATATATTTAACGTTTCTGCTTCCACTGCTCCCTGGGGCAGTGAATTCCACAAACTAACCACCCTCTGGGTGAAGAAGTTCTTCCTCATCTCAGTTTTAAAAGAGCCCCCCCTCACTCTGCAACTATGTCCCCTAGTTCTAGCCTCCCCGATCATTGGGAACATCCTCGGTGCATCCACCCGATCAAGGCCCCTCACGATCTTATACGTTTCAATGAGATCGCCTCTCATTCTTCTAAACTCCAAAGAGTAGAGTCCCAGCTTACTTAACCTTTCCTCATATGTCAATCCCCTCATTGCAGGAATTAATCTTGTAAACCTTCGCTGCACTGCCTCCAGGGCTAGTACATCCTTTCTTAAGTATGGACCCCAGAACTGTACACAGTATTCCAAATGTGGTCTCACTAATACCGTGTACAGCTGCAGCAAGACCTCCGTGTTTTTATACTCAATCCCCCTAGCAATAAAGGCCAAAACTCCATTGGCCTTCCTGATTGCTTGCTGCACCTGCATACTGACTTTTAGCGATTCATGTACTAATACCCCTAGATCCCTTTGCGTTGCATTACAACGCAGCTCCTCCTCATTTAGAAAATAACTTGCCCTATCATTTTTTTCCCCAAAGTGAATGACTTCACATTTTTTAGTATTAAATTTCATCTGCCAAGTTGTTGCCCACTCACCTAGCTTATCTATATCCTTTTGCAGACTCTTCCTATCCTCCTCATCCCCTACTTTCCCTCCCATTTTCGTATCGTCCGCAAATTTTGATATATTACACTTGGTTCCCTCCTCCAAATCATTTATATAAATTGTGAACAACTGGGGTCCCAGCACCGACCCTTGCGGAACCCCGCTAGTTACCGGTTGCCATCCCGAGTATGAACCATTTATCCCCACTCTCTGCTTCCTATTCGTTAGCCAATCCTCTACCCATGCTAATATATTACCCTCAATCCCATAATTTTTTATTTTTAGCAATAGTCTCTTATGTGGCACCTTGTCAAAAGCCTTTTGGAAGTCCAAGTATACCACATCCACCGGTTCCCCTTTATCCACCCGGGTTGTTACTTCCTCAAAGAATTCGAGCAGATTCGTTAAACACGATTTCCCCTTCACAAAACCATGCTGGTTCTGTCTGATGAAGTCATGTTTATCCAAGTGGCCCGTTAGTGTTTCTTTAATAATTGTCTCCAACATTTTACCCACCACCGATGTTAGACTAACCGGTCTATAGTTACCCGCCTTCTGTTTACTTCCTTTTTTAAATATAGGTGTTACATTGGCCATTTTCCAATCCACTGGGACCGTTCCTGCCTCCAGGGAGTTTTGGAAAATTATCACCAATGCATCCACAATCCCCACTGCTATCTCCCTCAAGACCCTTGGATGTAATCCATCAGGCCCAGGGGATTTATCCTCCTTCAGTCTCATTAATTTCCCTAATACCACCTCCTTGGTGATCTTAATAGTATTTAGCTCCTCCATTCCTACCGCCTCCTGTTTATCCAGCGTTGGAATATTTTTTGTGTCTTCTATGGTGAAGACTGATACAAAATACTCGTTTAATGCCTTTGCCATTTCCATGTTCCCCACCAACAACTCTCCAGTCTCACCCTCCAATGGACCAACGTTCACCTTAGCCACCCTTTTTCTTCTTATATAGCTATAAAAACTCTTACTATTAGTTTTTATGTTGTTCGCTAAATTCCTTTCATAGCCTATTTTCCCCGTCTTAATTAGTCTCTTAGTTACTTTTTGCTGACCTTTAAATGCTTCCCAATCCTCTACCCTCCCACTACCTCTGGCTACCTTATATGCCCTTGCCTTCAGCCGAATACTATCCTTTATAGTTTTACTGAGCCATGGCTGACTGTTCTTACCCTTACCCCTTTTTTTCTTCATAGGAATAAATTTTTCTTGAAGGTTATACAGTAGATCCTTAAACGTACACCACTGCTCATGTACCGTCTTATTCTTGAGTCTGCTATCCCAGTCAACTTTGATCAGCTCAGTCCTCATACCTTCATAATCCCCCTTATTTAGACTAAGCACCCTAGCCTGAGTTTCAACCTGCTCCCCTTCTATTTGAATATGGAATTCGACCATATTGTGGTCACTTGTTCCCAACGAGTCCCTAACTATGACATTTTTAATTAATCCTGCTTCATTACACAGGACCAGATCTAAGATTGCCTCCCCCCTTGTCGGTTCCGTGACATACTGCTCTAGGAACCCGTCTCTAATACATTCTATAAACTCTTCCTCTAGTCTACCCAGCCCAGTTTGGTTTGCCCAATTAATATGAAAATTGAAGTCCCCCATGATTACAGCAGTTCCCTTTTTACATGCGTCAACTATTTGCAGATTTATGTCCTGACTAACAGCGTCACAGCTATTTGGAGGTCTATAAATTACACCCACTAGTGTTTTTTTCCCCTTGTTATTCTCTATCTGTACCCAAGCTGTTTCACTATCCTGATCCTTCAACGCAATATCCTTCCTCTCCATTGCCGTTATTCCCTCCCTTATTAAAAGGGCCACCCCTCCTCCCTTTCTTTCCTGTCTATCTTTTCTAATTGTCGAGTACCCCTCTATATTTAACTCCCAGTCCTGATCCCCTTGCAGCCATGTCTCCGTAATGGCCACGATATCATAACTATATATACTTAATTGCACCGTTAATTCACTTATCTTATTTCGAATACTCCGCGCATTTAGATAAAGCACTTTCAGATGATTTTTACTACCCTTCCTTTCCGTTTTTGCCCCTTTTACATCTAGAGCTTTATCTTCACACATTCTGATTTTGACATATGAGGAAAGGTTAAGTAAGCTGGGACTCTACTCTTTGGAGTTTAGAAGAATGAGAGGCGATCTCATTGAAACGTATAAGATCGTGAGGGGCCTTGATCGGGTGGATGCACCGAGGATGTTCCCAATGATCGGGGAGGCTAGAACTAGGGGACATAGTTGCAGAGTGAGGGGGGGCTCTTTTAAAACTGAGATGAGGAAGAACTTCTTCACCCAGAGGGTGGTTAGTTTGTGGAATTCACTGCCCCAGGGAGCAGTGGAAGCAGAAACGTTAAATATATTTAAGTCAAAAATAGATGGTTTTTTAGCTGCCAAGGGGATAAGGGGCTACGGGGAGAGGGCAGGGATATGGACCTAGGTATGGTTAGTATAGTAGACCTGAGTGATCTCCTGGACAAGTGTCGATCGCCTGGATTGGGGTCGGAGAGGAATTTCCCGGATTTTTTTCCCGAATTGGACCTGGGTTTTTATCCGGTTTTTTGCCTCCCCCAGGAGATCACGCGGTTCTTGGGGTGGAGAGGGGTGATAGCGGTATAAAGGGGAGGGTAGTGTCTTGTGTTCTGTGTCTTGTGTCTACTGTTTGTGGGTAAGTGTGTCTGTTTAGTGTTCAGCCATGAGTGAATGGCGGTGCGGGCTCGACGGACCTGGTGGTCTACTCTCGCACCTACTTTCTATGATTCTATGATTCTATGATACACTACTGATGATGTGTCCTGTGCCCAACTGTCCTGAAGGTTACCCAGGCCAAGATATACGTATCCACTCCCCCCCCCCCCCCCGCCCCCCCACCGATGTTGAGCGTCTACCACTCTCAACAATCAACGAATGTCGTGAAACACTTCCTTGATTTTCGTTGCTGGCTTTGATTTGTCTTTTCAAATATTACGTTCATTTGTTCTTTGTATCTTGTCATGCCTTTAGTTTCCCTCTCCCCTGACTCTCAGTCTGAAGACTGGTCTTGACCCGATGAGTTACTCGAGCTGAAGAATGGTCTTGACCTATTCCTTTTCTCCAAAGATGCTGCCTGACCCATTGAGTTACTCGAGCCTCTTGTGTCTATCGTAAGCACTTCATGGATTTTCACCATAGTTACACTTGGTACAATTGAACTAAAGAATATGAGACCATTGCAAACCAAAGTGCTGCTCGACTCT
Source organism: Amblyraja radiata (assembly GCF_010909765.2). Taxonomy (NCBI): domain Eukaryota; kingdom Metazoa; phylum Chordata; class Chondrichthyes; order Rajiformes; family Rajidae; genus Amblyraja; species Amblyraja radiata. The sequence continues at coordinate 13,865,709 of NC_045980.1, read as the reverse complement.
ACCTTCAAACACCTCCTGCAGTGGGTGATGTGTGTTGGGAAATGCTGGTGGGAACTCATGGCCTGTGTATCAGTAATGCAACGTGTTTAAGGCCAAATACGCTCCATCAGTGGGGGTTCCTCCGGCGTTTTGTGTCTAGAAACTGACTCAAGTTCTATTCAATCTTCTCCATAAAGAATGAATCTTATTTTGTGAAAATTGGCCCCTCTTTGTTTTAGTCACAAACGGATTCTCAGTGTTTGCGGAATTTCACTCTGAGTACCGTCCCGTTCTGGGCTGAGATGTCATGCACCCAGCTTGACAATTAGATCCCGAGACAATCAATTTAATGCATGGCCATCCTCTGAATAAGATGTGGTGCCCTCCACTCCACACTGCTCAAAGTGGCTGTGTTACCAATGACAGATTTTCCCGTTATCTGTGTAGAGCTGTTTATTTCCACTATCTGTAACTCTCAAAATGTCCAGACCAAAATAAATGTAATACTAAACTGTCAAGGGCTCTGTGTAAAAGGTTCATTGATCAGGGGAGGTCAGTTCTTTGCAGAGTAAGTAATGATTTTGGATGCTATTGAGTGTTTCTTCGGTTCGCACAGTCTGAAAATTGATAAGTAAGTGTTATTAGATGTAAAGGCCCTGTCCCACAATGCGAGTTTACCCAAGAGCTCTCCCTTAGTTAAAAAAAAAAATCAAACTCGTGGTAAGTACGTAGAATGTACGTAGCGGGTACGTCGGAGCTCGTGGATGTCTCCTAGCGGCTCGTAATGCTAACGGCAGGTACTCGGGAAACGTGGAAACTCGTGAAGTTTTTTCAACACTGTGAAAAATTTCCAAGAGTAAAAAAATGCTCGTGATGAAGTACCATGAGTTTGATTATTTATTAAGCTCGGGAGAGCTCTTGGGTAAAATCACATCGTGGGACAGGGGCTTAAGAGTGTAGACACAAGGAACTGCAGTTGCTGGAATCTTGGGCAAAACCCTTTGGGCAGCACGGTGTGCAGCGGTAGAGTTGCTGCCTGACAGCGCCAGAGACCTGGGTTCGATCCTGACTACGGGTGCTGTCCGTTCGGAGTTTGTACGTTCTTCCTGTGACCTGCGTGGGTTTTCTCCGGGTGCTCCGGCTTCCTCCCACACTCCAAAGACGTGCAGGTTTGCAGGTTAATTGACTTCGATAAAATTGTAAATTGTGCCGGGTGTGTGTAGGATAGTGTTAGCGTGCGGGGATCGCTGGTCGCCGTGGATTCGGTCGGCTGATGAAGGGTCTTTTTCCCGCCGTATCTCTAAACTAAAACTAAACTAAAACATAAAGTGCCGGAGGAGGTGCAAGAAACTGCAGATGCTGGTTTACAACAATGGACACAAAGTGCTGGAGTAACTCAGCGGGTCAGGCAGCATCTCTGCAGAATGTGTAGGAAGGAACTGCAGATGCTGGTTTATACCGAACATAAACACAAAATGCTGGAGTAACTCAGCAGGTCAGGCAGCATCTCAAAAGGAATAGTGACATTTCGGGTTAGAATTCTTGTTCAGACTGATAGAGGTCACCTTTATCATTCAGTCTGAAGAAGGGTTCCAACCCAAAACGTCTTCAATGCCATAAATGACTTTTTGGGTCAGAACCCCTTTTTCAGAAAGACTGTGGAGCTGGGGGAGAAAGCTGGAAGAGGCAAGGGGCAAGACAAAGCCTGGCGAGTGATGGGTGGATACAGTTGAGGGGGGTGGCGGGGGGTTGATAGACAGATGTTGTCCAAAGGCCAGAAATGAAACGAGGAACGGTGAGAGTTGAGGATAAAAGAGATGAAAATTGTGAAGCCAGAAGAAGGAATATAGGTGGAATGGGAGGGACATAGGAGAAGTGGGTGCACATCCAGAGTGGGAGGGTATGGGGGGGGGGGGGGGGGGGGGTTAGGGGAGACAGGGAAGAGAGGGGCGTGTTGCAGAAGGTGGGGAGAACTGGAGGAACACAGAGGGTCAGTTAGCATCTGTGGAGGGAATGGACAGATGATATTCCTTCTTCAGATGTAAGGTTAGACTGTGGCTGTGGCTATGGGCTGGCCCACCTCAGCCTCTGTGCAACGAAGAGGAATCATGAAAAAGTCCATGTCCATAAGCCATGGGAGCAGAATGAGGCCATTCGGCCCATTGACTCTACGCCACCATTCAACCATGGCTGATCTATCTCTCCCTCTCAACCCCATTCTCATGCCTTCTCCCCATAACATTTGACATCCGTACCAATCTGTTTGTCTGGTTTAACGAAAGACGAATCTTAATGGTACTCATGGTCCTGTTTCTTGTAATATAACATGCACAAGTCGGGCAATTCTGTGTCAGTTACATTATCAACATTATGCATTTAATGCATTTTATAATTACACTGGAATTGGTTTCATAGCACTGAAGTAACAGTCTTGGTAATTGTAGTTGGTCTGGAAAGTAACAACAGCCGACACCAATCCTGAACCTAAATCTATCCACCAGCTAAATGTAATTAAACATATTCACAAAGATCACTTAACCCAACACTGACAGCTGATCTACCAGAGATTTCATTCCGGGACCCGTTATTCTGGAGAAGGCAGGATCCATTTTGTCCCAATTCTAATTGGCGTTGGGGGCAGAACAATGGCACAGCTGCTAGAGCTGATAACGACCCAGGTTCGATCCTGACCTCCGGTGCTGCCTTTGGGGAGTTTGCGCGTCTCCCTGTGACCGTGCAGGTTTTCTCCGGGTGCTCCGGTTTCCACCCTCATTCCAAAGACGTGTGGATTAACAGATGAATTTGCCCCTGGGAATTCCCCCGAGTGTGTCGGGAATTGAGGGGAAAGTGGGATAACATGGAACTAGTGTGAACGGGTGATCGATCTGTTAAGTATTTTCAGCGTTGCCGATTTTTTTCCAAATTTCTTTTTATTTTAGTATTGTTTTTCTGTTATTGGAATGAAAGTGTCTATGGCCTTTATCAATCAAACCAAAATGACTCATACACTTCCTATAGGAAAGTGGCAAAAGTTACTAATAATCAACAGATTATTGTAGAAAGATCATTATAGAAAATGAAAAAAATGTAATACCTGTATTCATGTTTCAGAATTTTTTAAAAAATGCATGTTTTTTTTACATAAGCCTTTGCTGGTCAAGAACATAAACAATTAGAAGCAGAAGCGGCCATTTTGGTCCACCATTGCACAGAATCGTGCCTGCTCTGATCTTAGTCTCAGCCGGGTCTCTGGCGCTGGGAGGCAGCAGCTCTACCAGCTGCGCCACTCTGCCACCTATGATTCTATGACCCTAATGCCCCTGTCCCACTTAGGAAACCTGAACGGAAACCTCGGGAGACTTTGCACCCCACCCAAGGTTTCCGTGAGGCTCCCGGAGGTTTTTGTCAGTCTCCCTACCTGCTTCCTCTACCTGCAACCTCCGGCAAACCACCTGCAACCTCTGGGAACCGCACGGAAACCTTGGGTGGGGCGCAAAGTCTCCAGAGGTTTCCGTTCAGGTTTCCTAAGTGCGACAGGGGCATTACGCTCTCAGATGAAAGGTCATCAGGCTGAAATGTTAACCCTCTTTTCCCTCTCTGCAGATGCTGCCTAACTGGCTTAGAATTCCCAACACCTTTTATTTTTATTGCATGAAAGTTACTGCTTATTGAGATGAGCTGACCATAGAGTGCTTCTGCTGCAAAGCTCAGGGTGCTCAATGTAACAAGGACCAAGTTGGCAAAGGCAATTCAGTCATTGAGTCACAGTCATTGAGTCTTGTAGCATGGAAACAGGCCATTCAGCCCAACTTGCCCCCATCGACCAACATGTCCCAGCTGCACTAGTCCCACCTGCCTGCGTTTGCTGATTACCCTCTAAACCTGTCCTATCCATGTACCTGTCTAAATGTTTCTTAAATATTGCGATAGTACCTGCCTCCGCTACCCCCTCTGCCAGCTCGTTCCATACATCTACAGCCCTTTGTGTGAAAAAAATTACCACTCAGTTTCCTATTAAATCTTTCCCTCCTCAACTGAAACCTATGTCCTCTGGTTCACAATTCCCCTACTCTGGGCAAGAGACTCTGCGCATCTAACCGATCTATTCCTCTCATGATTTTATTCACCGCTACAAGATGACCACTCATTCTCCTGCACTCTAAGAAATAGAGTCCTAGCCTACTCAACCTCTCCCTAGAGCTCAGGCCCCTGAATCCTTGGTAAATCTTCTCTGCACCTTTCCAGCTTGGCATCATCTTTCCTATGACATGATGCCCAAAGCTGGACACAATACTCCAAATGCAGCCTCACCAACACCTCGTAGAACTGTAATATGACCTCCCAACTTCTATACACAATACTCTGATGGCCAATGTGCCAAAAGCCTTTTTGACCACTCTATCTACCTGCGATGCCATTTACAACGAACTATGCATCTGTACTCTGCTCTGCAACACTCTCCAGAGCCCTACCATTCACTGTGTAGGTTCTGCCCACGTTAGTGCTTCCGAAATGTTGTATCTGGACTTTCAGAAGGCTTTCGACAAGGTCCCACATAAGAGATTAGTATACAAACTTAAAGCACACGGCATTGGGGGTTCAGTATTGATGTGGATAGAGAACTTGCTGGCAAACAGGAAGCAAAGAGTAGGAGTAAACGGGTCCTTTTCACAATGACAGGCAGTGACTAGTGGGGTACCGCAAGGCTCAGTGCTGGGACCCCAGCTATTTATAATATATATTAATGATTTGGACGAGGGAATTGAATGCAACATCTCCAAGTTTGCGGATGACACTAAGGTGGGGGGCAGTGTTAGCTGTGAGGAGGATGCTAGGAGACTGCAAGGTGACTTGGATAGGCTGGGTGAGTGGGCAAATGTACGGCAGATGCAGTATAATGTGGATAAATGTGAGGTTATCCAATTTGGTGGCAAAAACAGGAAAGCAGACTATTATCTAAATGGTGGCCAATTAGGAAAAGGGGAGATGCAACGAGACCTGGGTGTCATGGTACACCAGTCATTGAAAGTAGGCATGCAGGTGCAGCAGGCAGTGAAGAAAGCGAATGGTATGTTAGCATTCATAGCAAAAGGATTTGAGTATAGGAGCAGGGAGGTTCTACTGCAGTTGTACAGGGTCTTGGTGAGACCACACCTGGAGTATTGCGTGCAGTTTTGGTCTCCAAATCTGAGGAAGGACATTATTGCCATAGAGGGAGTGCAGAGAAGGTTCACCAGACTGATTCCTGGGATGTCAGGACTTTCATATGAAGAAAGACTGGATAGACTCGGCTTATACTCGCTAGAATTTAGGAGATTGAGGGGGGATCTTATAGAAACTTACAAAATTCTTAAGGAGTTGGACAGGCTAGATGCAGGAAGATTGTTCCCGATGTTGGGGAAGTCCAGGACAAGGGGTCACAGCTTAAGGATAAGGGGGAAATCCTTTAAGACCGAGATGAGAAAAACATTTTTCACACAGAGAATGGTGAATCTGTGGAATTCTCTGCCACAGAAGGTAGTTGAGGCCAGTTCATTGGCTATATTTAAGAGGGAGTTAGATGTGGCCCTTGTGGCTAAAGGGATCAGGGGGTATGGAGAGAAGGCAGGTATGGGATACTGAGTTGGATGATCAGCCATGATCATATTGAATGGCTGTGCAGGCTCGAAGGGCCGAATGGCCTACTCCTGCACCTATTTTCTATGTATCTATGTATCTATGAAATGCAAGACCTCATATTTCTCTTGTCTAATCTGCTAACAATCGTCTGGCCATTGACACAGCAAGGCGTAGGGGCTGGTACATGGCAGTGGAGGCTTGCACTTAATATTGAAACAAAAAAAACTCACTAAATCACCACAAATTCTATAAGCTCATTCCTTGAATCAAGATTTTTTTTGGTTCTGATCATTTCCAATAACATTAAGGTATAAGAGCCTGAAAACTGTAATGTCTAGGTTCAGGAACATCGTCTTCCCAGCAACCATCAGGCTATTGAACACTATGACTTCCAACTAAACTCTGAACTATGAACTTAGTTTTTATTTTTAGTTTAGTTTAATATGGGTGGAGGGACAGAGCGAGAGGGAATGCAAAGATTTGTGTGAGATGGGGGTCCTTTTCAGTGAAGTTAGGCAGGATGATCAATGTTGCAATGACTATCGCACAGGGATTATTTCTGTATTGTTTTTTGCCTGTCTGCAAGAGTGAGATTACATGAATCCTAAATGCCCACAGTGCTTTAATGCATCTGTTCAATGTCTGACCTGCTTGTATCCATCAATGTAAAATTGTCACCACGTGTGATTTTAATTGTTCCTCCAGCTAACGTCAACGCTGGCCCCGATGGCCTTCAAAGTGATCAGAGTTGTTCTGAAATTGAAAAGCATTCATCCATACCACTCCTTTCCCACACAACTGACGAGGTCAATGAGCGAGCGAGCAGTTCCTACACCGTCCACCAGATGGCACATTCACACCATTTTTCTTGTGATTTGTGTTTTTCTTGAGTCAGTGATTGGATGGTAAATTGGATGGTTGTACAATGCATTCGCTAGCCAGGTCCTGAAAATAAAATTATGACTGGAACTTATCGACTGTAAAATTAGCTGGCTGTTGATGGGACTAATTAACATGACAGTTCGGTAATATTGAGATTTACAAGTTTAACACATTACCATCACTGAAATTACGTTGCACCCGGCCAGGGTGAATCAGTTCCCGTCAGGGTCTAAAAGCAAAGCTCATAGTAACTAGTTGGTGACAGGCAATGTCCCCAATCACCCCCCAAAATTACGGAGATATTGAATGAGATTAAATTGAATGCAAAACTTGCTGAAACCTCATTATTTTATCAAATATGTTTTTTATAATCCTGAAATTCTATAATTCTATTTGTGATTTTGGGAACCAATGTTTTGAATTATAATGAAAACACCTATTTTGCAGTGTCAGTATGTCCGGTTGAAGGGATGAAAGCATCAGTTCTTTATTAAGCGAGATTATTTCTGAGCTCCGGACCTGCAGTTACATTGTCCAACTTCACTGAATTACCATTGCACCATTGACTGATTGGAATATGCAGCATGGAAACTGGCCCTTCAGCCACTGAGTCCATGCTGACCATCAATCACATCCGTTCACACTAGTAGGGAGGATGTCATTCCACCTTCGCATCCACTCGCTATGCGCCAGGGACAATTTTACAGAGGCCATTCAGCCTTCAAACCCGCACGTCTTTGGGATGTGAGTAAGAGACTGGAGTGGCCGGAGGAAATCCACATGGTCATAGGGAAAAGGGATTAAACTCCACGCCCACAGGTCAGGATTGAACCTGGGTCTCTGGCGCTGTGAGGCAGCAGCTCTACCAGTTGTGCCACTGTGCTGCCCAAATGCTGCTGTGCAGCAAACAAATAGCACTGCTTTGCATTTTAAGCATTGCACCTGATTCTTTGGTTCACCTGAAGCCATATCACCTGTATTCAGTACGGAGAGAGGCCACTCCGCTGTCATTTGCAGTAACTATGCTCTCTGTAATACAAATAAATTAAATATCCCACAATGTGAAATTATTAACCTCAATTTATATTATAAATGCTCCTATTTCTGTGACCTTACTTATATTATTATTATTATTTTCATTTTCAAAGTTTTGTTTAGTTTATTGTCACATGTACCGAGGTACAGTGAAAAGCTTTTTTGTTGTGTGCTAACCAGTCAGCGGAAAGACTATGCATGATTACAATCAAGCCGTCCACCGTGTAAAGATACATGAGAGAGTGGATACATGTGGAGAGAGTGTCCAGCTTTAAGTTTCTGGGCACTCACATTTCAGAAGACCTCACATGGTCCACAAACACCGCCGCGCTGGTCAAGAAGGCACAGCAACGACTGTTCTTCCTGAGGACATTAAAAAAGACTGGTCTGCCCCAACAGCTGCTGACAACGTTCTACCGCTGCACCACAGAGAGCATACTAACGTATGGCATCTCTGTGTGGTATCTCAGCTGCACGGAGGCGGAGAGGACAGCTCTTCAGCGCGTCGTCAACAGAGCGCAGAGGATCATCGGGACAGAGCTACCAGCCTTGGAGGGCATCTACCACACGCGGTGCCTCAGGAAGGCCCTCAGCATCCATAAGGACTCATCACACCCCTGCCACGGTCTGTTTCAACTTCTTCCCTCCGGCAGACGTTACAAGGCCTTCTACGCCCGAACCTCCAGACTCAGGAACAGTTTCATCCCAAGAGCTATAGCGGCTCTGAACCGGCCCTAATGAGTGCCCCCCACCCACCCCCTTTGGACAGTCTCCCTCAGATGGTCACGTCAATCAATTCAGCTTGCTTATTTATGTATTGTATTTATTTACCTTTCTTGTACATCAGTGGAGCTGCACACTAAATCTCGTTGCACTGACGTGCAATGACAATAAAAGATATATTATTATTATTATTATATTATAGAAAGGGAATATCCTTTACTGCAAGATAAAATCTAGTAAAGTCCAATTGAATTTAGTCCAAGGGTCTCCAATGAGGTAGATGGTAGATGAGGATCACTCTCGAGTTGGTCGTTGGATGTTGCAGTTGCCTTATAATAGCAATGTTACAAAATTTTGAGATTTTAAAAATCAAGTCTGCAATTTATCCCATCAGATAAAGCATAAACATAAGTTTAATTTGACACCTAATTCACTTTCATATCTCAAGTATTTAAAAAGTTATGGCCATTTTCATACTGGGAAATGAGCATCTTGTTCCCTATTGATTTTCTATGGACATAACAAAAAAGCTGTGATCGTGAACAGTCAAAAGCCCATAACTTTCTTAAAAATTAAGAGAACTGAATGAAATTTTCAGTTATCATAGATTGAAGCATTCTGAAACAAATATAAAATAATCTTACTTGGATGACCTGAAATTAAAGCATATAATTAGTTAGTTACCCAATTGTAGCTAATTTCAGACTTCAATTACTAGATCTAAACATCTATCCATTTCTTAATAAATGATTAACATTTTTAAATAGCCTAAATGTCCAAATAATATTCACAAATAATTCACAATAAAACATGATTTTAAAATCTCATTTACATTAATTTATAGACCAAATGGAAGGAATTTAGTGTTTAATTGCTGTAAATAAATGCACATTTAAATCAGCTTTCTAGTGGGTTCCTGTGGAACGCGCTGGTTTAGAACGTTCACATTGCGGTAGATTTGTGCCTCAAATGCCGAGAAAAATACTGCGGGATATAATGGACCCAAAATGAGCTACTCGCAATATTAAACTTTGTATAAAGGGATCTTTAGAAGCCCTTTTTAATGTAAAAATATACAGCATACCTTCAGATGACTGCTTTATGAGACCCTGCGGTTGCTGGCGGTCGCGGGTTTAGAGATTGATTTTTAAACTACTATAACTATTTTACGAGGCCTTTAAAACTAATAATAGCTTTTGCGACGGGGTCTTTCAGCGATTTTTCGTTAATAATTAACTAGGCTGAACATCCTCGATTTGATCAGCCTAGAGAAAATCGCGTTTTAAACCCGCCCCCTCTAAACGGCGCCAAAATCGCGCACACCCTCAACGACAGATTTTCAGCGACGCTTCAGGTAGGCTTTGCAACATACCTACTTATAACAGCTGGTAAGAAACTGTCCCTGAATCTGGGGGTGTAGGTTTTCACACTTCTGTGCCTTATAGGAGAGGGGAGAGTGACTGGGATGAGGCTTGTCCTTGGTTATGCTGGTGGCCTTGCCGAGGCAGCGTGAAATGTTATTAAATTAGATCTGAATGACTGAACATAATGGTGATACATGGCAGTTGTGAGTGGAGATGTGGGAGAAGTCCACGTTTACCTGGACTGGGCACACAGGTTTGTCTGAGCACCCTTTGTACACATAACACCAGAACACATAAGGCAATAATAGCGGAGAAGATGGCCGTGTTTGTGTAGGGGATACATGGGCCAATCTGGAAGTGGAGGTGTGCACTGCCTGGATTAATCTTTGAGAGAAAACAGGTGATTCAGAATAGGATGTGCGTTCTATTGCAGATAATTAACAACTAACATAGAAGCAAGGAACTGCAGATGCAGGTTTACACAAAAAGACAGAAAGTGCTGGAGTAACTCAGTGGGTCAGGCAGCATCTATGGAAACATAGATAAGTGATGTTTCAGGTTGGGACCCTTCTTCAGACTGCTTGGGGGGGTGGGGGTGGAGGGGTAGAAAGCTGGGAGGGAGGAGAGGCAGAACATAGCGGGGCAGGTAATAGCAGAACACAGGCAAGGGGGCTTTTGATAGGCAGATGGTTTCGAACAAAGGCTGGAGATAAGAGCAGAAGGTATGAGACAGATGGTTTGAAGAGTTGCAAATTGTGAAGCCAGAGGAAGGAATGTAGGAGGTGGGGAGGAGGGGAGAAACAGGTGAGGCGCAGGGGAGGGGAGGGGTGGGAGAAGGGAGAATGTGAGGTAGAAACGGAAGGGAGGGATTGTTAGAGGTTACCTAAAATTGGAGAATTCAATGTCCATAACAATTAACATAGGTGCACTGCACCTTTGATGATATCATTACTTCATCTGCACACATGATTCATTTACATACAGTACTAACATGCCACACCTCTTGCCCTCTTTTATAAAACTGTTACATTCACAGCATCACGGGTGGCACAGTGGCACAGGGCCAGAGACCTGGGTTTGATCCTGACGACAGGCACTGCCAGTACAGAGTTTGTACATTCTTCCTGTGACGGCGTGGGTTTTCTCCCCCAGGTGCTCCAGTTTCCTCCCACACTCAAAAGACGTACAGGTTTGCATTGGCTTTGGTAAAAATTGTAAATTATCTCTAGTGTTTAGGATAGTGCTAGTGTATGGGGTGATCGCTGGTTGCCACGGACCCGGTGGGCCGAAGGGCCTGTTTCCATGCTGTATCTCTGATGTCTGATGTTCCTTGTGTCTGCGGTGATTTTGGGCGAAGTGTTTGAATGTCGGGGTTAGCCCAGCAGAGTTGCCCAGTCAAAGCTGTTGCATCAAGATCACGTTTAATTTGAGTAATGACCGCAGTGTCTACAAGGTGACTCCTTGGGCAAAGTCTGACTTGTGCTGATGCACAGTTTGGGGGGGAAATATATGAATGTACCTTGTTATGCTGGATTAAAGAGGATGCACCTACGTCCCCACCTGGGATGAAAAGCACATTATCAGCACCAAGGGGGAATCATTATTCTACTGAGAACCAGTGGTCTATGTTCAGACTGTCTCATCATGATGTAATGCAACATTGTGTCATCGCTTCTCGGCCTTTTGGCTAAGATCAAGTGTAGTATCTGTTCTTATCAGTCAGTAAAAGAGCTAAATAAAGAGCGTCTGTTCTTGTTAGAACAGGGAAAGAGATCTGTTCTTATTAGAACAGTCCTGGCGGTCCTTTAAGGACAGGAGCTGCAGATTACGATTTAAAACATCGTAGCAATGGCAGCTGCAATGGGAACTAGAGGACAGGGTATCCGCAATACCCTGAGGATTAGTGTCAAGGATCTCAGTGAGGGGATGCCCTTCAGTCGGGACACCTTTGTAAAAAAGGTATTGTTGGAAACCTGCAAGTTCGAGCCCAGGGATATCTACTGCCTCCAGGACTTCCCGGGTAACGGCTATTTCGACGTTACATTTGTGCTTCCGACAGGATGGCAAAAACTGCTAAAGGATTTCAAGGAGAAGGGGAATGAAGCTCCGCTGTCGTTGCTGAAGGTGCAGCCACTCTTCACCCTCCCAAACCAAAAGGAAAGGACGATCACGGTCCATATGTTTAACCCACATGTGCCCGTAGTGGATGTCCTCACCTTCCTTGCTCGCTACGTCGACGGAGCAGTGAACAGCGTGGACGTGAAGGATCTGCATGGGATTTGGACGAGCAAGCGGCAGGTCAAGGTAAAACTGAGGGTGGACAAGGAAGGAACTCTCCTCCACCCTCCATCAGTTTTCGCAATTGGAGGAAACCGAGGATATTTAATTTACGTGGGGCAGCCCAGAGTTTGCAGAAAGTGTAATAAGCCTGGACATGTGATGGCCCAATGCAATGCAGTGGTCTGCAAAAACTGCAAAATGGAGGGCCACGAGACAAAGGACTGTCAAGCCAGCAAGAACTGTAACCTGTGTGGGGAGGGAGGCCATCTTTACAGGGCCTGCCCAAAAAGAGCATGCACATATGCACAGGCAACAAGAGGGGCGGCTTCCAGCACCCCCAGGGTAGGTGAGACACCCACTACCACTGCCAAGTCCCCAGCAGAAAGGGGAAACAGGGATGAGGACAGCCCAACCACCTCAGCCACCTCAACCACCTCGAGCCCCCAAGTGCCAGGAGAACTCCAGCACCAAGCCCAGGAGGGAGAGTCGATGGAGGAGGGGGGAGAGCAAATTTGGACTATTGTAAAATCGAAAAAACACCAGAAGGGTCAGCACACGGAGCAGAGGCCAGAAAGGGATGGCAAGCCCAAAAAAACCCACCAAAAAACGGTCTCTCTCCCTGACAGAAGGGAGAAACCTCTCCTCGTCGGAGGATGAGGCGAACGGGAAACCCCACAAGAAGAAAATCGGGGCGGAAAGGAGAAGGTGCAGGACGATTGTACACCTGCACCAGGAGACCGAGAGCAGTGCAGCGGTCGAGGGGCTCCAGCCCCAGGACATCGGGAGCAGTGCAGCGATCGAGGGGCTCCGGCCCCAGGACAACGGGAGCAGTGCAGCGGTCGAGGGGCTCCGGCCCCAGGACAACGGGAGCAGTGCAGCGATCGAGGAGCTCCAGCCCCAGGGCATCGGGAGCAGTGCAGCGGTCGAGGGGCTCCAGCCCCAGGGCATCGGGAGCAGTGCAGCGGTCGAGGGGCTCCAGCCCCAGGGCATCGGGAGCAGTGCAGTGGCCATTGGGCCCCAGCTCCGGGCAACCGGGAGCTTTGTAGCGGCCGATGGGCCCCAGCTCCGGGCAACCGGGAGTATCGTAGAGGCCGATGGGCCCCAGCTCCGGGCAACCGGGAGCAGTGCAGCGGCCATTGGGCCTCAGCTCCGAGTTTCCGGGAGCAGTAAGCCTGTCACTGAGCCCCAGCCACGAGAGACGGGGGAAGCGGCGCACCCAGAAGGGGGTAAAACGAGCAGCCCCCCCCCAACGACACCTCGGGTTACCACAGGGGAAACCCAACCCGTTGAGGAGGCCGGGTATCTGAGCCCAGGAAAGGTGAGGCAATTCACCGAAGCGGTGGGCATGAGGGAGCAGGAAAACGGACTCTAAAGGACAATGGAGCTCAAACTGGCATCCTTAAACGTGCGCAGTGTGAAGAGCACTGCGCGATGTGTTAATGCCTTGCAGTACCTGGCCAAGGTCAAGGCAGATGTGACTTTTCTACAGGAGTGCGGGTTGCCACACCTCCGCTGTTATCGGAGGTGGTCGCGATGGTGGCCCCACGGACTGTCTGTGTGGTCGGGGGGCAATGATTGTCGTGCTTCTGGCCTGGGGATCTTGCTGCGGGGAGGGAACTTCGCCATCACTGAGGTCAGGGAGGTGGTTGCGGGGCGTCTCCTCGTGGTGGATGTAATGTACCGTGGTTCTCCGCTCCGGCTGATTAATGTGTATGCCCCACCCGTGCGGAGCGAGCGGCAGGCCGTTCTCCAGCAGCTCCCAGTGCTGTTGGCCACGTCCCGGCAGCTCGTTCTGGCCGGTGACTTCAACTGCATCATTGATGCGGCTGGACGATCCGGCAGTGCCGACAACAGACTGGACAGCACGTCCAAGTTCCTGATGGAAACGGTAAAAGACGCAAAGCTGCACGACGCCTTCAGCGACCCTGCAGGCGGGCCCCAGCCGCGGTTCACCTGGTCGAGATCGGATGGTTTGGCCCGATCCCGGATAGACTTCGTCTTCACCACGAAGGCCGTCACGGTGAGACACACCGACCTCACGCCGGTGTTCTTCTCTGACCACTGCCTCCTTCAGGCTTCCTGTCACCTACAGGAGGACCGGAAGGCAGGCAGAGGGACGTGGAAGTTAAATGTGAAGCTGTTGACCCCAGAGAACGTTGAGGAGCTAAGGAGGGACTACGCACGTTGGAGAACGGTGAGGCCCCTCTTTGACTCCCCGACACTCTGGTGGGAAGCAACCAAGGAGAACATTAAGAGGTTCTTCATAGCCAAAGGGGTTCAGAGAGCAAGACAGAGTCAGAGGGAATTGTGCCAACTCCAGACAGAATTGCAACAACTGCTCCTTCTGCAGTCGAGGGGGGTGGATGTGAGGGAGGAACTTAGAGAGGTGAAGGACCGGCAAGCTCGGCTCTTTACCTCTGAATCCTCCAAGATCATCTTCCGATCCAGGGTCCGCCATGTGGAGCAGGATGAGACGTGCTCACGTTTCTTCTTCCATAAGGTTCACAGGGGGAGCTCTGTGATCAACAGCCTTAGGGAGGAGGACGGCTCGGTAGCATCCTCGCAGACAGACATGATGAGGGTCTGCAAATCCTTTTACTCGGAATTGTATGACCAAAAGGCCACAGACAGCACCGCCTCCCAGAACTTCCTGTCCTCTATCACGGAGGTCTTGGAGGACAGCAAGCAGGAGAGTCTGGACCAACCACTGACCCTAGAGGAGCTGACTGGCTCCATCCGCTCCTTTGACTCGAGTAAAACTCCCGGAAGCGATGGCTTACCGGCCGAGTTGTATTCGGCTCTGTGGGACTGGGTGGGCCCGGACCTGCTGGAAGTGTACAACGACATGCTTCTAGCCGGCAGCATGTCAGACTCCATGAGGAAGGGCAGCATCACCCTAATCTACAAGCAGAAGGGGGAGATGAAAGATATAAAGAATTGGAGACCCATAACATTGTTGAATGTAGACTACAAGATCCTGTCTAAGGCCATCGCCAACCGGGTCAAGTCTGCTCTGGGACGGGTGATCCACCCGGACCAAACCTGTGCTGTACCTGGCAGGAAAATCTCAGACAGCCTAGCGCTGCTGAGAGATACCATCGCCTACGTGCAGGACAGACGGGTGGATGCCTGCCTAGTCAGCTTGGACCAGGAGAAGGCCTTCGACAGGATATCGCACACGTACATGAGGGACGTGCTCTCCAAAATGGGTTTTGGGGAGGGAATCCGAAATTGGATCAAACTGCTCTACACCGACATCCGTAGTGCAGTCCAAATCAATGGGTGGGAATCAGACAGTTTCCCTGTAAGGTCTGGAGTCAGGCAGGGTTGCCCTCTCTCTCCTGTCTTGTTTGTCTGCTGTATTGAACCTTTTGCCGAGTCCATCAGGAAGGATGCGAGCATAAGAGGAGTGACATTGCCAGGCAGTGGAGGCATTCAGGTCAAGACCTCCCTGTACATGGACGATGTCGCCGTCTTCTGCTCGGATCCAAGGTCGGTCCGCAGATTGATCAGCATCTGTGACCAGTTTGAGTCGGCCACGGGAGCCAGGGTGAACCGCAGGAAGAGCGAGGCCATGCTCTTTGGCAACTGGCCCGACCGATCTTCCATCCCCTTCACCATCAAGCCTGACTTCTTGAAGGTGCTGGGAATCTGGTTCGGGGGGGCTGAGTCGAGTAACAAGAATTGGCTGGAGCGGATAGCCAAGGTGGGGAGGAAGCTGGAGCTGTGGAAGCAACGCTCCCTCTCCATAACCGGGAAAAATTTGGTCATCAGGTGTGAGGTGCTCTCGGGTCTGCTGTACTTGGCACAGGTGTGGCCTGTCCCTCCCTCCTACGCCACGGGGATCACCCGGGCCGTCTTCCAGTTCATCTGGGGGTCGAGGATGGACCGGGTACGACGGGTCACCATGTACAAGTCGGCAGACAACGGGGGCAAAAGCGTGCCCAACGTCGCCCTCATCCTGATGGCCACCTTTGTGTGTGGCTGCATCAGGCGGAGTGTAGAGCCAAGGCACGTGGGCACTAAGTGCCACTACCTGCTGAGGTTCTACCTGTCCCCGGTGTTGCGAAGGATGGGCCTGGCGCAGATGCCACGCAATGTACCAGTCAGCTGGACATTGCCGCCCCATCTGACGTCTGTTGACAGGTTCTTCCGGACCAACACCTTTGACCACAAGTCCATCGGGCAGTGGTCAGCACGTAATGTCCTGCAGGCACTGCAGGGAAAGGACTCGATGGATCCGGTGGCGTGGTTCCCAGAGCAGACTGCCCAGCTTGTCTGGCAAAATGCCTCATCGCCAGAACTGACCAACAAGCACCAAGACCTGGCTTGGCTGGCGGTGAGGGGAGCCCTCTCGGTTAGATCCTTCCTGCACCGTCGGAACCTCACTACCAGCGCACGCTGCCCCCGGGACGGTTGCTATGGAGAGGAGACGGTTGCCCACCTCTTTGCAGAGTGTGGATTTGCAAAACGAGTCTGGAGAGGTATGAAAGGGTCCCTGGAACGATTTATCCCGAACAGCTCCGTCACAGAGGACTCTGTGATTTACGGACTGTTCCCAGGGACACATTCAGAGACTGACATCGAGTGCTGCTGGAGGGTCATCAACTCGGTGAAAGACGCTCTTTGGTCTGCCCGAGCGTTGCTCACCACCCAGCAGAGCGAGATGTCCGTCGGGGAATGTTGCCGACTGGCCCACTGCAGACTGCAGGAGTACGTGCTAAGGGACTCGCTGAAGCTTGGTGCAGCCAACGCCAAGGCTCGGTGGGGGAGGGCCACAGTCTAGGGTCCTTCCGCTGCTGGACATGGGGGGCACAGTATGGTGGAGACGCCCCTCAAATTACATTAAGGGAAGGTATCCCACACCAGGGGGCCACATGAGTGGCACAGGTGAGGGACATTTTTTGTGGAACTTGAAATGTCAGATGGAAATTTTCGCACTGTGTACACATTGTATATATTTATTACTTGAACAGGGGCCACAGAGTGGCACTGGTGGGGGACTGTTTGGTGAAATTTGACAAATGTAAAAAAATTGTACTGGAAAAAGTTTGTATAGTCTCCGAAAATGTCGGATGAATTTTGTTGGAACGGTTCAGAAATTGTATATATTTTCCAATTGAATAAAGTATATTTTGAAATAAAAAAAAAAATAAAAAAACCAAGGTGGTTCTCGGCCTTTTGGCTAAGATCAAGTGTAGTATCTGTTCTTATCAGTCAGTAAAAGAGCTAAATAAAGAGCGTCTGTTCTTGTTAGAACAGGGAAAGAGATCTGTTCTTATTAGAACAGTCCTGGCGGTCCTTTAAGGACAGGAGCTGCAGATTACGATTTAAAAAATCGTAGCAATGGCAGCTGCAATGGGAACTAGAGGACAGGGTATTCGCAATACCCTCAGGATTAGTGTCAAGGATCTCAGTGAGGGGATGCCCTTCAGTCGAGACACCTTTGTAAAGAAGGTATTGCTGGAGACCTGCAAGTTCGAGCCCAGGGATATCTACTGCCTCCAGGACTTCCCGGGTAACGGTTATTTTGACGTTACATTTGTGCTTCCGACAGGATGGCAAAAACTGTTAAAGGATTTCAAGGAGAAGGGGAATGAAGCTCCGCTGTCGTTGCTGAAGGTGCAGCCACTCTTCACCCTCCCAAATCAAAAAGAAAGGACGATCACGGTCCATATGTTTAACCCACATGTGCCCGTAGTGGATGTCCTCACCTTCCTTGCTCGCTACGTCGACGGAGCAGGGAACAGCGTGGACGTGAAGGATCTGCATGGGATTTGGACGAGCAAGCGGCAGGTCAAGGTGAAGTTGAGGATGGACAAGGAAGGAACTCTCCTCCACCCTCCATCGGTGTTCACAATTGGAGGAAACCGAGGATATTTAATTTACGTGGGGCAGCCCAGAGTTTGCAGAAAGTGTAATAAGCCTGGACATGTGATGGCCCAATGCAATGCAGTGGTCTGCAAAAACTGCAAAATGGAGGGCCACGAGACAAAGGACTGTCAAGCCAGCAAGAACTGTAACCTGTGTGGGGAGGGAGGCCACCTTTACAGGGCCTGCCCAAAAAGAGCATGCACATATGCACAGGCAACAAGAGGGGCGGCTTCCAGCACCCCCAGGGTAGGTGAGACACCCACTACCACTGCCAAGTCCCCAGCAGAAAGGGGAAACAGGGATGAGGACAGCCCAACCACCTCAGCCACCTCAACCACCTCGAGCCCCCAAGTGCCAGGAGAACTCCAGCACCAAGCCCAGGAGGGAGAGTCGATGGAGGAGGGGGGAGAGCAAATTTGGACTACTGTAAAATCCAAAAAACACCAGAAGGGTCAGCACACGGAGCAGAGGCCAGAAAGGGATGGCAAGCCCAAAAAAACCACCAAAAAACGGTCTCTCTCCCTGACAGAAGGGAGAAACCTCTCCTCGTCGGAGGATGAGGCGAACGGGAAACCCCACAAGAAGAAAATCGGGGCGGAAAGGAGAAGGTGCAGGACGATTGTACACCTGCACCAGGAGACCGAGAGCAGTGCAGCGGTCGAGGGGCTCCAGCCCCAGGACATCGGGAGCAGTGCAGCGATCGAGGGGCTCCGGCCCCAGGACAACGGGAGCAGTACAGCGGTCGAGGGGCTCCGGCCCCAGGACAACGGGAGCAGTGCAGCGATCGAGGAGCTCCAGCCCCAGGGCATCGGGAGCAGTGCAGCGGTCGAGGGGCTCCAGCCCCAGGGCATCGGGAGCAGTGCAGCGGTCGAGGGGCTCCAGCCCCAGGGCATCGGGAGCAGTGCAGTGGCCATTGGGCCCCAGCTCCGGGCAACCGGGAGCTTTGTAGCGGCCGATGGGCCCCAGCTCCGGGCAACCGGGAGTATCGTAGAGGCCGATGGGCCCCAGCTCCGGGCAACCGGGAGCAGTGCAGCGGCCAATGGGCCTCAGCTCCGAGTTTCCGGGAGCAGTAAGCCTGTCACTGAGCCCCAGCCACGAGAGACGGGGGAAGCGGCGCACCCAGAAGGGGGTAAAACGAGCAGCCCCCCCCCAACGACACCTCGGGTTACCACAGGGGAAACCCAACCCGTTGAGGAGGCCGGGTATCTGAGCCCAGGAAAGGTGAGGCAATTCACCGAAGCGGTGGGCATGAGGGAGCAGGAAAACGGACTCTAAAGGACAATGGAGCTCAAACTGGCATCCTTAAACGTGCGCAGTGTGAAGAGCACTGCGCGATGTGTTAATGCCTTGCAGTACCTGGCCAAGGTCAAGGCAGATGTGACTTTTCTACAGGAGTGCGGGTTGCCACACCTCCGCTGTTATCGGAGGTGGTCGCGATGGTGGCCCCACGGACTGTCTGTGTGGTCGGGGGGCAATGATTGTCGTGCTTCTGGCCTGGGGATCTTGCTGCGGGGAGGGAACTTCGCCATCACTGAGGTCAGGGAGGTGGTTGCGGGGCGTCTCCTCGTGGTGGATGTAATGTACCGTGGTTCTCCGCTCCGGCTGATTAATGTGTATGCCCCACCCGTGCGGAGCGAGCGGCAGGCCGTTCTCCAGCAGCTCCCAGTGCTGTTGGCCACGTCCCGGCAGCTCGTTCTGGCCGGTGACTTCAACTGCATCATTGATGCGGCTGGACGATCCGGCAGTGCCGACAACAGACTGGACAGCACGTCCAAGTTCCTGATGGAAACGGTAAAAGACGCAAAGCTGCACGACGCCTTCAGCGACCCTGCAGGCGGGCCCCAGCCGCGGTTCACCTGGTCGAGATCGGACGGTTTGGCCCGATCCCGGATAGACTTCGTCTTCACCACGAAGGCCGTCACGGTGAGACACACCGACCTCACGCCGGTGTTCTTCTCTGACCACTGCCTCCTTCAGGCTTCCTGTCACCTACAGGAGGACCGGAAGGCAGGCAGAGGGACGTGGAAGTTAAATGTGAAGCTGTTGACCCCAGAGAACGTTGAGGAGCTAAAGAGGGACTACGCACGTTGGAGAACGGTGAGGCCCCTCTTTGACTCCCCGACACTCTGGTGGGAAGCAACCAAGGAGAACATTAAGAGGTTCTTCATAGCCAAAGGGGTTCAGAGAGCAAGACAGAGTCAGAGGGAATTGTGCCAACTCCAGACAGAATTGCAACAACTGCTCCTTCTGCAGTCGAGGGGGGTGGATGTGAGGGAGGAACTTAGAGAGGTGAAGGACCGGCAAGCTCGGCTCTTTACCTCTGAATCCTCCAAGATCATCTTCCGATCCAGGGTCCGCCATGTGGAGCAGGATGAGACGTGCTCACGTTTCTTCTTCCATAAGGTTCACAGGGGGAGCTCTGTGATCAACAGCCTTAGGGAGGAGGACGGCTCGGTAGCATCCTCGCAGACAGACATGATGAGGGTCTGCAAATCCTTTTACTCGGAATTGTATGACCAAAAGGCCACAGACAGCACCGCCTCCCAGAACTTCCTGTCCTCTATCACGGAGGTCTTGGAGGACAGCAAGCAGGAGAGTCTGGACCAACCACTGACCCTAGAGGAGCTGACTGGCTCCATCCGCTCCTTTGACTCGAGTAAAACTCCCGGAAGCGATGGCTTACCGGCCGAGTTGTATTCGGCTCTGTGGGACTGGGTGGGCCCGGACCTGCTGGAAGTGTACAACGACATGCTTCTAGCCGGCAGCATGTCAGACTCCATGAGGAAGGGCAGCATCACCCTAATCTACAAGCAGAAGGGGGAGATGAAAGATATAAAGAATTGGAGACCCATAACATTGTTGAATGTAGACTACAAGATCCTGTCTAAGGCCATCGCCAACCGGGTCAAGTCTGCTCTGGGACGGGTGATCCACCCGGACCAAACCTGTGCTGTACCTGGCAGGAAAATCTCAGACAGCCTAGCGCTGCTGAGAGATACCATCGCCTACGTGCAGGACAGACGGGTGGATGCCTGCCTAGTCAGCTTGGACCAGGAGAAGGCCTTCGACAGGATATCGCACACGTACATGAGGGACGTGCTCTCCAAAATGGGTTTTGGGGAGGGAATCCGAAATTGGATCAAACTGCTCTACACCAACATCCGTAGTGCAGTCCAAATCAATGGGTGGGAATCAGACAGTTTCCCTGTAAGGTCTGGAGTCAGGCAGGGTTGCCCCCTCTCTCCTGTCTTGTTTGTCTGCTGTATTGAACCTTTTGCCGAGTCCATCAGGAAGGATGCGAGCATAAGAGGAGTGACATTGCCAGGCAGTGGGGGCATTCAGGTCAAGACCTCCCTGTACATGGACGATGTCGCCGTCTTCTGCTCGGATCCAAGGTCGGTCCGCAGATTGATCAGCATCTGTGACCAGTTTGAGTCGGCCACGGGAGCCAGGGTGAACCGCAGGAAGAGCGAGGCCATGCTCTTTGGCAACTGGCCCGACCGATCTTCCATCCCCTTCACCATCAAGCCTGACTTCTTGAAGGTGCTGGGGATCTGGTTCGGGGGGGCTGAGTCGAGTAACAAAAATTGGCTGGAGCGGATAGCCAAGGTGGGGAGGAAGCTGGAGCTGTGGAAGCAACGCTCCCTCTCCATAACCGGGAAAAATTTGGTCATCAGGTGTGAGGTGCTCTCGGGTCTGCTGTACTTGGCACAAGTGTGGCCTGTCCCTCCCTCCTACGCCACGGGGATCACCCGGGCCGTCTTCCAGTTCATCTGGGGGTCGAGGATGGACCGGGTACGACGGGTCACCATGTACAAGTCGGCAGACAACGGGGGTAAAAGCGTGCCCAACGTCGCCCTCATCCTGATGGCCACCTTTGTGTGTGGCTGCATCAGGCGGAGTGTAGAGCCAAGGCACGTGGGCACTAAGTGCCACTACCTGCTGAGGTTCTACCTGTCCCCGGTGTTGCGAAGGATGGGCCTGGCGCAGATGCCACGCAATGTACCAGTCAGCTGGACATTGCCGCCCCATCTGGCGTCTGTTGACAGGTTCTTCCGGACCAACACCTTTGACCACAAGTCCATCGGGCAGTGGTCAGCACGTAATGTCCTGCAGGCACTGCAGGGAAAGGACTCGATGGATCCGGTGGCGTGGTTCCCAGAGCAGACTGCCCAGCTTGTCTGGCAAAATGCCTCATCGCCAGAACTGACCAACAAGCACCAAGACCTGGCTTGGCTGGCGGTGAGGGGAGCCCTCTCGGTTAGATCCTTCCTGCACCGTCGGAACCTCACTACCAGCGCACGCTGCCCCCGGGACGGTTGCTATGGAGAGGAGACGGTTGCCCACCTCTTTGCAGAGTGTGGATTTGCAAAACGAGTCTGGAGAGGTATGAAAGGGTCCCTGGAACGATTTATCCCGAACAGCTCCGTCACAGAGGACTCTGTGATTTACGGACTGTTCCCAGGGACACATTCAGAGACTGACATCGAGTGCTGCTGGAGGGTCATCAACTCGGTGAAAGACGCTCTTTGGTCTGCCCGAGCGTTGCTCACCACCCAGCAGAGCGAGATGTCCGTCGGGGAATGTTGCCGACTGGCCCACTGCAGACTGCAGGAGTACGTGCTAAGGGACTCGCTGAAGCTTGGTGCAGCCAACGCCAAGGCTCGGTGGGGGAGGGCCACAGTCTAGGGTCCTTCCGCTGCTGGACATGGGGGGCACAGTATGGTGGAGACGCCCCTCAAATTAAATTAAGGGAAGGTATCCCACACCAGGGGGCCACATGAGTGGCACAGGTGGGGGACATCTTTTGTGGAACTTGAAATGTCAGATGGAAATTTTCGCACTGTGTACACATTGTATATATTTATTACTTGAACAGGGGCCACAGAGTGGCACTGGTGGGGGACTGTTTGGTGAAATTTGACAAATGTAAAAAAATTGTACTGGAAAAAGTTTGTATAGTCTCCGAAAATGTCGGATGAATTTTGTTGGAATGGTTCAGAAATTGTATATATTTTCCAATTGAATAAAGTATATTTTGAAATAAAAAAAAAAAAAAAAAAAAAAAAAAAAAAAAAAAAAAACATTGTGTCATGGTCTTCAGTGAGACGTGCGTGATGATAGAACATGGAACATACAACGGTACAGCACAGGAACAGACCCTTTGGCCCTCGCCAAACATGATGCCAAGATTAACCATCTGCCCACACATGATCCATATCCATGTTGCAATCTAAAAGCTTTTCAAATGCCACGATCGTATCTGCCTCCATCACCACCACTAGCAGTGCGTTCCAGGCACCCACCACCTACTATGTGCACAACTTGCCCCACCCACTTCTTTTCAATTTTGCCCCCTCTCATCTCTAAGCTGTGCCCTCTACTCTTTGGCATTTCCGTGAGATGGAAATGTCTTTGTGTGTGAGTGCATGTGAGTGTGTGTGTGCATGCATGTATGCGTGTGTGTGTGTGTGTGTGTGTGTGTGTGTGTGTGTGTGTGTGTGTGTGTGTGTGTGTGTGTGTGTATGAGAGCATGTGTATGTTTGTGTGTGCACGCGTGTATACGTGCATGAGTATGCGTGTGTGCGTGAGAGTGTGTGTATGTGTGTCTGTGCATACGGGTGTGTGCATGCGGGTGTGTGCGTGCGGGTGTGCGTGCAAGTGTGTGTGTGCGCTCGCGTGTATGTGTGTGTGTTTGCGAGGGTGTGTGAGCATGTTTGTGTGCGTACGAGCATTTGTGTGTGTGTGAGATTGTGTGCGTGTGTATGTGCATGTGTGGGTGTGAGAGTGTGCATGTATGTATGTGTGTGAGAGCGTGTATGTTTGTGGGTGCACGTGTGTATGCATGTGTGTATGTATGAGAGCATGTGTATGTTTGTGTGTGCACGTGTGTATGCATGCATGAGTATGCGTGTGTGCATGAGAATGTGTGTATGTGTGTCTGTGCATGCGGGTGTGTGCGTGCGGGTATGCGTGCAAGTGTGTGTGTGCGCTCGCGTGTATGTGTGTGTGAGGGTGTGTGTATGTGTGTTTGCGAGGGTGTGTGCGTGCGAGCATGTGTGGGTGTGAGAGATTGTGTGCGTGTGTGTGTGTGGGTGTGAGAGTGTGTGCATGTATGCACATGTGCATGCATATAGATACAGTGCATGTGCATACCTGTGTGTGGGTGTGCAGGACATATCAGCATACATGTTCGTGTGTGTATGTGTGTCCATGTGTATACAGGGAATACACGTGCCCGTGTGTATGTGGTAGGATTGAGAGATGGGAGTGTTTGGGCTGGAGGTGGTGATTGTTATGAGAAGGCTCTGATCACTGACGTGTCAATTGCAAACATATTTTCTGAGCCGGCACCTGATTTAGCTGCAGCAGATTTGCAGCTGACATCGGTCACAGTCTTATGTGCATATCAATTATTATCTTATTTCCAGTTAATGTGAGCATGATGGCCCCTTTTCTGCCAACGTCAGCCCACTCTGTGTAATTGCAAATGTAACTGAGTTTAATTAAACATATGGTTCTCAGTTAAACTGTTCTGATGAGCATGCAAATGTGTTTAAGGTAAATAAAGCTACTGCCCTAATTTATTCAGTAATGCAAAGTGAGAAAGCGTCTTTTTATTGCTCTGTTTTTTTTAGAGATACAGCACGGAAACAGGCCCTTCGGCCCATCAAGTCCACGCGGACCAATGATCACCCAGTACACTAGCACTATCCTACACACGACTGATAATTGACCATTTTTTTTACCAAAGCCAATTAACCACCAATTCTGCATGTCTTTGGAGTGTGGGAGGAAACTGGAGACACATGCACACACAAACACACAATGACACACACAACACACACACACACACACATGCATGCACACACAAACATACAGACACATGGAGACAATGACACACACACAAACACACAGACACATATATAGGCACACACAATGGCACACACACAAACACATGCACGCACACACACACACAATGACACACATGCACAGGCACATACATAGGCACACACAGACAATGACACACACACAAACACACACACACACACACACACGTGCGCGCACACACACATGCACACTTTCTTGCAATCTGTTTAATAATGGTATCTTCCCTCATTTAAATTCAATAACATCACAAGGGCTACAAATAATTCAACAGATGTAAGGTACACAAAAATGCTGGAGAAACTCAGCGGGTGCAGCAGCATCTATGGAGCGAAGGAAATAGGCGACGTTTCGGGCCGAAACCCTTCTTCAGACTGATGGGGGGTGGGGGGGAGAAGGAAGGAAAAAGGGAGGAGGTGGAGCCCGAGGGCGGGGGGATGGGAGGATGTATTTAGGTTGTCAAGGTAGAGGAGATGCAACGATTTCCAACAATGGCTAACGAACGTGGCCTTACATATCTAGTCACTGATAGCTAGTTCTGATTACAATACGGCAGTGGATTCACAGCACAGGGATGCTATCTACATTGCATTCACTTCACATCTCTTCTTAACAAGGTTTTATTTTGATATGGTGTTCCATCCTGCTGAAACTAAGTGACACATAACCACTGTACGAAAGCCTTTCATTCTCAGCATCTGAAAAGCTCGACTTGCTTTTTGATGTTCTTTGCTTTATTTGATTAAACCGAATGGATACAAAGATTGGGACAATCTGTTGTTGACATACATCAGTAGCTGGACAGCAAACAGTGCAGGCTTTCAAAGTCAATGTGGAATCAACATCTTTGGTGATGATATTACTCTGGACAACTTAATAGCGAGAAAAAACCCCATCTTCTTTTCATGTCATTAAGCTACCAGTTTCTACAAGGAAGCTTTTGTTGTGTGTGATGAGCCACAGATAAAACAGTTCCTTGTATTGAACATCTGATGGTATTAGCATAGCCGAGCATGCCTTGACTCTGATCACTGACATTAGAGTAAATAGAAAGATCAATGGTTGGTTCAATGGCTTCTTTATTGTCACATGTACAGAGATACAGTGAAATGCTGTAGGGAGGAACTGCAGGTGCTGGCTTACACCGAAGATAGACACAACATGTTGGAGTAATTCAACGGGACAGGCAGCATCTCAGGGGAGAAGGAATAGGTGATGTTTTGGGTTGAGACCCTTCTTCAGACCGAGAGTCGGGGGAAAGGTAACGAGAGACATGGAAAGTTAATAGAACAAATGAACGAAAGATATCCACTTGCTATCCATCAAATCATGTCGTACATGAGTACAATAGAATCTCTTCAGGAACAGCATGCAGAGAGTCGCTACGTCCCGGCACCACCTTGTTGCGTGTGAGTCTCTGAAACGTGTTTTTACTGAAACTAGACTGGGGGAACCTCAGAAACGAGCAATTATCAGTCTGACCTGTGCCTTATATCTCTGTTCTTAAGTTCTAGTTATCTCAAAACATTCTCATAAACCTCCTCTGGACCGTTTTAAAGACCAGCATTCAATTTGGTTTGCTAAATACTTGTTTTACCGGCATGATAATAGACAATAGACAAAAGTTGCATGAGTAGGTCATTTGGCCCTTCGAGACAGCACCACCATTCAATGTGATCATGGCTGATCATCCCCAGTCAGTACCCCGTTCCTGCCTTCTCTCCATATCCCCTGACTCCGCTATTTTTAAGAGCCCTATCTAGCTCTCTCTTGAAAGCATCCAGAGAACCTGCCTCCACTGCCCTCTGAGGCAGAGAATTCCAGACTCACCACTCTCTGTGAGAAAAAGTGTTTCCTCGTCTCCATTCTAAATGGCTTACTCCTTATTCTTAAACTGTGGCCCCTGGTTCTGGATTCCCCCAACATCGGGAACATGTTTCCTGCATCTAGCGTGTCCAAGCCCTTAACAATCTTATATGTTTCAATGAGATATCCTCTCATCCTTCTAAACTCCAGAGTGTACAAGCCCAGCTGCTCCATTCTCTCAGCATAGACAGTCCCGCCATCCCGGGAATTAACCTTGTAAACCTACGCTGCACTCCCTCAATAGCAAGAATGTCCTTCCTCAGAATAGGGGACCAAAACTGCACACAATACTCCAGGTGTGGTCTCACTAGGGCCCTGTACAACTGTAGAAGGACCTTTTTGCTCCTATATTCGATTCCTCTTGTTATAAATGATTTTAGTTGTTTATTTGTAACAATAATGCTCCTTGCAAAATGCAGATTAAAAATCTAATTTGCCCTTAAGCAAAATTATTAATACTTGGAATTTTTGTTATTGCCATTTACTAGAGCTAGATCTTATCGTCAAACATTAGTATGTTTCTAGTTCCTTGTGAAAACTGAGACTTTAGACTTTACTTTAGGCATACAGCGTGGAAACGTGCCCTTCGGCTGACCAGCGATCATCCCGCACACTAGCACTATCCTACACACTAGGAACAATTTACAATTTTTACCAAAGTCATTTAACCTACAAACCTGTAGGTCTTTGGAGTGCGGGAGGAAAGCGGAGCACCCGGAGAAAACCCACGCGGTCACAGGGAAAACGAGCAAACTCCGTACAGATAGCACCCGAGGTCAGGATTGAACCTGAGACTCTGGCCCTGTAAGGCAGCAAACTCTACTGTGCCAGCTGACAATGCTCCTTTTGCCTGCCTGCCTGCCTACCACAATGTTTGGTGAAGGAAGATCAGGATCCAGCAAGTACAGAGCTTCATTAAAAATATGACTTCTGAAAGGGCAGAGTCCCAAATTAATAATGGTTATTAATTTACTGAATTTCTGTTTATCTGTGTGTTTTGTCATCACCGGCCTGACATGCAGTTGCAGGTAATTAGTTAATTGTCCCATTGTCAGTACAAATGACAATTAAACATTCTTGACTTTCTACACTTCTTGTTATCATATGATGTTGTTATTACATACGATTCTCCGATGCACAGTTTAACACCATCTGCTGCACTCAAACAAAATGATAATCTAGTGGAAATCAAAGAGATTTACGCAAGACAGATTATCCACACTTATTTGTTTGGTTAATGACATGAATATCATCACCTCATAATTGTTTACTGGCCAGATGGTCAGAAAATAATCGGAAAGATTCTAATTCATTGTTAATAACTATCTACTTGTAGATGGATTGGGAATTTTTGACCAATAACCTAACTCCCACAAACAACAAAGTGATAATGGTCAGATTGCCCATCGAAAACAGGTCCACCAACAATTTTTCCGTCAACTTGTGATCTGAAACCACCTTTAATCCGGACCAAATCCCACCCCCGGAGGTCACCCCTAGACCGGGTGAGGCAGCTGTTTTCGACCTCATCTGGACTTCCGCAGCCGATGGGGGGGGGGCGAATTTGTCGCCTGCATCCAGGACTCTGGAACTCTGGCCCGGCAAAGCCATGACCTCTGCTGGTCCAGCCAAACGGATAATACGGCAAGGCTCTCGAACCAAGGGTGGCGGAAAATGGGTGGTGAACCTGTACAGCGTTGAATATAGTGACAGATAGCTATTGGTCAGGATAGGAGATATACCTCTACAGATTTTCTTCAACGCAGTGTGAAGACATATTTTACATCTGTCAACAGCAAGAAACACAATTTAACTTGTCGTTACACTTTTATTTCCTCAGAAATGCACTTAATTATAAGTGCAAAGTTTTACATGTAAGCCTCCAAAGTGGGACTTGAATGCATATGCTCTTTATTTTAGACTTTAGAGATACAGTGAGGAAACAGGCCCTTCGGCCCACCGAGTCCGCCCTGACCGGCAATCACCCTGTACTAACACTATCCCACTCATTAGGGACAATTTACAATTTTATCGAAGCCAATTAACCTACAAACCTGTACGTGTTTGGAGTGTGGGAGGAAATTGGAGCAGCCAGAGAAAAAGGGAGAACATACAAATTGCGTACAGACAGCACCCGTGGTGAGGATTGAGCCTGGGTCTGTGGCGCTGTAAGGCAGCAACTCTACCGCTGCACCACCCTGCCGCTCTCATTAGGCAAAATCTCAACAATCTTAATCACCTTAAATATGACAGTCCGCCAAATTGATTTCAGTAATTATCTGAGCAGTCATAAGTGATAGGAGTAGAATTAGGCCATTCGGCCCATCAAGTCCGGGCACAGCCATTCAACCCTGGCTGATCTATCTCTCGCGCCCAACCCCATTTTCCTGCCTTCTCCCCATAACCTCTGACAGCCGTACTAATCAAGAGAGTCGCCTCCCTGTTATTCAGCAAAGTTACTAAGTTGAATCTAGTGTTAAAGCCCTGTCCCACGGTGCGAGTTCATTCCAAGAGCTCTCCCGAGTTTAAAAAAAATCAAACTCGTGGTAAGCATGGAGAATGAACGTAGCGGGTACGTCTGAGCTCGGGGACGTCTCTTAGCGGCTCATAACGCTAACGGAAGGTACTCGGGAAGACTCGGTAACGGCAGGTAAGCACGGGAAGACTCGTGAAGATTTTTCAACATGTTGTTCGAATCAGGGCAAACTCGGGAGAGCTCTTGGAATGAACTTGTACCGTGGGACAAGGCTTTAACACAGTGAGCATGGAAGAGGATTAAACAAGTGCCGGGATAGGAGAGGAAATGGTTAATGATAGGCGTTGGGTCTCATTAGGTTGTTAGGTATGCAGAATACATTTGTATTTTATATCCTTTTGTTCCATTTCAGCATTACCTGCCCTTTCCTGTTCTGCCTTATTCATATCCCCTTCCATAATTTGTCCTTTAAAATACTCGATTCACTCTGCCTTTTATTTCTTTATTATTCCCCAGGTCTGCTTCTTAATGAAAGAAAGTTATTTCGCTGCCCGCATCTTCGTTTATATTTATACTTTGGAAAAGAAAATCAATAAATCTGAGCTTAATGAATTAGTTTTGGAGATATCTGAGAAGCCCAAATGATTCTATCAACAAGAAACAGATTTTATGTACAGCTACTGAATATTTTACATGTATTTTATTGCAGGCAGGTCTGTAGAATAAGAGCAATAAAACTTAAAATGAGCAAATGCTTCACTAACTTCAGGCAATGGATTTTCTTTTCACCCAGTAAATAATATATTTGTAAAACATAGATCAGAAAAAGATAACATCCTATGATCGCAAGGCAAAAATGCAAGGCTAATGCACAGCTTATAACAATCTATTTTGTTCTTTGTTGTTCTTCCCCCACCTCTCACCAAGAATAAATTCAGCAAAGATGCTAAGAAATGCAGACGGAGAGTTTCTAGAATTATAGGAGTTAAAGCACTTTACGTATAAATTTGTAACTTTCCACATACTTAGCACCGGTCGATTGGCTCTATCTTTCATTTAGTTTAGAGTTTTGTTTAGAGATACAATGCAGAAAGAAGCCTTTTGGCCCACCGAGTCTGCGCCGACCTTAATCCCCGGACATTAACACTATCCTACACTCCCTAGGGACAATTTAAAATTTTCACGAGTTAACACATTTCCCGAGTACCTGCCGTTAGCGTTACGAGTCACTAAGTTACGTCCACGAGCTCCGACGTTCCCGCTACGTTCATTATGCGTGATTACCACGAGTTTGATTTGTTTTTAACTCGGGATAACTCGTGGGTGGACTCACAGTGGGACAGGGGTTTTAGTTTTCAAGAAGAACACTGGCGACAAATGAAAGGGAATTAACAATTGTTCCAGGTAAAAAGCAAGAGCGAAATGCTATGATTCTCTCTTACCAAGAACAGAAATAGAAATAAGCACTTTGAAACTCTCACTGTTAGAGGGTAAACCTAGACTTTAAATTGCACAGGTATTCACGCTAAATGCAAATACATTCTTAAAATTGCATACACTCTCTCTAAATGTTGTTGGATAATAATAGATTACATTTAGGAATATTTCAGATAGACTAAGTCTGTGAAGTGGAAGTGTTAATAGGAGTTTCAAAATAAATAAATGATAATTTAAAAAAATAAAGCTTTAATCAGATTGGATTATTGTGTGCAGTTTTGGTCTCCAAACTTGAGGAAGGACATTCTTGCCATTGAGGGAGTGCAGCATAGTTTCACAAGGTTAATTCCCGGGATGGCGGGACTGTCATGTTGATAGATTGGAGCGGCTGGGCTTGTATACTCTGGAATTTATGATGAGAGGGGATAGAAACATAGAAAATAGGTGCAGGAGTAGGCCATTTGGCCCTTCGAGCCTGCACCGCCATTCAATATGATCATGGCTGAACATCCAACTCAGTATTCTGTATTTGCCTTCTCTCCATACCCCCTGATCCCTTTAGCCACAAGGGCCACATCTAACTCCCTCTTAAATATAGCCAATGAACTGGCCTCAACTACATTCTGTGGCAGGGAATTCCAGAGATTCACCACTCTCTGTGTGAAAAATGTTTTTCTCATCTCGGTCCTAAAAGATTTCCCCCTTATCCTTAAGCTGTGACCCCTTGTCCTGGACTTCCCCAACATCGGGAACAATCTTCCTGCATCTAGCCTGTCCAACCCCTTAAGAATTTTGTAAGTTTCTATAAGATCCCCCCTCAATCTTCTAAATTCTAGCGAGTACAAGTCGAATCTATCCAGTCTTTCTTCATATGAAAGTCCTGACATCCCAGGAATCAGTCTGGTGTACCTTCTCTGTACTCCCTCTGTGGCAAGAATGTCCTTCCTCAGATTAGGAGACCAAAACTGTACGCAATACTCCAGGTGTGGTCTCACCAAGACCCTGTACAACTGCAGTAGAACCTCCCTGCTCCTATACTCAAATCCTTTTGCTATGAATATTGAAACATATAAGATTATTAAAGGTTTGGACACACTAGAGGCAAGAAATATGTTCCCAGTGTTGGGGGTGTCCAGAACCAGGGGCCATAATTTAAGAATA
This sequence comes from Amblyraja radiata, assembly GCF_010909765.2. Lineage (NCBI taxonomy): Eukaryota > Metazoa > Chordata > Chondrichthyes > Rajiformes > Rajidae > Amblyraja > Amblyraja radiata. The sequence continues at coordinate 13,834,125 of NC_045980.1, read as the reverse complement.
AGTGGTAAGCCATTTAGAATGGAGATGAGAAAAAAACTTTTTACAGATAGTTGTGGAATTCTCTGTCTCAGAGGGCAGTGGAGGCTGGTTCTCTGGATGCTTTCAAGAGCGAGTTAGATAGAGCTCTTAGGGATAGCGGAGTTAAAGGATACGGAGAGAAGGCAGGGACGAGGTACTGATTGTGGATGATCAGCCATGATCACATTGAATGGCGGTGCTGGCTCGAAGGGCCGAATGGTCTACTCCTGCACCTATTGTCTATTATTTGGTGGCCTATATATAACTCCCACCAATATTTTATTCCACTTGTCGTTTTTGAGCCCTTCACAAATATATTCTATTTATTACATCATGATCTGCTGAGTCAAAATCATTTTTCAATATTGCACATGTCTAATCCTTTATTTATGGCGTTGTCTCGCTCAAATGCCTCGTAGGTCCATCACTTGACACTGATTTGTGGTTCATATACAAGTCTTGATGCATGGTGACAGAACACCTTGGGCTTCTCAGTTTTAAATTGTAAATTTGTGCAGATTGGTTCAGTGTGAACTGAAAGCAAGCGTGAGAATGGTTTAATCATTGACACACTACGCCTCTGGAAGATTGCATTAATTCGGTATGTCACAGAGGATCCTGTTGAACTTCTGCATGTGTACAGCAGAGAGCATATTGACTGGTTCAGCATCATGGTCTGGTTCAGGAACTTGAACACCCAGGAGCGAAAAAGACTGCAAAAAGTTGTGAACACTGCCCGGGTTCCATCACAGGTTCTGACCTCCGCACCATCGAAGGGATCTACAGGAGTCGCTGCCTCAAAATGGCAGCCAGCGTCATCAGAGACTCATACCACCCCGGCCACGCACTCATTTCGCTCCTGCCATCGGGAAGAAGCTACAGGGGCCTGAAAACTGTATCGTCCCAGGTTCAGGAGCAGCTTCTTCCTTACAGCCATCAGCCTATTAAACACGACAACCTCCAAATAAGCTCTGAACCTCATGAAAGGTAGAAGTGGGAAAATCCAACTTGGTTTATAACAGTATGAACAAGGAACTGTAGTTGCTGGTTAATACACAATAGGACACAAAGTGTTGGAGGGTCAGTTAGCAACTCTGGAAAACATGGATAAGTGATGTTTCAGGTCGAGACCCTTAAAAGTCACATATCCATGTTCTCCAGAGATGCTGCCTGATTTGCTGAGTTACTCCAGAACTTTGTGTCCTTTTGGTTTATAACAAGAAGCTAACTATTGTTAGATGGTGCAATGGCACAGAGGTAGAGTTGCTGCCTTAAAGGCCTGTCCCACTTGAGCGTCATGTGCGCGTCACGCAGGTGTCGCGCGAGGATTTTGAGAATCCCAAAATCCTGGGGCTTTACCGCGCGTCATTGCCTATGCCACCACGTCTCACCACACGCCATGCGCATGTCATGCTTGTTGACGTGTAAATGTCATGTAAATGATGCGCAAATAACACCCAAGTGGGACAGGCCCTTTACAGCACCAGAGACCCAGGATCAATCTGACTTCAGGGGCTATCTATACGGAGTTTGTACGTTCTTCCTGTGGCATCCGTGGGTTTTTTCCTGTTTCCTCTCACATTCCAAAGACGTACAGGTTTGTAGGCTAATTGGATTAGTAAAATTGTCGTGTGTGTGTGTGTGTGTGTGTGTGTGTCTGTGTGTGTGAGATAGTGTTAGTGTGCTGTGATCACTCATTGGCTCGGACAGTGGGCCAAAGATCCTGTTTCCGTGCTGTATCTCTAAACTAAACAAGATGCAATCCAAATAGATAACAGTTTTGCTGTAATAATTTATTGCAGTAGTATGTAATACATTTAAATATGCCAACATCAATAGCCCCATAATCAAAGCCTTTTGAAACAGTGAAAATAACATTGTTAAATAAAAATAAATTTGCTTAAATAACATTCAAGTTACAGAAATTAATTGAAAACCTGCAGATTGATTGAAGTAAAGAAAATTGAGGCATTTACCGCTTTAATCCTGAATGGTGATCCTCCCAAATTCAAATGGATGGGGAATTCCATTGTGGAGAGGCTGGAATTGAAACACATTGATCTCCTTAGTTCAACATGGCTCAAATTCTGCCCTGGACTCTTGGCCTTGTCCAGCGGTGGAACGGAAGCTCAGATGCACCAGTGTCTGATCGTTAACACGTTCGTGACTTGCGCTTTACAATACGCAGGTGTGGAAGTCTACAGTGCATCGGCTTGCACCAGATGGCAGCAATATTGGGGAAAGTTTAGTTTATTTTGGTTTAGATACAATGTGGGAACAGGCTCTTCGGCCCACACTGACCAAAATCTGCCCACACACTAGTTCTATCCTGCACACTAGTGTCAATTTACAATTTTACAGAAGCCAATTAACTTACAAACCTGCACGTCTTTGAAATGTGGGAGGAAACCGTAGCAACCGGAGAAAACCCACGCGGCCACAGGGAGAACGTACAAACTCCACACAAACAGCACCCGTAGTCAGGGTCGAACATGGGTCTCTAGTACCGCAAGGCATATAGGATAGAGGGACATTGCACATGTTGAAGGGTCTCTGAGAGTAGTACCATAATATGTTGAAGGTGACAAATGGAACACTTACCTCCATTTGCCAGGCCCTTGAATCAAAGCACAGAGAGGTTATGATGCATCTTTACAATGTATTTCTTGTCTACTGAGGGAATAGTGTGTGTTGAATTGGTTACCGCACTGTAGGATGGATATGACACAGAGGGATTCCACTAGGATGTTGCTTGCAATGGAACGTTTCACATATGAAGAGACTGGATGGGAAGACTTTGATTTTCTTGAAGGGGACTGAAGAGAACTGACATGTGTACAAAATTATGAAGGGCGCAGATAAGGTAGATAGCAAAACACTTCCTCCCATAACAGGGGTGAGTTAAACCAGAAAACATAGACATAGTCAAATAAGCGCAGAAACAGGCCCTTCAGCCCAATTTGCCCAGGCCGGCCAAGATGCCCCAACTACGTCCCACTTGCCTGCATTTGGCCCATATTCCTCTATACCTTTCCTATCTGTGTACCTGTCCAAATGTCTTTTAAATAACATGATGATATTTGTAATGTAAGGGGGAAGAGATCGAGGCAGGGTTTGAGGAAGATTTTTTCCACCCAGATATTAGTTGGAATCTGGAACGCATTGAACAAGGGGTGTTGGAGGCAGAGCTTTTCACAACATCTAAGTATCTGGATGAGCATATGAAATGCCAGGCCAAGTTATCTGAGGTTCGCATGCTGGAAAATAGAATTAGTCTAGATATGTTCGTAGTGGTTGGCATGGACATCATGGTGTGGCTTCATGACTATCAGCTATAATCTTTGTAAATACCACAAGTGGAGGGCTCAATGGGTTACTCATGTTCCCACTGCATAGGATTTCTCAAACAATGGTAAGAGTAATAAGAAGGGAAAAAGCTAAAGCTTCACAGGGTGCAACAGTTGGCGCAGGGGTAGAGTTGCTGGTTTACAGCTTGTGACCTGGGTTCAATCCTGACTACGGGTGCCGTCTGTACGGAGTTTGTGCGTTCTCCCCGTGACTGCGTGGGTTTTCTCCGGATGCTCCAGTTCCCTCCCACACTCCAAAGACGAGCAGGTTTGTAGGTTATTTGGCTTCGGTAAAATTGTAAATTGTCCCTAGTGTGTAGGATAGTGTTAATGTACAGGGATCGCTGATCGGCGCGGATTCGGTGGGCTGAAGGGATTGTTTCCACACTATCTCTAAACCAAACAAAACTTTCCTCAATATTCCCCAGGGCCTTATCCTAGAGATTTTGAATGATAACTAACACCACACGTAGTATGTGCACGGGGTGATCGCTGGTCAGTGCGGACTCGGTGAGTCAAAGGGTCTGTTTCCATGATAAATCTAATGTAAAGCTACAGCATAGGATTATTTAAATGGATCACTATGCATATGAAGTAAAAATAGACTTTGGCATTCCATCATCAAAAGTACGCTATTATTGCGTTGATTTTGCAAGTAGAATTCGTGATTAAAGTAGAATTCTTGAGTAAAGTGCAAAATCATTAATCTATTTAAGTGATCAGTAAATGTGCCCAAATTCAAGTATTAAAATAAATTAATTATGTAAAATAAAGTCCCTGCACTCTCTTGATATATTTGAAGGCAATCCCATCAGAACCCTTTATTGTCATTCTGCATTTGATTTAGCGCATATTGTCTGTTGTGTAAAACACCGATGACCCTGCATATGCCATTGATCAAAGTGACAGGATTGTTAATATGAGAGATTTTTTTTGTAATAAAGCGTGATAAAGTACCGGCTTATCTTCTGAGAAGAAGTTTAAAATAAAATGATGTAATGAAGAACGTACCTGAAAACTAGACACAGTAAGTAATTGTGTCTATGAATTTACCAATTTTCTGTGGGTGATCAAATGGAAAGGTTTAAAGGCATCATTTAACTAATTGGGATTTAAAGTTCAGAATGTTCTGACTTTACTCATGGTGAAATTGATTCACTAATTAGTTAATTGGTCTGGTTTGCGTAGACCATGGCTGTGGTGCATTGAAAGACTTGCAGTATTACAGTCACTGCAGGGTATCCTGAAGAAAGAAATTTGAATGCATTTCAGTGCAGGTTTTGACTGGCAAAACAACTCGACTTACGGTGCGCATCAATGAGTTATTGCAGGAAATTTGGGGTCATTATCTGTTATTAAAATACTGCAAAAGGGTGAATCATTTTGATGGAACTTTGGGAATAAAAAGCAATTTCTCCTAACAGGAGGCCATTAATTGTAATGCCTGGATCTGATCTGCATTTCATAATTCAATGATCACAAAAAGACAAATCTGACAAGGCATAGAAAATAGCCACTTTATAACATTGCTCTTGCTCATTAAAAAAAAACCTCAGTCATTATCAAACCTCAACAGTGGCAATGTGTAGGAAGGAAGTGCAGATGCTGGTTTAAACTGAAGATAGACACAAAATGCTGGAGTAACTCAGCGGGACAGGTAGCATCTCTGAAGAGAAGGAATGGGTGACCTCTTCGGACTAGAGTCGAAGTAAAGGGAAACAAGATATGTATATATATAAATATATATATATATATATATCTTGTTTCCCTTTACTCCGACTCTAGTCCGAAGTAACTAGATATATATATATATATAGAGATAAAAGTTGCAAAACGATTCTGGAATTACACACCTTGAATGCAAAAAATTCTTTACTGAACAAGATTTCAAGCTTTTTTTTACAAAACAGAACGAGACATATTTAAACCACAATCCCCAGTAGAAAAATAATGCATATTAGATTGTCCTTTTGAAAATTGTGCAAATATATGAAAGTGATCCAATTGAATGCACATTATTTTTACTTCTCTTTCAATCATTATCATAAAATAATAATGCAATGATTGTTTATTTGATGAATATGAACACCTACAACCAGAAATGGCGAGTAGGTGTTGTATCAGAGGATCTAAACAAGCCACATTATTTCAAAGAATTCAAAAGTGCACTTTAAAAAGAGACAGAAAGTGTAACTATGCCACAAGTGCAATGATCGCCATCTTGTTTGATTGGATTTAAATTCAGATCAAATGTTTCAAGCCAACATCAATCCCCTACGAATTATTATGTAAAAAAATAAACTGGGAGCGAACTCGATCACAAACAAACTCAAGACCTCCCATATTTCTAGTTTTCAGATTCGCACCAACCAGCTAATAACACCGGGCATCAGTTGTCAGATCAGTGCTAAAAATAAAATAAGTTAAAAATAGAAGTGCTTTTCAAGTTTGATAATGGATTATCAATTTTCCACAGTTTTGATGTATTTGAGTATACATAGCAAATCAGGCCATTGGGTTGAAGACATCAGGAGGGGTGTTAAATTTCTACTGGTATTATTTTCAATAGGCTTGCAGCTAATTTCAAACAGGCATCAGTCATTCTCAGGAACATCTCAGGAAAGTCATGAGATGAATAGATTGGGTAGATGCAGAGTCTCTTGCCTAGAGTAGGGGAAGAGGACCAGAGGACATAGGTTTAAGGTGAAGGGGGAAAGATTTAATCTGAGGGGTACCTTTTTCACATTAAGGTGTACGGAACAAACTGCCAGAAGAGGTAGTTGAGGCAGGCACCATCGCAGCATTTAAGGAACAATTAGACAGGTACATGGATGAGACAGGTTTAGAGGGATATGGGCCAAATGCAGGCAGGTGGGACTAGTGTAAGGGACATGTTGATCGGTGTGGGCAAGTTGGACCGAAGGGCCTGTTTCCACCCTGTATCTCTATGAATAACTATTGGATTTTAAAATATTATTTTCTCTTCCTCTTTCTTTTTCCAAAGTGTATATCACTGTAAACTCCAACCACAGATTCCCCTTGATGTTGACTTAAAAACCACCCGGAAATTCAAGTTGTGATAACTATTAGCTGTAAACATGGTTGGTTTAATTTGAAAACTGTACAAAACCCTGGACAATATAACTTACTCAAGTAAGTGTGAGATAGGGCTTTTTGATTGATTGCACACAATATTTCACGGCCAAATTTATACCCTGATACCTTAGAGATTAGGGAAGCATATAAAAAAATGTGTTCATAAACTGGATGGATAAATTTAGCATCAAGAAGCCCACAAGCTATATTCCAGTCAAATGTCTGGAGTATGCATTTTGCTTGATCAACTATTATGATGCAAAAATGATAAATATTTATTTTGAAAAACCTATCCATATTCTCCCATAATATTCACTAAATTACAAGCACCTCTCCCTCTAGCCATTAGATAATGAAGCAGCATATCTAGAGAATTACATTCGAATGTCAACCTGACCAAATTCATTTAAAGCAGGTTTGCAGTCAGTTCGAGATAAGTCTCCTTCTCTGCTTTCCTGGAATGGTGTTTAGCCACATATTCTTTGGCTTTAGTCACAATGCTTTCCTTCAAACCAGTTTCACTGATCAGTCTCTTTGATAATTCAACAAATTCCTGTGAAGGCAAATAAAAAGTAATTTCATTTTGCACAGCCTCCAAGTGAAATTCTGTTAAACGTATAAATTAACCAATTGTTTAATTTAGAGATACAGCGAGGAAACAGGATCTTCGGCCCACCGAGCCCGCACCGACCAGCGATCTGAAGGACCATTCATCACACTAGGGATAATTTACAGAAGAATATTAACCAACAAACCTTCACGTCTTTGGAGTGTGGAAAGAAACTAGAGTACCGGGGGAAAGCCACAGGGAGAACGTATAAACTCCATACAGACAGCACCCGTAGTGAGGATCAAACCTGCGTCTCTGACATTGTAAGGCAGCAACTCTACCGCTGTGCCACTGTGCCACCCCAATAGCAAGTTATTGCACCATTCTAAAGTAGAACACCTTTCAAGCATTTAAATATTCCTCTGGTTTCTCTACATTTTATTGTTTATTGCTTTTAATTACTCCATCCCCCCCTACTATGAAAATTAGCTGATCTATATTTCAAGACCCTTAGCCACATGCATTAAAAAAAATACACCTCTCTTTCTTTGCAACACCCAGTATCCATGCCATCATTTAATTATGACCAAAGATGCCTAGATTATACAAAAATAAACTAGCGTACGGAACGATATATGACTCTTACAAATAATACAGGAAAGAGATTGAGAAACTAGTATCACGGTGTCAAAACAACCACCTAGCCCTTAACATCTTCAATTGGTTGTTGACCAGAGGAAAGTGTGGTTCTCATCAATGGTGTTTCTGTAGCGATGATTTTGCCCCGTGCATGAGGATTCTCATGAATACCTACAGATGCGCTTTGGAATGTATTCTGACAGAATGCGTCTCTGCCTAGTATGACAGCTGTTCTTGACCGCCTGAACCTGCAGAGAGTGGTGAACACAGCCCAGTCCATTATAAGCTCATCACTTCCTTCCATCAGGTCCATTTTCACGGTGCGTGACATCAGGAAGACTGCAAGTATCGCCAGGGATGCCTCTCACTCTGGTCTTTCTCCTTTCTCCCTTCAAACTTCTGGGAGAAGATAGAGGAGCTATCAGACGCTCAGAGTTAAGAACAGCTTCTTCCTCACAGCTATCAGACTCCTGAACTGTGGCTAAGGGGATCAGAGGGTATGGAGAGAAGGCAGGTACAGGATACTGAGTTGGATGATCAGCCATGATCATATTGAATGGCGGTGCAGGCTCGAAGGGCCGAATGGCCTACTCCTGCACCTAATTTCTATGTTTCTATGTTTCTATCTCATTCACATTCCATTTTCGAGATACTGCCACATATTCTTACTCCCAACACCACCTTATTCGACATTCTGTTTTTGCAATATGACGTAGGCAAGTGTTCCACAATACGTTTGGAGACTTTATAACTGCCATTTCTCTTTATAAGCATTCTTGGTCTACTGCATGTTCAGTATTATTTCTTCTTTGCAGTGTGCTTTTACTTAATACCAAATTCCTGTCATGGACAGATATTTTCCAGTAATAGTAATATAGGTCCTTTCCTGTAATAGTTTTAATTTGAAAAAAAACCCTACTTGAATTTGCAGTAACATTCGAATGAACACAAGAAAAGGAAACTCGTTATCTACAAAACACATGCGATATGTCTGGCCTAATCAAACATAATGGAATTTGAGAGTGTCGTTAAAGATAAGTGTTATTGAAAACAGACAGCTTTCATTAATTCAATTCCTTGCACTATTATCGAAGGAACAAATGTAATTACTAAGTACATTCTTATTTAACTTTCTTTCAATTGCCCAGGTTTTTTTTCCATTTCATTGTCCAGAATTAGATTAAAAGTACATTTAATATTTCTATAGTTTTATGACAGCAAAATGTCTGTAATATCAGTAAAGTTATATTAATTTTCAACCCTAACAGGTAATCTTTTGAAAAAAAAAAAATGTTCTTGAAAGTGGTCTTTAATATAATATGAATAAAACAGGGCGGCACAGTGGTGGAGCTGCTGTCTCATAGAGCTTGACACCTGCGCTCACTTCTGACTCCGGGTGCTGTCTGTGTGGTGTTTGCACGTTCTCTCCATGACTTCATGAGTTTCTCCCCATATCCTAAAGGCATGAGGGGTTTGTGGGTTAATTGGGCTCAATAAAATTGTCCCAAGTGTTGTATGGAGTGGATGAGAAAGCGGGACAACGTGGAAACTGGTGTACACGGGTGATCGATTATCGGCGTGGACTCGGTCGGCCGAAGGGACCGCTTCCATGCTCTATCTCTAAACTAACCATTTTCTGATAATAAAAACCTCAACGGAAGTGGGAATGATATGGAGATGCCAATGGAAAATTGGAAAGAAGATTGAATTGGGAGTTGAATCGACAGCCATGTGTATGAACAATTTGGCTGAACCCTAGAAAGTGAACGGCATAAGAGATGGAATTAAAGATATATTCTTCGGGAATAGTGCATGGAATAGCAAAGGAGTGAGCAGTCAATATAAAAATCATGAATATTGTACATGGAAAATTCTAATACATTTTATCTTATTGCATTGTTGAGAGGACATTGTGGAACGTAAACAATTATTAAATAAAGGAGCGACTTCTTGGAAAAATTAATGGCCCATATTTTGCAGGTTACATTCAATATTTGCCTTAGTTACTTTATGTAACTGACAGCAATATTGAGATTTCTGCATTTATGAAAGGGGTTGCCGTCAATGAAAGGAAGAAAGTGCCACAAGTGTAAGGCACAAGGGATTGTAATTTAAAGATACATAATGCTGGAGTAACCCAGTGGGGTCAGGCAGCATCTCTGGAGAACATGGGTGGGTTACATTTCAGGCCAAGTAAAATGGCGGCGCCTTGCGGCAGCAGCCTCTACAGTCCGTCAGTCTTTTAAAAAAAAATTTTGGCCTGTTGAGTGTATAGTTTGGTTGCAGTTTATATGTTATTTTTAGCTGTATATATGTGGGGGTGGGGGGGGGGGGGGGTAGGGACGGGGGAAACTTTTAAATCTCTTCCCTGTACGGGGGACCCGACCTTTTCCCTGTCGGATCTCCGTTGTCGTTGGCGCCTAACATCATGGCCGGCCTCCAACCGGAACGACCTGGGGGCTCCAGTTGTGGAACCTGCGGGCTCACCATCGTGGAGCTGGCCAGCTCCGGAGCGTAGAGAGCTGTGGTGGCGCGCGGCTGCGACCCGACTTTGGAGCTTCGGAGGCTCCAGCCGCAGGCCCGGTGGACGGTGACATCGGGAGCTCGCGGGTCCCTGGTGGGGGACCGCTTTTTGGAGCTCTCGCAACGGTAACTTCTCTCGTCCGAATTGCGGGGTTGAAAACGACCCGGAGAGCGGCCTTACATTGCCCGGCGCGGCTTTAACAGCCGCGGGACTTACCATCGCCCACCGGGGGCTCCAACATCAAGACCTGGAGCAGGGCCTGACATCGCCCGACGCGGTCTTAACCTCCGCAGGACTTACCATCGCCCACCAGGGGCTTTAACATCGGGAGAAGGATGGAAAACAGGGGATAGACGATGACTTTGCCTTCCATCACAGTGAGGAGGAGATTCACTGTGATGGATAATTGTGTGTCTTATTAATTGTTTTTTCTTGTTGTATGACTGCAGAAACCAAATTTCGACAATAAACGGTATTGTATTGTATTCTTCAATCTGAAGAAGCGTCTCGATCTGAAATGTCACCCATCCATTTTCTCCACAGATGCTGCCTGACCCGCTGAGTTACTCCAGCATTTTGTGTCTATTTTCGGTCTAAACCAACATATGCAGTTCCTTCCTATACGTAATATAAAGATACATTGATAATACATTTTAAAATTCATAGTAATCGTTCCAGATGTAAATTACAATGCCTTGTTAATTTGTTAAATGTTTAAAAGTGGTTTAAAGCATCTTAGATCTGAGTGTTTTTAACCTTTCTTTTGTTCAATATTTTGAATGTTTATAAATATCTTTTGAGACTGATAGCTCTGGTCAATTCAAGGCATAACAGTTGTCATTTTTGTTGGTGTTTGCAGCAAGTTTTGTGTAGTTCTTAGTGATTTGGATGATTTTTACAATGAGGAAGCCTCTTATGATATCTCTTGTTGGGATGAATATGAAAAATAAGGTTGCATTTGTTTTAAACCAAGGTCAGTAACAATTACTGTCAACATTGATAATATAGCATATAGTATAGCACATATGATTTATGTGTTAGTATTTGGTTTAGTTTAGAGTTACAGCATGGAAACAGGTCCTTTGGCCCACGTCAACCATCGATCTCCCATTCACTCTAGTTCTGTGTTATCCCACTTTTGCATGCACTCCCTACACACTAGGGGCAATTCAAAGAGGCCAACTAATCTACAAACCCACACGTCTTTGGGATGTGGGAGGAAGCCGGAGCTCCCGGAGGGAACCCACGTGACCACAGGATGAACGTGCAAACTCCACACAGGCAGCACCCGAGGTCAGGATTGAACCCGGGGCGCGGGTGCCATGAGGCAGTGGCTCTACCAGCTGCACCAGTGTGCTGCCCTTAGTGTTTAACATGGTACTCAATTTCATTGTTAAAACACTAGTTACTGAGATAAGTGCAGCACATTGCCTAACCAAGTAATGGTTACTGCAACAATCATGTGAAGGACAGACAATGGAGTCAGCAGAGCTGAACTGAACAATGCTGCCGAGATAAGGTAAAGATGTTTACTGATCATGTGTCTAGCATGATTACATTTTGTCAGGCAGTGTCCAGATAGTGTCTGACAATGAGTTAGATGGGTTGATATTGGGCCTGCCTGCTTGCACCAGCCTGTTGTTTGATAGTTGAAGTGGTCGAGAGTCCAGAGGACAGGAGTTTCAATCAACATCAACCCTTGGACTTCAGTAGGAAACCACTGTGGACTGGCCACTCGAGATCAAGCAATATTTGTAATCTCCAAGTAAACCAGGGTTGTAACAATAAAATCCATTAAGACAAGACTCTGAGCTCTTAATTATTAAAACATTATTTTTGCAGAATTAACTACCACAGCAAATTTAGGGTGGCACGGTGGCACAGCGGTAGAGTTGCTGTCTTACAGCGCCAGAGACCCAGGTTCACTCCTGACTATAGAGGTGCTGTCTATACAGAGTTTGTATGTTCTCCCTGTGACCTGGTGGGTTTTTTCGGGTGCTCTGGTTTCCACCCACAGCAAGACAGGTTTCTAGGTTAATTTGGCTTTGGTAAAAATTGTAAATTGTCCCTAGTTCGTAGGATAGTGTTAGTGTATGGGGATCGCTGGTCGGCGTGGACTCGGTGGCCTGAAGGACCCGTTTCCGCGGCGTATTCCTAAAACTAAAGCTAACTGCTAACTTAAGCCTGACCCAGAGAAAGAAAATTGTGTCTGCTCAATGAAACCGAGACTAGTTATTTAATCTGGATCTGTGCAAAGTGATTGAGATACTGATTACTACAATAGGATTCCTCCACCTCTAAACCCAATAAACGGATGTCCTAGAAGTTTCCACAGAAAATGATTCAATGAATAATAGTACAAAGTCTCATAAAGGAATGACCGGTCTAGATATGCCATCAAGCCTAATTTGGTTCATCAGTTTGGGATTGTGGAAGGGAATTGCTAAAACTATTCCTTGTAGTCACTAGATGGCATGGTTATATACTTTTTTATTCTGTCCTTGATATTAGCACAAACACTAAATCTGTGATGTATCGTGGCTTAAACCGACCTTAATTTTTTTTAATGCGTCATCTTTCTCAGTTATGTGAAGTTTGCAGGGGTTATCAGCAGAAATGAGTGCAAACTGAAAGTATTGGTGAAATATTCAACCCAAGGGATTCCAATTACATAAAAAGTTATTAAAATGTACAGCTACAAAACAAAAGTACTATTTTCAACACTCGAGCTAACTTAGAAAGGGTTTGCATTAGTCAAAATCAGTAGTTTGTAAGCTGTAAGCAATTGCAGAAAGTAGAGAAAATGCATCCTTGGGAATAAGAACTTTACAAATCTGAATGTTTAATACTTTGCAAGCATGAAGGATGGGTTGTGAAAATTGCTATTGAAGTTTGCCACATTGAATGAGGCCACAGTGTTCATTATATCAACAGCAAATCCCTGCCAGAGTAAGCCCAGGTGAACCCTATTGCCCTGCTCTCTGCTCAATCTTTATCTTCCACTAATTTAAACATTCATCCTAATTTTCCACAAAAGATACAATAACTACAACCTTAATAAAGTCCGTTGGGGAAACACACTACTATTATGCAACAATGCTGCTTAAAAGATTTTATTCAATCAAGGAGCAGTGTGAAAATGCACACCTCCAGATTCAGGGCCAGTTTCTTTCCAGCTGTTATCAGGCAACTGAACCATCCTACCAATAACTGGAGAGTAGTCCTAATCTACTATCTACCTTATTGGAGACCCTCGGACTTTCTTTGATCAGATTTTACTGAACTTTATCTTGCACTAAATGTTATTTACGTTATTCTCTTTACCATATATTTGTACACTATGGATGGCTTGATTGTAATCTTATATTATCTTTCTGCTGACTGGTTAGCACACAAATGCTTTTCACTGTACCTGGTACACGTGATAATAAACTAAACGATAGGCCCCGACCCAAAACGCTACCTATCTGTTTTCCCCAGAGATACTGCTTGACCAGCTGAATTACTTCAGCACTTTGTGTCTTTTATTGTAAATCAGCATCTGCAGTTCCTTATGTCTGTGTTTACTTATTTTCGTGTAAAGTCTTGAACCTATCTGATTTAGTAACAGTTTGTTTTCTGTAAAATAAAACTAACTGCATACGATTACAATGTGGAATATTTATTAAAATGTGATGTGTGCCTCTAGTTTTCAAATACTTGGATTTCAACAAGAAATAGGAAAAGGAACAAAAAAAGATTGTGGTGACAACAGGTGATTTAGAATTAGAATAACCCTACTTTTGTTTCCCTGCTAAGGAACAATAAGTGTATTTGCTCGTTAGCAAAATTCTCTTTTACTGCCCAGTAACAGTTTGTGGGCAGAACATACAATTTATTTTCCCCGAGCTTGATTTGCACAATTAAGATGAAAAGACAAGTGTATCCATTTAATCTTTGTGATTCTCTGCACAGATACTATTGAAATGCCCCATCTGTCTGTGAGCATAATAACCCATCAATCAATTAGATTCTTAATTTTAATTCATTTAGTACATCAAGGCTCGTTATCTGATATATATTGGGTAAAATTAAACAGATGCTGCCATTAATTCTCACCACGACTGCAGATCAGTTCCTGACTGTTTCTTTCTGCAGCCACGCTGTTCCAAAGTTAACACTGAAAGCTGTAACGCCATTTTGAATCTTTGCCCAAAAAATGTACAACACAACAATCGTCAAAACGACATTGCAAAGTGCCATCTAACTGCATGCACACTCGCTGCAAATGGATTTACCGAGTCTGAAGAAGGGTCCTGACCCGAAAAATCACCCATCCATGTTCTTCAGAGATGCTGCCTCACCCGCGGAGTTACTCCAGTACATTGTGTCCCTTTGTGTAAACCAGCATCTGCAGTTCCTTGTAACGACTAGTGCTGTTACTTCTTTAGTCCAATATTAAAAAAGAGATGTAAACCAAATTGGAATATTTTCACAAACTTTAGTATTGCTCTGATGTAGAGAATAATAATGCTACCTAGCATGGCAAATACAGGTTATGTTGTGTTTGTGGCACGAGAATGTTTTGCAAATATGGTTTTCACAGTATAATCTCAACTACATGAGCGTCATAACATGGGCCCAACAACCATCAGGCTATTAAACACTACAACCTCCAACTAAGCCCTATACTACATTTATGTCTTTGCACTATTAATGTTTAATTGATTTTTATATACTGAAGTTTTTTGTTGTTTATTTTGGTGTTTACAGAGTACTAAGTTTACATGGTACTCTTCTATGTTCTATATCTGTTGCGCTGCCACAAGTAAGAATTTCATTGTTCCGTTTTGGGACATATGACAATAAAACACTCTTGACTCTTGAGCAATGGGCAATTCATCTGTGTTCCATTAGGTACATTTCAGCAGGGATGGAAACGAGATAACATGTGTTCTTATGGGTAAACATGTGGTAAAATTGATCCGTTGGAGGTGGCGAAAATGTCTGACGATTATATGCTGGGTGAAAATGTTGGAACATAATCCTCTGACATTTTCACCAACTCCAATGGGATCCCACCACCAGCCACATCTTCCCATCTCCACCCCTTTCCGCTGAGATCGTTCCCTCCGCAACTCCCTGGTTAACTCGCCCCTTCCCACCCAAACCGCTCCCTAGCCTGGTAGATCATAAAGTCATAGTCAGAGAGTGATACAGTGTGGAAACAGACCATTCGGGCCAACTTGCCCACATCGGCCAACATGTCCCAGCTACACTAGTCCCACCTGCCAAATCCCTCCAAACTTGTCCTATCTATTTACCTGTCTAACTGTTTCTTAAACGTTGGGATAGTCCCAGCCTTAACTACCTCCTCTGGCAGCTTGTTCCATACACCCACCACCCTTTGTGAAAATGTTATCCCTCAGATTCCTATTAAATCTTTTCCTCTTCACCTTGAACCTATGTCCCTGTAAAGTATTATATTCATGTCATTAAATACATTTTGACAAATGTGCCAAGCATCAGTTTGTTCCATTATATATTGGAAAAGAGCCAAACTGATTCGAAAATTTGAATTCAAGGATTATTAGCATTCTCCTTATTTAAAACGCCAGTATTGAAATTCATGGCATATATTATGTGAAGCAAAGAAACTGTCAGTACTCTCAATAAAAAAAGTCATATACTTCAGAACAAATCACTTGCTGCCTATTAACATTCAATAAAGTTTCCAAAGTGTAGGAAACTGCAAAGGAAGGTTATCTACTTTGAAGCAAAGATGAGGAAAATAATTTATAGACTAAGTACTTAACTCTTCCAATTGTAAAGACTATCTATTTGTAACACTTAATCTCTCATTTCAATAATTGTTTCTTTATGCCTAATGCATTTTAACTAAAACAATTCCAATCAAACTATAATACAGGTGGAAATTGCAAGATACAACCAAAAATGGGGCAGAGACTGTTTACCTGCAAAATATTTGGAATGAAAAACTACAATCGAATTTAGTTTAGTTTACTTTACAGATACAGCATGGAAACAGGCCCTTTGGCCAACAGTACACACCCACAAGAGATCAACTCGTACACCAGCACTACCGACACACTAGGAACAATTTACAATTTCTACCGAAGTCAATTAACTGACAAACCTGTACGTCTTTGGAGTGTGTGATGAAAGCGGAGCACCCAGGGAAAACCCACGCGATCACGAGGAAATCGAACAAACTCTGTACGCACAGCACCCCTAGTCAGGATCAAACCCGTGTCTCTGGCGCAGCAAGGCTGCAACTCTACCGCTGAGCCCCTGTGAATTATCTATCAGAATTTAAGCATAAATCAGACATGCTGCTTTGAATATTCACACCAGTTTTTCTAATCCTTTGCTGCAAATTCAATCACACCGGAGAAGGTTCTGACTCTCAAGCAGCACTGCAGCCACCTCACAATGCCAGTGACCCGAGTTCGATCCTGACCAGAGGTGCTATCTGCTTGGGGTTTGTACGGTCTCCTTGTGAATGTGTGGGTTTCCTCTGGGTGGTCTGGTTCCCTCCCATATCCCATAAATGTGCAGGTTTGTAGATTAATTGGTCTCCGCAAAATTGCCCCAAATGCGTAGGGAGCAGATGTGAAAGTGGGATAACATAGAACTAGTCTAACATAGATTTGTTCACTTGCCAAGGAAATGGATGAAGTCCTTAAATGGGATTAGTAACGACAGATACTTGATGGTCAGTATGGACTTGGTGGGCTGAAGGGCCTCTTTCTATGTACATCTTTGAGGTATGAGTTCGTTACAACAGATTGGCAAACTACATTAAAATATATGATAGGAAACAAACAAAGGCTAACATTTAAACAAAACTAAAAGATATTTTACAGCAAATATGTATTCCTTTTGATGGCACAAAAATCAAACAGAAATTAAAGATGGTGCAATCCTGGCTAAAGAGAAAACTAAGGATAATGTTAGTTGTTGTCAGGGCTAATTGGCAAGACTATGGTTGTTTATTGGCAAAAGCGTAGGGTGAGTGGAAAGGGGAGATTTGATACGTATATAACATCCTGAAGTTTAGGCAGAGTGAGCTGAGAAGAAAGAACTATTTCATTTAACAGAGTGAACAATAACAAGAGAGCATACGTACAAGATATTTTGTAGAAGCATCAGAAGGGAGTCAAGGGTTTTGTTTTCCCTGCTTTAAAGTGCGATTCAAAATTACATTGAATTTAAGCACTGAAAATAACAGCACAAGAGTTGAGAAATGGGGTTAGGCAAAAGAGCTCTTTCACAGCTGATATTGATAGTACGGGTTGAACATTTCGCTTCTTTGTTGTAAGTTCTATGAATCTATAAAGACAGCTATAAAACCATGAGTGAGAAGACCACATCACATCAGAACGTTTCAAATTGTAAATCCAGAGCAATGGTCGGCAAAACTTCAATTTTAATGTCCTGAGGATACATAAGAAGACAACATATGGAAGGTAGAGGGCCCTTGAGCCTGCACTGCAATTTAATAATATCTTTTAACAATGTCACTTTTTCTACTAATCCCATATATTGACCAGACATAAATCTGTACACACATTCCATTTGCTCCACTCTTTTAAATCTCCACTACACTGTGGACAGCTCCATTACAATCTTAGATTTTCTTTCCGCTGATTGGTTAGCACGCAACAAAAGCTTTTCACTGTACCTCGGTACATGTGACAATAAACTATACTCAACTAAACTTGTTTCTCCTAATATCCAATAATCTATTTATCTAGACATTGATTTTTTTCCAGTGGGAGGCTTCACAGCCTTTTCAAAAATCTGTACCGTCTAAATTAAAAAAACATTAGTATAGACAATAGACAGTAGACAATAGGTGCAGGAGTGGGCCATTCCGCCTTTCGAGGCAGCACCGAAGTTCAATGTGATCATGGCTGATCATCCCCAATCAGTACCCCGTTCCTGCCTTCTCCCCATATCCCCTGACTCTGCTATCTTTAAGAGCCCATCTAGCTCTCTCTTGAAAATATCTAGAGAACCGGCCTCCACCGCCCTCTGAGGAAGAGAATTCCACACTCACAACTTTCTGTGAGAAAAAGTGTTTCCTCATCACCGTTCTAAATGGCTTACATAGAAACATAAAAAATAGGTGCAGGAGTAGGCCATTCGGCCCTTCGAGCCTGCACCGCCATTCAATATGATCATGGCTGATCATCCAACTCAGTATCCTGTACCTGCCTTCTCTCCATACCCCCTGATGCCTTTAGCCACAAGGGCCATATCTAACCCTCTTAAATATAGCCAATGAACTGGCCTCAACAAGAGAATTCCAGAGATTCACCACTCTCTGTGTGAAAAATGTTTTTCTCATCTCGGTCCTAAAGGATTTCCCCCTTATCCTTAAACTGTGACCCCTTGTTCTGGACTTCCCCAACATCAGGAACAATCTTCCTGCATCTAGCCTGTCCAACCCCTTAAGAATTTTGTAAGTTTCTATAAGATCCCCCCTCAATCTTCTAAATTCTAGCGAGTACAAGCCGAGTCTATCCAGTCTTTCTTCATATGAAAGTCCTGAAATCCCAGGAATCAGTCTGGTGAACCTTCTCTGTATTCCCTCTATGGCAAGATTGTCTTTCCTCAGATTAGGAGACCAAAACTGTACGCAATACTCCAGGTACAACTGCAGTAGAACCTCCCTGCTCCTATACTCAAATCCTTTTGCTATGAATGCTAACATACCATTAGCTTTCTTCACTGCCTGCTGCACCTGCATGCCTACTTTCAATGACTGGTGTACCATGACACCCAGGTCTCGTTGCATCTCCCCTTTTCTTATTCATAAACTGTGGCCCCTGGTTCTGGACTCCCCCAACATCGGGAACATGTTTCCTACCTCTAGCATGTCCAAACCCTTAATAATCTTATATGTTTCAATAAGATCTCCTCTCATCCTTCTAAACTCCAGAGTGTACCAGCCCAGCCGCTCCATTCTCTCAGCATATGACAGTCCCGCCATCCCGGGAATTAACCTTGTAAACATACACTGCACCCTCTCAATAGCAAGAATGTCCTTCCTCAAATTAGGGGACCAAAACTGCACACAATACTCCAGGTGTGGTCTCACTAGGGCCCTTTACAACTGCAGAAGGACCTCTTTACTCCTGTTCTCAACTCCTTTTGTTATAAAGGCCAACATGCCATTCGCTTTCTTCACTGCCTGCTGTACCTGCATGCTGACTTTCATTGACTGATGAACAAGGGCCCCCAGATCCCGTTGTAGTTCCCCTTTTCCCAACTTGACACCATTTAGATAATAATCTGCCTTCCTGTTTTTGC
Organism: Amblyraja radiata; assembly: GCF_010909765.2. Taxonomy (NCBI): domain Eukaryota; kingdom Metazoa; phylum Chordata; class Chondrichthyes; order Rajiformes; family Rajidae; genus Amblyraja; species Amblyraja radiata. The sequence continues at coordinate 13,814,633 of NC_045980.1, read as the reverse complement.
TACCTCACATTTATCCACATTAAACTGCATCTGCCATGCATCTGCCCAATCATCCAACCTGTCCAAGTCGCCCTGCATTCTCATAGCATCCTCCTCACAGTTCACACTGCCACCCAGCTTTGTGTTATCTGCAAATTTGCTAATGTTACTTTGAATCCCTTCATCCAAATCATTGATGTATATTGTAAATAGCTGTTGTCCCAGCACCGAGCCTTGCGGTACCCCACTAGTCACTGCCTGCCATTCTGAAAGGGACCCGTTAATCCCTACTCTTTGTTTCCTGTCTGCCAACCAATTTTCTATCCATGTCAGCACTCTACCCCCAATTTTGGTCTGCCCTAATTTTGCCCACTAATCTCCTATGTGGGACCTTATCAAATGCTTTCTGAAAGTCCAGGTACACAACAGTAGATTTGTCAAATACAATTTCCCCTTTCATAAATCCTTTTTGACCCTGCTCAATCCTATTGTATTTTAATAACATATTTAAGGAGCTCTATAGTTTCCTATTTTTTTCTCCCTTATTTCTTAAATGGTGGGATCAGACTTATTACCTTCCACTTTCTTAAAAATCATTTACAGCAATAATAAGCATTAAGCCAAAACCACAAAGTAAGTTAAGATATACGCATCAATGTTGGGAGAAATTGCAGATGCTGGTTACAACTAAAGATAGACACAAAATGCTGCAGTAACTCAGCAGGACAGGCAGCATCTCTGGAAAGAAGGAATGGGTGATGTTTCAGGTCGAGACCCTTTTCGATTAGTCTGAAGGGTCTCGACCCGAAACGTCACACATTCCTTCTCTACAGAGATGCTGCCTGTCCCGCTGAGTTACTCCAGCATTTTGTGTCTGCCTTCGATGCAACATTTAATATTATTTTTCCAAACAGAATCTGTCATTGATTAATAGTGTAGGAGTGTTTAGCTGAAATTATATTTTGTTCATAAACCATAACATAAATCCCTGGTATGTGAATGACTAAATAGACAAAATAAAACTAATACTTAATGTGCATTAGTTAAACCATTAATATCACGCCCACACAGGCAGCATGTGTCACAATCTCAATTCTGATCTTTTCCTCTCATGATTTTGTACACTTGAAAATAAGATTCCTCTTGCCCAACTTCAAACATTCATCACTCACCTGTGGATAGGAATAGAGAAGGCCTGTATGTTCATGTTTTACTATTGCTCTGTTTCCAGGTATATTCCTTGCCAGCACTGGAACTTTAATATCCATCGCCTACAGGATGGTAAGACAAAAAAAAGCATAAAGTTGCAAGCAGAGGCGATGAAAATCAAAAGTAATCTCTAAATTAATATTTGTTGTCTTGTCAAATTAATCCCTGAAAGACTACTATCATAACTTAATATGTTTTGCTGAGAACTTGGTATGTGAATTTGCTATTATTATTGATGATTGAGCACAGCTCAATAATTAAAGTTGCAATTTGATTCCCTTCGATACTGGAAAGTAACTTGCACTTAACATCAAGACACGGGTAATCCTCGAATATACTTCTGCTGATATTACAAAGGAACAGTTAAAAAAACGAAACCATCCAAATTAGTAACCATAGAGTGATACAGCATGGAAACAGGCCCTTAGGCTTAACTTGTCCACACCACCAACATGTCCCATCTACACCAGTCCCACCTGCCTGCGTTTGGCCCATATCCCTCTAAACCTGTTCTATCCATGTACCGGTCTAAATGTTTCTTAAACGTTATGAAGTAATAATAATAATAACTTTATTTATAAAGCACTTTAAACAACTACAGTTGCCACAAAGTGCTGTACATGAGAAATCATGAACAAAAAGCTATTACAAACAGTTAAAAACCATTAAAAACCGTAAAACGAAGGACTATAAAAAACACACTAAAAATTAAAAGACATTAAAAGCACTAAAAACAGGAGCAATGCCTCAGCCAGTGTCGAAAGCCAAAGAATAAAAATATGTTTTTAGGGAGGATTTGAAGATGGACATTGAGGGGGCCTGTCTGATGTGCAACGGCAAGGTGTTCCAGAGTGCCGGAGCAGCAACAGAAAAGGCTCTATCCCCTCTGAGCTTCCGCTTAGACCTTGGTACCTCAAGGAGCAGCTGATCAGCTGACCTGAGGCACCAGGCAGGAGCATATAGGTGGAGCAGCTCAGAGAGGTAAGGCGGGGCGAGCCCATTCAATGATTTAAAAACAAATAAAATAATTTTGAAATGAACTCGAAAGTGCACTGGGAGCCAGTGTAGGGAGGCCAAAATTGGTGTAATGTGCTCCCTCTTTCGAGTTCCAGTCAAAAGGCGAGGGGCAGCATTTTGAACAAGCTGGAGACGAGCCTGCCTACTACCTCCTTTGACAGCTCGTTCCATACACCTACCACTCTTTGTGTGAAAATGTTACCCCTCAGGTTCCTATTAAATCTTTCCCCCCCACAACTTAAACCTATGTCCCCTGGTTCTCGATTCCCCTGCTCTGGGCAAGAGACTCTGTGCGTCTACCCGATCTATTCCTCTCATGATTTTGCATACCCCAATAAGATCACCACTCATCCTCCTGCGCTCCAAGGAATAGAGACCTAACCTGCTCAACCTCTCCCTATAGCTCAGGCCCGCGAGTCCTGGCAACATCCTCGTAGGAGAATTTCAATTCTTAAAAAAATAAAAAATTGTACAGAAAATAAATCTCAAATGTTGCAAAGAACACAACCTCTAGAATTGTAGAAGACATCCCTTCGGAGATGGAGCTGTTTACTACAGCAAATGAGGCCCTCATGGCAGCATGCAGCTCTTCCTGGGGTTTCTCCGAAACTAGGTAGACCCCATGGGCACTATAAAAGACAAGAGAACTAGTCACCTGCGGTCCTTGTAAAAGCAAATTCTGTGGGTGATTGCAAATATTGCATTGTAACAAAACATTTTAACTGATCAAATTGAATTTCATACCTCCAATTCTTTGAAATTGATGATTAATTTTTATAACGATTGATCCATTAAGATGAGTAATGAAAAATTACATCAATTTTCAACAGTAAAATATAAATAACATGAGGCATAGCGTATACCAACAAAACGTTATGAAACACATTTGGGTCATAACCAGAGTCATGGCAAAACGTTTTTAGAAATGACTAAGTATTAAAGAAGAAGCAGAAGAGATGCATTAAAATGGTTCAATGGCGAGGGGACTTTAGTCGTGTGGATAAACAGAGGTCTCTTGTGTTGTGCTTCTTGGAACAGAGGATATTGAAAAGGAATCCGAAGGAGGTTTTTAAGATCATGATAGGTCCGGATAGAACAAACAGAGGGAAACTGTTCTTGCTGGAACTTTGCCGAGACTGTCACTCAGAGCTCAGGGGCATCATACGCAAGAACCGGAGCAATGCTCTTTTTTTGCTCCGCTCCTCTGAACTCCAATTTAAAGAAAGAAACGTAATGCATCAGTGTGAACTTCTTCATTTCTCAACTTAATATTCAGACATGTCAAATTCAACAGAATCCACAGGGAGGTTTTACTCCATATGACACAATTGGAACCAAATCAGCTCCCAGAGGTAACAATCATGAAGGCTGTGAGGTGTAGAAACTCTCACAACTTTTCATTCAACACAAGCCCTTACAAATTATCATTCTATAGTCAACAGGATTCATGTCAAGTGTGTAGGAAAGAATTGCAGAAGCTGGTTTATACCGAAGATAGACACAAAATGCTGGAGTAACTAAAATAATGCTGATGACTGGTTCCAACCTGAAACGTCACCTATTCCCTTTTCTCCAGAGATGCTGCCTGACCTGCTGAGTTACTCCAGCATTTTGTGTCTATCTAGGGTTCATATCAAGATGGGTTTTTAGAAAAAACAAAACATGGTGTCAAAAATAAATAACAAGTATTTCATTGTACAGGGTTATTGTATTATTTTGTCCATTTAGTAATTCAGATACCAGGGATTTATGGTATGATTTATGAACAAAATATAATTTATAATATTAGAACTAGCTTACCCCTTGACTTTGGCTTTCACCTGCTGTGCAAACACTGGATCAACCTAAACGAAAGATGAGTTAGACACAGATAAGTTACTTTTCTCTTTAAGAATATATCATGAATTATTTATCTCTTTCAAGCACTCAAGATCCTTACCAATTTTTTAAATAAACATTTGCAAATCCCTTTTTTCCGGCAGACAGCATCTTCTCCTCAACCAATAGCAGAACAAACTAGCTATTCATCTCATGAGCTCTTTAGGATTCAGCTGCATTATAAATCTGTTGCAATATTTGTTTACAAAGCACTTCAACTTGAAAGCAATTTACTGCTTGTTCAGTAAATTGGAATGGCTGGCAAATGTACATGCCGGCCAAATTACATTGATTTCCATCTTTTCCTGAATGATATTGGTATTGGTTTATTATTGTCACATGCACCGAGATACAGTGAGAAGCTTTGCATGCTATCCAGCCAAATCATTCTATCCACAAGTATAATCAATCCATATGCATGTGCAAAGAAAAAAAAATACCAGAGCGCAAAATGTAGTATTATGTATTATAGCATTACAGCTGCAGAAAAAATGTAGCTAAAAAAAGCAAAAAGGCTGCAGTGAGATACTTTGGGAGATCAGGGCTTCACCTTTAACTTTGGGGAGGTTCATTGCGTAGTTTTGAAAACAGCTTTAAAGCTTTTGTATCTTCTGCCTGACAGGAGTTACCAAAATATGAATGAAGTCGGGCTGAGTTAACAAGACAATAGGAGCAAAAGTAGGCTCTTCAGCCCTTTGGGTCTGCAATTTGATACAAGCTTGGCTTATCTCTATCTCAGTATCATAGTCCTGTGCTGGCCTTTAAATTACTACATTGCCTATTATGTCTCTGCATAAGAAAATGAGGGATAAAAATATTCACATACAAATTAATGGCAGCAGAGAAACCAACGATTTGCAATGCAGCTGCATGCTTCTTGTATGGCAGAGAGCCAGAGAGACTTATTGGCAATATCAAAGTCATTAACAAAGAAAACATGTTAGATTGTTTCCCAATCGGCTGAGACAGGGCCATCTGCTGAAATTAAACGTAGTCCAACTTGCACAAGTAAACCAAAATAATAAGGATATTTATCTCCGCAAGTTAGCGATTCAAGGCAAGATTTGCCTCAAAGTTAAACCCTCATATCAGGCAAAATATTTTTCAATGTCAGGGCTGGTATTCCAACTGCCTTGACTGTTCTTTCTGAGGTTTATTCTGTACATCCTTGCACTCCTCATGTTTTAACATTTATTTATTCTATGCCTTTTATAAATGGTGAAAACTAAAACATCTCATGATGTTTTCATAAGCCAATTTAACAGTGATTGTAACATATACAGGTAGTTCTGGCGAGTTTTCAAAGTGCAAGTTGGATGTAATGTGATTGATGAATTAGGGAACATTCTTTATATTAGTCAGGCCGAATTGAGTCTGAAGAAAGCTCTCGACCCGAAACGTCACCTATTTCTTCGCTCCTTAGATACTGCCTCACCCGCTGAGTTTCTGCAGCATTTTTGTCTACCTTTGATTATATTACGATTTCTATTGGGAAGACCAAAACCACTTAAAAAATACTTTGGAAATTTACAAGAAGACCTGTCTTGGAAAAAGAAGTCTGGGCAAAAGAAAAGAAAATGGTTCCATGTATCATTCCTGCAGGGATCAGACCCACCAACAATCTGGCACTTTCATCTTGGTGGTCATAGAAATTGACAAGAATTGTTTCAATAAAACAATGTCACCTTTAGCCTTTAGTATTTTCAGCTTTCAATAAAAAAAAACATTTAACTATTAAAAAGAACTTTATTTTTGAAACTCCTGTGGGAGAAATAACTTTGTTATTGCAAGTCTTAAACTCTTTAGTCCCGAACATATTTTCCCCACATTGGCTATTATTTTTATAATGCAATAACACAGGTTTCTTTGAACACAACTTTGCATTATAGCAGAACAACCTGCAATTTTAATGACATATAGTTCAAGTTCAAATTTATTAGTCACATACACCTAGGTGTAGTGAAATTCTTTTTGCCAATGCAGCACATAAAAAAAGAATACAAACATGACAATAATAAATAGCTTTAACATAAAAACATCCCCCCACAATGGTTCCCATTATGGGGGAAGGCACAAAGTCCAGTCCCATCCCCAATGTCCACCCATGGTCGGGCCTATTGAGGCCTCCACAGTTGCCTCTACGGAGGCCCGATGTTCCAGGCCGTCCTGGCCGGGTGATGATGTTCCGGCATCGGGAGAGTCCTCTCAGCGGCATGGGAACGCTGGAACGGCCGCCTCCCTACTCGAGACCGTGGCATCCGGAGCCGACAAGGCCGCGCCGAATGGAGCTCAACTGGCGATCTCATCGAGAGATCCCAGGCTCCCGATGTAAAGTTCAGCGCCGCCGCCCGCAGCTCCGCGATGTTTTTAACGCCGGTCCCAGCTCACCGGAGTTCCAGCGCGGCGACCCAGGCAAGGCACCGCCTGCCCCGCAATGGCGCTCCAGCGCTGCACCGCCGTCCTCAGACCCGCAGCTCCGCCGACGCCGATGCCGGTGCCACTGCCGATGCTGAGGCTCCGGGCGGTCCCCTCAGGAAATGCCGCTCCAGGCCCGCTGGTAGGCCGCGAGGACGGGTCGAAAATGCAGCCCGGAGAAAAGCTGCATCTCCGACCAGGTAGGGACCCTGAAAATTAGTTTCCCCCTTCCCCCCCCCCCCCCTCCCCCACACATAAAAAGCTAGAACTCCTGAAAACAAAACACTAAACTAACAAAAAATAAGAAAAAAGAGATGAAAAACAGACAGCTGCAGGCTAGGCAGCCATACCCCCTACAGGTCGGTGCCATATACCGCATCACACTCAATAAAAGGGTTTTATTTTCCTGCCAACTACTTTCAATTATACAGCAGGCTAATCTGTAGACCACTGCAGCATCCTCTACGAGAAAGTACAAACTATTCTTGTCATTCAAGCCATTGGAGACCCTTGAACTATCTTTATTTGGACTTTATCTTGCCCTAAATGTTATTCCCTTTATCATGTATCAGTACATTGTGAACGGCTCGATTGCAATCATGTATGGTCTTTCCGCTACCTGGTTAGCACGCAACAGACCATTTTTTACTGTACCTCAGTACACATGGCAATAAATATTCTAAACTAAACAAACTCAAGAATGATCCACAAAAGCAAAATATTACAAGTACTGGAAATCCAAAATACATCAGAAAATGCTGAAAATATTCAGTGCATCAGGCAGCATCTGTGACATAAGTAACATTTCACTCTGATTATCTATCAATTAATCATCAATTTATAACATTAAGCCAAACATGTTGGAGTTGATGCTAGTTAATGTAATGGTACTTCCATCATTACTCCGTGTGTCCGTGGGACTTCTACAAAATGCTATCAAATGCAGAAGCAGACTTACTGGCAGATTAAATGCTGGTTTATCAACTTGCTGCTGTGAGAGGGGCAAGTCTTGCTGAGTTTCCCAGCATTAATATGTTGCAGGATCTGACACTTTACTGACTTTAATGTTGGATTCTATGTAGGCAAAGAGGAAGGCAAATAAAACAAATTGGAAACTGCAACATCCATACTATTGGGTTGTAGACTACCTGGGTGGAATGCGTGGTACTATTTATTTTCGTTGGTATTTGATCTCACCCTGGTGTTAGGAAAGGCCGAGGACAGACACGGTGGCATGGGAATGGGAGTTGAAATGAAAGGCAACCGCGATTCAGCTTTAGTTTAACGCTTATAGAGTCATACAGCGTGAAGAGCACAGACAAGGTATGTAGCAAAACACTTTCGCTCATAACAGAGGTGACTTACACCAAAATAAATAGTCATAGTCATACAGCATGGAAATAAGCCTTCGGCCCAACTTGCCCACACCAACCAACACTAGTCCCACAAGCTGCGTTTGGCCCATATCCCTCTAAATCTATCCTATCCGTGTACCTGTACAAATGTCTCTTAAATGTATGATTATAATTATATTTAAATGTTGTTAGATATTTCTGGTTAATTTCCTCTTTTATTATTTTCTAAATAATTATTTAATATAATCTTAGTAGATTTTAAATGTCACAATGTCAAAAGGAATGTAAAAGCGTTTAAAGATTGATAGTTATTTTTAAGACAGTAAAGTCGAGCCTGGACTTTCAGGGCAGGTTTAGGTGGTAGCAAGTTGATATATGGTCTCTACCCCTTCCTTCCCCTCCGCCAACTGCTTGCATCTGTCCAAGTCCTGCCAATGCCCTGGCTGCTTCCCTATAGTGCTGGAAGTATTTTGGTCAAATTAATTTGGCTTTCCACATCTGGTCCAGATAAGTGCAGGTCAGCAAGATCAGGCCCATTAACGTGCTTCTCTCCACCAAAGCTGCCTGACCAACTGAGTATTTCCAGCCTTTTCCATTTTTAATATTGAAGAATAATCACTTACCACAGGTCCAATAATAATCAAATTACTGCATGGTTCTTTTTTATGCCAAGCTAGAAAGCAAGATAACGATTTTAACGATAATGACCCCTAAGAACATTTAAACAATTACGGTAATATATTTCAAATTCACAGGAGGCAAATTAACAATGGATTTCCCCCCGTATTTCAGAGGCAGTGAATTCATGTTGATGGAAAGCAAATTCATTCAACAACAGCATCAGAACTGAACCACAGTGGTAATTACAAACTTGTCATTAATTGTAGAACAAGTGGTCTGGAGTACAATCTCAAGTGGCTAAGTACAAATAATTCAAACAATAATTGCCTTATACAGAGTACAGTGAATGTGTAGATTAGAATGACAAAATAAATAAGGGAGGCAGGTAGTTATAAACATTTAGCGTGGAATTGGATGGATATTTGAATGATTTGAAAGGTGTTTGTTTTTGAGACTGCCCAGATCAACTGCAGAGCCATGTTTAGTTCCACATTGCGTAAAGAATGCGTTTTGTTGAAGTTACAGTGATATCTGAACTAGTGATGCTCAATTAATTACTACAAAAGCTTAAGGCGGGACTGGCATAACATTGTAACTTGAATTCTACACGCTTTTTTCCCTGTTAATTGAATTAAAAATCCCCAGGCAGTGAATTAATTAGAGGTCCATATAAATGAATGAGAAATTACATAAATAAAAGCAAGTCGCCGTTAATTACAATGAGAAATTCAGGAGGAACAAGGTCTTGGCGGGCCCCCCTCTCTCCCCTGTGCCCGACCCTTCCACCTACACTCCTTCCTCTAGCTTCACATTTTGCAACTCTTCAATCCTTTTGCCTCACACCTCTGTCTTTTAATCTCTGGCCTTTGCCCAGCCATCTGACCCCCCCCCCCCCCCCCCCCCCCCCATCACCCATCACCCCGACCCACCTATTAACTGTTGGCTGTTGTTATGACTCTCCTCTCTTCCAACTTCCTTTCTCCCTCTTTCCCCCCCGCCCCCCCAACCCCAAGAAGGGTCCCGACCTGAAGCGTCCCCTATCCATATTCTTTAGAGATGCTGCCTGATCTGCTGAGTTACTCCAGCACTCTATCCCTTATTTTTGTAAACCTGCAAATGCAGTTCCTTGTTTCTACTCCAAGGAGTTCAGGCAAACTTCTTTATCCAGAAAAAATGGTTAAAGTGTGGAACTGATTACAAGAGAGAGTGTAACATATACGTTGCATAATGGAAATGGGGATAAATAAATAAAAGGAGAAAGATAAATCAATAGGATTAGGTAAATTGGGTATAAGGAGCCTTCTAAGAAGCACAAACACCAGAAGAGCCTACTGGGTCAAATGACTTTTTTGGTGTTGTCCGATTTACGTTCGATCAAGTGCTACAGCATCTGCTACCTGCTTGTACAAATCTAAATTGTTTGTAAATAGAATGCTTTGGAGCCATTAATTGCATACCTTATATGTTCCTTCACAGAAGGAATGTCTAGTTAGAAAAGACAAAAGATTTCATCACTCGTGTATTATTGATGGTATAGTTAATGTTTTGGCAAAAAAGTCTACATTATTCTACATTTTATTTATCAAAAAAAAAACGCATGCTATACATACTAAAGGTTATTTAGCTGCACAAGACATCAATAAACTGCAAGAATAAAATGCATCAATCTCTATTCTCAATTCTTGCTTCTATTAAACTGTATATAAGAATGTGCAAACTGTTTCTTTGTACTTTAATTACACTTTTAGAAAGTAATGATTCCAAAAGATGAACAATTCAGGACAGAATACACAGATTTGGAAGGTAAACAAAGAGTTGAGTTAAAATTACATCCATGATAAAGTTCATGGAATCTTCAATATACCAGATTAATAAAATCTGAATTGATTACCTGAAAAAGCATCCACCAAATAGAGTGGATCTTTGACTCGTCGAAGTCCACATACCAAAAGGAAGATGTATGGCTCAATACTTTCGAAGTGAATCCCTGTAATAATTATACAGAAGATAGCAATTATTATTTGGAGTGGAAAAATGATACCAAGCAACCCGTTCACTTTGAAATGCATCTAACCTCCCTTATGTTTTCATATTCACTTTTTACAGGTCAGCAAATTTCAAAGTCAAAGTTAAAAGTCCAGGATACTTTATCCTTTATTGTCGTTGCCTTGCAGTCATACATATGATAAAAATAACAAAAACAAACAATAAACACAAATTTAACATCCACCACGGTGAGTTCACCAGGCACCTCCTCACTGTGATGGAAGGCAAAAGTCTTAAAGTCTTTGTCTCTTCCCTCCTTGTTTTCCCTCTGCGCTGAGGCGATCCAGGCCTCCGATGTTATGACCCCACGGGGTGATGGTAAATAAGTCCCGCGGCTCAACCGTGCTCCGTGAACGGGCCGGTTCAAACTCCGCGGCCCAGGGTGGTCGAAGCTGCCACCCTCCAGTCCAGCGGAAGAAGCTGTTGTTGCGGGAGCTCCGGAAAAACAGGTCACCAACCTGTGACCTGCGAGCTCCCGACGATGTCGTCCACTGGACCCGCGGCCGAGCCTCTGAACTCGGGCCACCACCGGAACGCCGCCACAGCCCCGAAGTCGGGCCAACGCCGGAACGCTGCCACAGCTCCGAGTCAGGCCGCCGCCGGAACGACGGAACGCCGCCACAGCTCCAAGTCGGGCCGCCGCCGGAACGCCGTCCCAGCCCCGAGGCCGGCAGCTCCGCCATTAGGCCTCAGCGCAGACGGAGACGGGGGACAAGTCGCCTCCCCCCGAAGGAAGAGACTAAAACCCTGTTTCTCCCAACCCCCACACATACACAACCTAATAAACTAAATTTAACTAACTTTAACTAAAACAGACAAAAGGAAATAACAAAAAAAAGAAAAAACAGACGGACTGCAGGTGAGCCGCAGCTGCCAGGCTATTTCATAGTCATAGAGCTAGACAGCATGGAAACATGCCCTTCAGCCTAACTTGTTCATGCCGACCAAATACTGTAGCTATTCTACACTAGTCCATTTGTCTACAATTAAATTCCAAAAATTTGTTGTCCATTTATCTGTCCACATGTCTTTTGAAACTCAATTATCAAAACAAAAGCAATCAGAGTTCAGTCTGAATGTACTCTTTTCAAGGATTTATTTGAATAAGAAAACAATTTTTCAAGCTACTCACAGTACAAGTAAATAGGGGTCAGAACTTGAAAATTATTTTGATCAGATTACGCATTTAGTCAGGATTCATGCTGCTATTTTAGAGGAACAGAAAAGCAGGATTGGTATAGGTCACCAACACTTGTAAAGTGGTCAATGTTTTAATTATCATTGCTGGTTAAGTTATCGAAGACCATTACACCATTGTACTTTCAATATCAATTTTTTTTTTAAATCAGCATTTCAGCATGCTCATTTAAAAATAATGGCAAATTAGTTTTAAAGCTGCATGCATTTCAGCTTTGTTCCTCTTAATCACAGATGCATTATGCACAGTTTTGTTTTCTTAAGAGTAGAACACAAAACACTTTAGACTACCGCTGGGAAGCTGAAAAGTTGTAATCTAGTTTTATGGCTCTGGGAAGATTAAAGATTAAAGTTGGCGCTGCAAAACAGAATAATCAGCCATATACTATATGGAAGATTGCTACATTTGTACTCATCAACTATGATAAAAGGATAGACTGATTATGATAACAAGATAACCCAATAACTTTTACTATCCCATTATCTACAGACTATAATTTTTAAGAAAGCAGGTTTAAAAAAATTCAAATGCAAATAACCTGTTTTTCTCTTATGTCTAAGAAACAACTTTCTTCAATGACTCAATCTTGGGATGAAAATGAACAGCAACTTATTTGCTCTCGGTTTCAGATGACGTGTGAATATCAAACAAATAATTGCTCTTTAATCTACTCCCGTTGTTCTACCCGTTGTTCAAGTATCTTTTTTCAAGTAGCCCTTACTTTCCCTCTCTCCATCCCCTCCCCCTTCCCTGTTCTCCCACCAGTCTTACAGTCTCCGACAATAGATGCCGCCTGTCCTGCTGAGTTACTCCAGCATTTTGTGTCTACCTTCGATTGAAACCAGCAGCTGCAGCTCTTTCCTACACATTTCCTGCCTCTACCCAGCTGACCCTGAGAATATGGTGGTACGCATTCTATAAGATGGTATCTGCAGTGACAAAACAAAATAGTGAATGTTTTACTGAAGATTTTACAATCAGAATATTAACCCATGTTTCCTTTGTATTAATACGAATGACCGGCATTCTCACATTTTCTGGTTCCATAAGTCAACATTCTGGAACAGTACTGTGTCAGGATAGTTACAAATTTGTATATTTAGGTTATTACTTCATGCAAAATTATAAATATAACTGTTAATCTCTTCCCGATTCAGCTTGGGGTTATGTTGCATTATTTATTCTCGTGAGTGTCTCGGGTGTCAGAGGTTATGGGAAGAAGGCAGGAGAATGGGGTTAGAAGGGAGAGATAGACTTCATGGGCCGAACGGTCAAATTCTGCCCCTATCACATGAATAATATTGCTGATGTTTTCAACTTTTCCAATTGGTGAAAACCTACAACCTGATCCATGTATTGATAAAACTGTGAAATATTTATTGTGCTTTTTAGGGAATATTAAGCAAAGATACTTTATTAAAAAAAAGCCTTACTACATATATTTCAATTAAAATGCCTGACATTCCGATTAAAGCATAATCGCAAAACCATACCTGAATTTTGAAGGAATTCCTTCCAGTTAAATTTTGCACATGGTCTGGTCACCACACCTAGATTCCATTGAAGAAAAAAACATGATAAAAAGAGCACGTGGTTGTTGAAGATTTATTTTATACATATTTTGGGGCAATCCACTGCTTCGAACATAAACGTTATCTGATAAATGCACTGATAAATGGGCCCCATTCGTCCCTGCCATCTTTGACCTAAGCTTACAGTGTAACAGCATTGATGTCTTAAACCGCGACATTGAAAGAGGCTGCACTCTGAACCTCATGCTGCATTTCATTCCGTGAAAGGTAATGGTCACCACAATGATGGAGGAGGTTAGGGCCAGCTTTGGTGCCATTTGCTGCGAGACTGCTGAGATCCATGTGAGATGTACTTAAAGAATTAAAGAACAATTTTTTTTTTTCTTTATGCACTCCAATTAAAATCTACCTCCTCTCCACTCTCTGTGGATCCTTGCACCCGGCTGCTAGTAAATCTGAATATGGAACTTCATTAGCACATTACCAATTTCCCACTGGCCTACAACAAAACCAAACTCCAGGCAGCATATTTCAACTATTTCCAAAAGCATTACCTGTCTTTTCTCATAGAAACAAGGAACTGTAGAAACTGGTTTACTAAGAAAAAGAACTCAATGTGCTGGAGTAACCCAGCAGGTCAGGCAGCATCTCTAGAGTACGTGGATGGGTGACGTTTTGGGATGGGACCCTTTTTGAGACTGTGGAGGAGAGGGGTCCCGGCATGGTCCTGGTCTGAAGAAGGGCCCCCAACCCAAATCATCATCTATCTATGTTCTCCAGATATGCTGCCTGACCCGCTGAGTTACTCCAGCACTTTGTGTCTTTTTTGCCTATCTTAACACTTCCACATACTGGTGATTTTAAATGCCAAACTGCATGAAGAACTGTTTGGATGAACAACTGCGTAGCAAACTGTCGAGTAACTTACACATACTCACAAACATGGTACAACGGTATTTGTTGGAAAACACATTTTACACACTAGAGCATGTTGCTTCTACTGTACAGCAGCATAGACTGACTGCACATGTCGGGTTGCGATAATATGAACAGTGTTGTAGTAGACGGAGCTTCTGATAATAAAGCACTACATTGGTTAGTCAGTAAAGTAACCAATCTACACCTGTCCTTGTAGGAATAAAAGTGAAACACGTCTAAACAACGTCTAAGAAGGAGGTGTTGACGGTTGTGCATGTAGATCCCTCCGTCAGCGCTCACCAGGTATGAGCGCGGCTCTTTTGCGGGACTGAATGTGACCCAAACGGCCATTGCGCTTGTTGGTTTGAAGGCGAACGATTTGCCCACTGGAGAGAGGTTTAAGTGGTTTGCTGGACTTTTCAAAAAATCGCTACTGGGCATCACGTTTCAGCTGGAGTTGTTTCCGTACAGCAGGTGGTGAATGAACCTGTGGCTGCAGCAGCTGCTGGGGCACGGGTAGGGCAGCACGGGTCTGTCGAGACATCAGGCGTCACGGGTCACGGACGATGTTCAAGTCGATCAGGTCCAAGTAGACATTGGATTTGGCAAGGTGTGAGCACTCCATTAATTGTTTGGTGCTCCGGACAGCCCGTTCTGCAAGTTCGTTTGAATGTGGAAATTCAGGACTGCTGGTGACATGGCGAAAATCCCATTGTTGAGCAAAGTTCTTGAAGCACTGGCTAGTAAACTGACTGCCGTTATCTGACAAGAGGCGTGCAGGGGCGCCATGCACGGAGAAATGGCGTGAAAGCTTTTGGGTGACTGCATCGGATGTGATGCTTTGGAGCAGGTCGATTTCGAACCAGCCCGAATACGAGTCAACGAGAACCAGATAATGTTTGCCACGCCACTCAAATATGTCGGTAGTGACCGTGGACCAAGGCGGAGGAGGAACAGGGTGTGAGAGCAAGGGCTGCTTCTGTTGGTGTGGTGTCAGGCTGTTGCAGACAGTGCTTGAACTTTCTCGCGCACATACTCGGTCATCCCGGGCCAGGAAAACATGCTCCTTGCTCGTAGTAAGGTTGCTTTCACGCCAGGGTGGCCCCTGTGGACGGCATCAAAGTATTTGTCCCATAGAACAGCTGGGATGACTGCTTTGTGACCCTTGCTTATGACACCTTCCTACAGTACCAGTTCGTCGCGAACCAGGTAGTATGGGTGAATCGCAAGTGGGGCGCGATGACTGAGGACAATAGTTGTACTGTTGTATCTGCAGTCGTGGGCTCCGCCAGGTTGCTTAGGCACTCTGTAGGTATGTACGATACCATCATTACCGTGAACCAGTCTTTCTCAGACGGCTGGTACACAAAAAAGCTGGAGAAACTCAGCGGGTGCAGCAGCATCTATGGAGCGAAGGAAATAGGCAACGTTTCGGGCTGAGTTTCACCCGCTGAGTTTCTCCAGCATTTTTGTGTATCTTCGATTTTCCAGCATCTGCAGTTCCTTCTTAAACACTTTCTCAGACGGCTGTTGTTCGCAGGTTGTTCGGGGGGCTCTTGATAGCGTGCCAGCCAGATGCATGTCCTTGCCCCTTTTGTAGACTAGGGTAAAAGCGAAGCACTGTAGCTGCATCATCATCCGTTGCAGATGAGCAGGAGCAGCATGAATGGGTTTTTTTCAGAATGGTGACCAACGGTTTGTGGTCTGTTTCAATAGTCACAGACTTGCCAAAAATAAAGGCCTTGAATTTTGTGCAGGCAAGACGCACGGCAAGTAATTCCTTTTCGATCTGGGCGTAGCGTTGTTCAGTCTCAGGCAGGGTACGGGAGGTGTAAGCAATAGGTCAGCAGTCTCCTTCGGCAGAGGTCTGTAGGCAAGCAGCTCCGTCCATATTGGGATGCATCACACGTGAGCGTCACTGGTAGGTTTAAAGCGAAATAAGCGAGGGTAGGAGCACTGGACAATTGTAATTTAAGGATTTCAATAGCTCTCTGGTGTCTTTGTGAGTCAGTTGTCGTAGGGGAACAGATATTTCGCTGAGGTTGAGAATGAATTTCCCCAAGTAGTTGACCATTCCCAAGAATCTCTGTAAACTCATAACGTCAGTGGGAGCTGGCATCTCGTTGATGGCCTGAGGCCATCACTGTTGAATACATGTTCGACATAATGGACCTCCTTGACACGAAATCTGCATTTTACAGGGTTGAGCTGGAGATGGATGTCTTTAGCACGGTCCAGTACTATTTTTAAGTTGGCATCATGTTCAGCCATGTTGCGTCCGGCAACGAGAATATCGTCGACAATGATGGCGCACGGATACCTCGCAAATAATTGTTTCATTGTGCGTTGGAATACCTCGCTGGCAGAGTTGATGCCAAAGGGCATCCGCAGAAATTTGCAGCGGGCAAAGGGGATGCCGAACGTGGTGAGATTGGACGAGTCGGGGTCCAGCGGGATCTGCCAGAATAAATTTTTGGCATCCAGAACAGAAAACATGGAGTCACTGCCCAGCTGGGCAGCAACTTCCTCTACTGTGTGCATCGGGTAGTGCGGGCATTTGATCGCTGTGTTCAGGTCTCTGGGGTTGATGCAGATTCGGATTTCTTCCTTGTTTTTTTGTTGCAACCACCATGGTGGAAATCCAGTCAGGCAATGACACCCAGGGACACCATCCGCTGGAGCTCATTGTGTACTCTGTCGTGCATAGCATGTGGAATGCAGTGTGGTGCTCGAACCACAGGTAAGACATTTGTATCAGTAACGATGTTGTATTTGATGGGTAGCTTCCCAAGCTTGTCGTCAAATAGTTCCTTGTACTGGGAAAGTATCTGCTGGGTGTAGCACTCGGCAGGAGATATTTGATGGACAGCAGGCCCAAAAGTTACCAGTCCTAGATCCCGGCATGCGTTAATGCCAAGCAGAGTTGCAACTTTCCCCACGGACAATGAAATAGTTCATCTTGTGAGCTTGTGACTCCAGGCGTCAGCTCAGCTCAGCTTCTCCAAGTGGGTGCACCTCCCCTCCTCCGTAGGCTAGCAAAGTGGCCGAAGTGTTTACAATATGTTCGGCATTTCTGATCCGTTTAAATTCGGATAATGACATGACGTTCCATTTGGCACCAGTGTCGATCTTTGCAACAGTAATGGTTTTGTTGACATGAATATTTAAACAGCAAAACAACATTTAATCGCACATTTGTACACAACAAATAGCACAGAATTTTGAAAATTAAGGTCAAGACCACCAGAAATGAACACACAAGTTATTGCTTCTTGCCTTCGGTGACATACTTAGTGTATATTTGATAGTAAATTGCATTCTTTCTTCTAAGATGTCTTGCAAGGATATACAAAGTTAATCATGCAACAACGTATAATGTATTCAAATTTCAAATAAAATCTGCTAATTTAAAAAGTTACAACACAGGCCCAGTGAAAGGTCTGGATGGAGTGGATGTGGAGAGGATGTTTCCACTAGTGGAAGTCTAGGACCAGAGGACATAGCCTCAGAATAAAAGGATGTACCTTTAGAGATGAGGAGGAATTTCTTTAGTCGGAGGGTGGTGAATCTGTGGAATTCATTGCCACACATGGCTATGGAGGACGTCAAAGGATATTTTTAAGGTGGAGATTGACAGGTTCTTGATTGGTGTGAGTGTCAGCAGTTATGGAGAGAAGGTAGGAGAATGGGATTGAGAGGGAAAGCTGGATCAGCCATGATTGAATGGCGGAGTAGACTTGATGGGCCAGATGGCCTAATTCTGATTCTACAACTTATGAACACTACTGTACATTCATGCAGAAAGAAACAAGAGACAAAGTTCATAGCACCGTGCAGAAAAGGCTGCCGATCCTGCAAATGAAACAGTTTTCATACCTTACCTTGAGGCTGTACATGAATCTTACCGCCAGCGAATGGCTTAAAAATAGGAAACAAAATACAACATATCATTTTCAAAACTGTCCTTGAAATAGCTTGCAAAAGCCCAAGCAATAGATGAAACAGACAGAAACATTATTTATTACTGCATAAGCGTGAGATAAAATACATCAATGTTTTTTTTCACTGCGTTTTCTAATCTAAGTGGATTACAATTGATAGAAGAAATGAAAATACATTGATTTTATTTTAAGCATCATTTTATCAGGGATTACTTGGGTTCTTATAGTTCTCAGAAGAATACAATGATGTTGAACTTCATCTTGCCTAACTAATTAATTGCAACTTCAAATTCTGACAGATATACTGAAAAGGAATTGGTGACGTTTCGAGTTGGTACCCTTCTTCTGACCCGAAATGTTACCCGTCATTTTTTTCAAGAGATACTGCCTGACCTGCTGAGTTATTCCAGCACTTTGTGTCTATCTTTGGTATCTACCAGCATCTGCAGTTCTTTTCTATTCTTTAACGTAAATATGCTTTGTTATAAACTCTACGATAATCAATTACATCAAATTGTTTTGTTTCCAATTTTTCACAATTGCCCCTTTATTGCTCGATATGCACAAAATGCCAGAGTAACTCAGCGGGACAGGCAGCTTCTCTGGAGAGAATGAATGGGTGACATTTCGGCCCAAAAAGGTCACCCATCCCTTCTCTCCAGAGATGCTGCCTGTCCCACTGAGTTACTCCAGTATTTTGTGTATATCTTGGGTCTAAACCAGCATCTGCAGTTCCTTCACACACCTTTATTTCTGGAATTGGCTACTCTTCGATGCCTTGCCAATATGGGCACTTTTCCCAATCAGTGAACTAAACTGGAAGAGAGTTATCTTGTGTTAAAGCCCTCCAACAGATGCTATAGCAAATTAATGGCAACCTGATCATCTTGTTTCAAATATTAGTGACTATTCTTCATAATAATTATTTTTTTCAAAAACCACTGGTAGCGATATTGCACTTAAAAATGCTGATTTTATGTACGAAACGTAGCTGTTGCAGATTAATATAATTCCGAGTGCGATCAGAATTCCTAGTCAGGAATTTTGAGGCGGCATGGTGGCGCGGCAGCAGAGTTGCTGCCATACAGCACTGGCGATCAGGGTTCAATCCTGTCTGTACAGAGCACTACGCTCTCCCCATGATTGCGTGGGGTTTTCCAGGGTGCTCTGGTTTCCTCCCAACTCCAAAGACTTACAGGTTTGTAGGTTAATTGGCTTTGGTAAAAACTGTAAACTGCCCCTGGCATGTAGGATAGTGCTAGTGTATGGGTGATCGCTGGTCAGCAGGAACTCAGTGGGCTAATGGGCCTGTTTCTGCGCTATAAACTAAACAAAAAAAGATCTACAGCTCTTATACTAAGATAATATAAATGATACAAGAATATGCCAATTACTTCAGTTGGAAAAGTGACTTAATGGGTGATTTTAGGGCCTATTATCATACAGGATTCATTTGTATTATATAATCCAAACTGCAACAATCTGATTGATATTCAGAATAAACGATACAACATCCACTGTTTCAATGGTGTGACTAACTTTAGCTGTGTGTTTGAGAGGACAGAGCCAAAGTGTTACAAACCTTTCGGAGCAAGGTTCAGTCAGGCTGCCACAGACTCAATTTGGTTTCTACTGATGTCGAAATAATTGTTTGTTCTGAAAGATTACTATGGAGTGTCTATTTTCATAGCAGCCCCAATAACCCACAAGGAGTAAGCTGTTGAATGTCATAATTAAAAGATGCAATTATATTCTTTACATTGATAAGGTCTTGAGCAGATATAATTCTGCTATTTGAATGCAACGTATTAAACCTAAAGTGGAAATCTGTTACTCTCGGGGTTTACAAAATTCAAGAACTTAACGATTGTGATAACATCTTCCTTGTTATACCTGAATGTTTGCCCTCAATGATTTGTGTATCTCTTCTCTCCAGAGAAGCTGCCTGAACCGCTGAGTTACTCCAGCATTTTGTGTCTACCTTTGATTTAAACCAGCATCTACAGTTCTTTCCTACAATTTGGGACATTATTCAAATGATCTGTCAACATCAGTACTATTTACTGCCATTATTAAACAGCTGGAAGCAACGGGAAACGCGAGAAACTTTGAATCTGTATTCTTCCCGAACAAATAAGCATCTTTGCAATTTGCTTCCCTCACAATTTTACAATATGGACAGCATTCACATTGTGGCGCAGTGTTATCTTCAACAGCGGAAAGCCCCAAACACTTCCTTCTCATTTACATTTAGGTATTTCGCTCGATTTGGGTCAGAGGGTTGGTCACGAAATGTAGAGTTGCAGGTTGATTTTTTAAATTTTGGCTCTGTGCTGCTACAATGTGCTTCTTTTCTAATCAGGTGATGGCATTCACCCGCACAACTGTAAAGAAATCGCAACCTTTGTGGAATTTTTCCTATGGTGTGCATGATGCGAGGTGCCCACTGTTGCAAGAATCACAGTTGCTCAATGATATCAGGTGGCCGGTGCAATTGATATCACTGACTAATGTACTGTGGAGCTCATCTCGTACGTCTTTTGAAAGTGTAAGCTGTTCCTGTGTATGGTACACATGCAACAAGGTTGCCTCAACACACATTTCACAGTGTTATCACCGGGCCAGTGGCTCTATTCATTCTGCAGGTGCATTGTGATTCAGGTTACTTGAATATGTATATATGCAATACTTGCTTCACAGCCACACCCAACTTGTTCACCTTCTGGAATAGTTTTTTTTTTTAAACACCGCACTTAAATCTGTTGCTACAGATGAGCTAAACACATTCCGAAATTAGGGCTTCATGGAGTACAAGGAACTACAGATACTGGCTTACACTTTGCACAAAAGTGCTGGGAGAATTCAGCAGATCAGGCAGCACCTCTGGAGGACATGGATAGGACACTTCTCCAGAACTAATTGCAGAAGAGGGGGGGGGGGGGGGGGGGAGGGGAGGCTGAAAAAGAGGTGGGGTGTGACAAAGCCTGCTAAGTGATAGGTGGATACGGGTAAAGGATATGGGGGGAGCTAAGAAGGAGAGAAAAGGGAGTGAGATAAGGAGGAGTGGAATGTAATGTCAGACGGTGGGATATAGGTGTAAGGGGAAACGGGACAGCGGGAGAATTTTCTGCGCATGAGGGTGGGACACAGGAAGGAGTGGTGGTGGTGGGAGGGGATACCTAAAATTAGAAAATTCAATGTTCATACTGTTTGGCTGTGAGAAGCCATGTACAATATACGTAGAGGGACCACTGGGACGACATTGAACCCTTTGCAACTTTGTCGGCGTCCTATACGTGGCGACTCTTTGCATTTGGTATTTCCAAACAATTAATTTCACTGTGACATGTCACATGTGATAATAAAGTTCATACTGTTGGACAAGGCAAAGATTTGGTCAAAGGGAATGTTCTACTTTGGCAATATTTCCCGTATGATCTGGCTCACAGCTTCCAGAGAGTGTGGCAGCTGCACGTTCATTTTAAGCACATACTTGCGCTGAATTCTCAGTTTGTTGGGAAGACATCAGACTTCCCCAGAGAAGGATAAAACAGTAGTGAAGCTACTGGAGTTAATTTGAAATGTTGCCTGGATGATAAAATAGCATTTCACATTGTTCATGCTTCTATAGTGAATGACCAATCATCATTTGAACAAAAATTAGTCTGTTCCTATTATGAGCAGATAATCCATTAAAGCAATTTAGAACTGCAAGATGCAAATACATCCCAGTATCCAAAACGGTTTGAAATGAGTACTAATGAAGATAGATGTAGCAATTATTGGTAAGACTTCATCACATAAAGTACGGTCTTATTTCTCTTTAAACTCAACAGCTGTTGAATGACTGTACCAGCCATTTTGCTTTTGGTTTGGGTTAGTTTGGGAATATGGTAGTGGTGGTGGGAAGTACAGCTCAATAGGGACCCAGGATAATTGCTGAAGGTAGTTGCTACAACAGGCAAAAGATGGACTGTGTATTCCCCGCTGCTGATTTGGCAGAACTTCTGGCAGGGGAGAATCAGTGGTCACGATGGCTGATCTCCCAGGGCGAGTCTATCCCATTGCACTTCAGGTGTGCATGCACCTGCAATGTCTCCGGAGTTTATATGTTCATAAACATACAAAGTTTGTATGTTCTCCCTGTGACAGCGTGGGTTTTCGCCAGGTGCTCCGGTTTCCCCCACACTACAAAGAGGTGCAGGTTTGTAGGTTAATTGGCTTCATTAAACTTGTGCATTGTCCCTATTTTGTAGGGTAATGCTAGCGTACGGGGTGATCACTGGTCGGCGCAGACTCGGTTGCCCAAAGGGCCTGTTTCCGCGCTAAATTAAAAACCAAATTAAACTCCCACTGCTACAAAACTCGGGTTATTTTTAATGTAATTCTTCATTTTCATTGCAAAACCAGCCATTTCTTGATCAGCAGCCAGATTTAATTATGCATTATTTTTGAATACCATGAACATCTCAAGATCGCTTGTCTATGCTACTGTGTCAAGCATGACAAGATTTTTGATCTTTAAGATTGCAAAGTGGTGATGTTGAGGTCTTGGCAATCCTAGGTTTTCTACAATGTTGATTGGAAATGCAGGAATTTCTACATAGAATGGATTGTATTTAACGTTGATCTCCCTCTTCCGTTCCATACACTAACTTTGTCCATGTAAAGGAACTGAATCTAACTATTCATTATAGTTACACCAAAGATAGACACAAAATGCTGGAGTAACTCAGCGGGTAAGGTGATGTTTCAGGTTGGGACCCTTCTTCAGCCTCTGAAGTAGGGTTCCGATCAGAAACGTCACCTACTCCTTTTCTCCAGAGATGCTGCCTGACCCGCTGAGTTACATTTTGTGTCGATATTCAGTAACTTTGTCCAGCTCTTATCTTGCAGTTATTCCCTTTATCCAGTATCTATACACAGTGAACAGCTCGATTGTAATCATGTACAGTCTTTCCACTGACTGGAGAGCACGCAACAAACTGATCCTCGGTGCACATCACAATAAACTCTTAAATACCAAATGAAATTTGAACCAAAGCCAAAATATTGCATCTTTCTGAAAAAAGCAGCTTCAAAAGACGAAGGTCGTCAGCATCAAATTAATTGTTTTGACCAAATCACTAATGTCTGGCAAGATGTTAATAATAACCAACAACTATATGTGATACTTGCTTTGGTTCAAGACCCCATGTTGTCAATTTCTGAGACGTTAACTATGAAACAATCTGTTCTGTTTCAGATTCTTGTACGTTCGAAGCTCAAATATTCCTCCAATTGATCAGTTGCCACATTACTTGTCAACAATATATTACAGATTTATTTATAACTATTTACCACTTGGGAACTTAAATACATTTGGAGAGGGATATTTACAATGAAAAGCATGTCAGTGGATGAAACAAATGGGTTATATTTTCTCACTCACGTTTTTAAAAAAAAGGAAATGTAAAATAGTTGTCGACATTTGGGATTCCTGGACATTATGGGCATACACAATACACTTCCATTTGAAAGCTAGATTTGATCATATTTTAGGCAAAAGCAGGTGAAGACTGATGTTATGTTTAGGTACAGTTTACTTTTGGGTTAATGAAAAACAGAAAAAGCTCATTTGTATTGACATATCATGTTGCATTGCCCAGCTAAAACTACGCACTTCACATTCAAGCCATTCTTTTATTACATTAAAACATTTGCAGTGACTTTTAAATTGTTACAAAATACAACTGATATTCTGGATAAATATGCAAGAGAGAATACATGTTGCAGTTCCCTAGACCAACTGTACGTACACTGAATAATTCTTACACAAGAATGTGTAATTCTTGCAAGAGATTGAAATAATTAACATAAGAAGGCCGACATTAATTTACTTCACGATCCAAAATATATTAATAAAGACAGTATTACAAATTGATGAATGTAGTGGTTAGTGGATTTCAAATGCCTTCAGGTTAATGTGGCTGAAAGGCAAGGGAAAATTAGCAGCATTCTGGTTCATGATTATTACTTGATGGGCTGTTGACATATAGAATATCCAGTCAGGTTCAAATACAGATATAAGGAACTGCAGGTGCTGGTTTACACATAAGGACACAAAGTGCTAGAGTAATTCAATGGGCCAGGCAGCATCTCTGGAGAACATGGATAGATAATGTTTAGGGTCAGAACCCTTCTACAGACTAAAATGCAAATGTCTTGAAAGTAAATAACCGGTTGGAGTTCATTGGCCTAACATATGAAGATGGGACAATGCTAATAGTTGGCCAAGTTTGCTCTGCATATCACATCTCCAGAAGATGAACAATGGTGTGTTGGAAGAGAATACAATACATAGTACATCGTGGTTTAATTTTTTTTGTGATTATTTAAAACACACTGCATAGTAATGTGTATTCATGAAGCTTCACTTGAGAAGAGGGAATGTGGCAAAATTAACATGCAATAAAAGCGGATCCTGTGTCAAGAGTCGGTGACGGAAATTGTGGTTTTATTTATTATTCAGATTTATCGTACCTTCACCTTGCCCTGGGGCCTTGGTAGAACGAGTTGGAGTGGATTATTTTTTGAAAAATCAAAAGTTATAAGTAACTATTGATTCATTTACGTGGAATGATTATTTTGCAGTGAAAAATTATTTGAATCAATGAATGAAAAAATGATCGGTAGTAAAGAAAGCAAACTCAATGCTAGCATTTATTTCAAGAGGGCTTGTATGCAAAGACAGGGATGTAATGCTGAGGCGCTATAAGGCGCTGGTGAGGCCGCATTTGGAATATTGTGAGCAACTTTGGGCACCATATCTGAGGAAGGATGCGCTGGCTCTGGAGTGGGTCCAGAGGAGGTTTATAAGAACGATCCCAGGAATGAATAGGTTAACCTATGATGAGCAGTTGTAGGCACTGGGCCTGTACTCGCTTGAGTTTAAAGAATGAGGGGGGACATTGAAACATACAGAATAGTGAAAGGCTTGGATAGAGTGGATGTGGAGAGGATGTTTTCACTAGTGGGAGAGTCTAGGACTAGAGGTCATAGCCTCAGAATTAAAGGACGTTCTTTTAGGAAGGAGTTGAGGTAGTGAATCTGTGGAATTCTTTGTTTATTTTTAAGGCAGAGATAGATAGATTTTTGATTAGTCTAGGTGTCAGAGGTTATGGGGCGAAGGCAGGAGAATGGGGTTTTGAGGGAGAGATAGATCAGCCATGATTGAATGGCGGAGTAGACTTGATGGGCCAAATGGCCTAATTCTACTCCTATCACTTATGAACCTATGACCTAATGAAAGGTAATTATTTTCTCTAACCTAGCCAGGAATCAGCTATATTTAGTTTAGAGATACAGCGAGAAAACAGGCCCTTCAGCCCACCGAATCTGTGCCGACCAGCGATCTCTTTACGGGCCAGCTGAGAACAGAGGTTTCATTGGGGTCTACATTGAACACTTGTAACTTTATTGGTGCCCTATACGTGGTGACTCTTTGCATACTTTATGTATGGTGTGCAAAACATAAAATTTCACTGCGACATGTTACATGTGATAATAAAGTATCAATCAATCAAGTAGCACTATCCTACACACACTAGGGATAATTAATGATTTTTACCGAAGCCAGAATCTACCTACAAGCCTGTATGTCTTTGGAGGGTGGGAGGAACCCGAGCACCCGGAGAAAACCCCTCACAGGGAGAATGTACAAACTCCGTACAAACAGCACCCGTAGCCAGGATTGAACCCGGGTCTCTGGCGCTAAAGGCAACTCTACCGCTGTGCCACCTTGCTGCCCCCGCAGACCAGATTTCTCAAGAACACAGGATATTGATCCTGGAAATACTTATAAAACCACCTGTTAATAATATTACAATGCACATGAAGCTGAGAGAGACAGATAACAAGTGAAGACTGCTATATAAGACATACCCAATGCAGCTCGGCTGTTCTCTTCAACTGCTCTGTGAAAGACACCAGGAACCTGGCAATTAAAAAGTTTTTTAGGAAAATAATTAAATAGTTCACAAGCTTTGATACATTTGCAGCAAATGTTAGGCTTAAAAATGCAGTTAGGTATTATAAAAACAATGGTTCAAAATGAAGACAATTTTTAATTAACAAAATTGCAGTGATACTGGTCCCTCACATGTGCATCTTTAATAACATTCATACCACCAAATTTCCTTCGACTGTTACTCTAGACAGTAAATGAAATAATTTAAACCAGAATATTATAAATCTACTGAGAATAATGTTGTTTCATCAAAGTGGATGCTGAACACACTCTACTAATAAAAAGCCCCTGTCCCACTGTAAAAAAATACTTCTGGTGAAAAAAATTGTTACTTTTTACTCGTACGAGACATCCACAAACTCCTACGGACCCGCTACGGACATTCTCCGAGTTCGAATCAGGGGAAAACTTGAGAACTCGTGAATTACCTCGTACAGTGGAACAGGGGCTTAAGCCTCCAGGCATTTCATCAATGAGGTTCCACAGAATTTCACAAAAATGTTCATCACCACAATAAGAAGACACAAAGACAGATAATATCCATGATATTCTAAGACTTTGATAGGTTTTGTTGGATTTGGCTAATTAGCAAGTCTGATCGAGATGAAAAAAAACACAATTACTTCCATCAGCACTATTGATCAACTCTGATGAGGTTCCTAATCCGATAAAGATTTATAGAAATGATACAGAATTGCTATTGTGATGTCATTATAATAGAAATAATGAAAATAAAATAAAAATCACATGTAAACAAAAAACATTTCTTTAAACAAAAATTTACAATCACATCCACATACTGTACATGGAGGTTGAATTGGAACATTCATCTTGTTACTTTTACATGACTTTTATATTTTACAGGTACAACACACATACTTTATTCATGGGCGGCACGGTGGTGCAGCTGTAGAGTTGCTGCCTTACAGCACCAGAGACCCGGGTTCAATCCTGACCACGGGTGCTGTCTGTATGTTCTCCCTGTGACCACGTGGGCTTTCCCCAGGTGCTCCGGTTTACTCCCACACTCCAAAGACGAACATGTTTGTAGGTTAATTGGGTTTTGCAATTGTCCCTGGGGTATAGGATAGAACTAGTGTACGGGTGATCGTTGGTCGGCATTGACCTGGTGGGCTGAAGGACCCGTTTCCATGCTGTATCTCCAAACTAAACACTAAACCAGCATGTGCTTGCTGTAGTTATCAGGCAATGTATGAATGAGGTGCAGTATGGCACATTATTTTGAAATGGCAAAGATGATTATAAATCTGTTTAAAAATAATCAGACAGTAATAAAGATCCATTAAATTAATTGTTATGGAGTAAAGTAACAATTTACCCATTGTTTTCAGTGTTGGAGGCAATTATCCCCAGGAACTTCACCTTTTGAAAAACAGATGCCGAGCCCTGAACTAAAACAGAGCATGTGAAAAATGACACAAAATGCTGGAATAACTCACACAGCATATCTGGAGAAAATAGATAGATCATAAGGCATAGGAACTGAATGAATCCATTTGGCACATCAAATCAGTTCTTCTGAAGAAGGGTCCTGACCCGAAACGTTATCCATCTATGTTCTCCAGGGATGCTGCTTGACCTGCAGAGTTACTCCAGCACTTTGTGTCATTTTTGTTCTTGTAAATCAACATTTGCAATCCCTTGTTTCTCCAGAAGTATGGGAAGATCTGGCCTAAAGCTTAAATTATTCATTTATTGACAGAAGTTGAAATATAAGGTGTGTTTCGGCTGGGCTTGTATTCACTGGAATTTAGAAGGATGAGAGGGTATCTTACAGAAACATATAACATTCTTAAAAGATTGGACAGGCTAGATACAGGAAAAATGTTCCCAATGTTGGGGGAGTCCAGAACCAGGGGTCACAGTTGAAGAATAAGGGGCAAGCAATTTAGGACTGAGATGAGGAAAAAACCTTTTCACCCAGAGAGTTGTGAATCTATGGAATTATCTGCCACAGAATGCAATGGAGGCCAATTCACTGGATGTTTTCAAGAGAGAGAGATTTAGCTCTTCTGGCTAAAGGAATCATGGGATATGGGGTAAAAGCAGGAACGGGGTACGGATTTTAGATAATCAGCCATGATCATATTGAATGGCAGTGCTGGCTCGAAGGGCCGAATGGCCTACTCCTGCACCTATTTTTCTATGTTTTTATATGCTGTTAACACTGAGCAGAAAGAATTGTATTCTGCTGATGGATATGTCACAGTGATCTGAGATTGTTTGAAAAACACTACAGAACAGCTTTAATTGGAATAAATCAGTTTTTCATCACTCACGGACCTCACCATGAGCACATAAAAAGTATACAGGTCATAAGAATTGATCTCCACTTCATCAACAAACACACCAAAATCAGCAGTTAATTGAGTAGATCGTTTTTTAAAGATAGGGTTTGGAAACAGTCTCTTTGGCCCACCGAGTCCACGCAGACCATCTATCACCCGTTCACACTGGTCCACCCCATACACTCAGGGCAATTTACAGACGTCAATTAACCGACAAACCCACACGTTTTTGTAATGTAGGAGGAAACCAGAGCAGCTGGAGGAAACCCACGTGATCACAGGTAGAACGTGCAAACTCCACACAGACAGTAGCCGGGGTCAGGATCAAACTTAGGTCTCCTGCGCTGTGAGGCAGTAGCTCTACCGACTGCGCCATCCTAACGTTTTTAATTTACTGCTCTTTTTGATGTTAGCTCAGATTTACAGGTTGAATTGATGCGCTATACATTTTCCCGTATACAGTACAAGAAAACATAATTGTGCTGTTGTTACCTTGCTCTCTGGAGGATGATCCCCATGACTTCATGCTTCTTTGCATCCCTGATATCTTCATTAATGTCTGTTCCACCAAATATAACTCCATATGGCACATCACTGTCTAAATAAACAAATATTTTAAACAAGTGTTTTATTGGTACGTCTGATACTGTTTATATATGTCAGTGCAATTCCATCGGTCAAAAAAAGTCTTCAACTTGCTTAGCCATTCACTTTAAAAATATAATTAAAAGTGGACATGTCAGAAGGAGAAAGAGGGACAGGAATGGAGAAAGAGAGATAATATGAGGAGAGGAAAAACAAGGGGAGATGAGATGAATAGGATAGGAAGGAACTGCGGACACCGAAGATAGACACAGAATGCTGGAGGAACTCAGCAGGGCAGGCAGCATCTCTGGAGGGAAGGAAAGGGTGATGTCTGAAGAAGGGTCTCGACCCAAAACGTCATCCATTCTCTGCAGAGATGCTCCCGGTCCCACTGAGTTCCTCCAGCATTTTGTGTCTATCTAAGATGAAAGGATAGGCACACAGCTAGAAATTCACCCTGACCATATATTCTTAAAGTCAATTCATGATTTGTACCTGACATTAAGCTACAGACGACTGGGACAGGGGAACAGTGAGTTTTACTTGCTGTAATGGGGCTGTCCCACTTGGGCGACCTAATCCGCGGGTTCTGGCGAGTTTGCCCTCAACTCATACTCGCAGCATGGTCGACACTAGGTCTTAGGAGGTCTTTGTAACTCTGCTTCATGCTCGAGAGTGGTCCCCATGTACTCGAGGCCTCAGCTAGGTCGCAGCGTATTTTTCAACATGTTGAAAAATGCCCACGAGTAAAAAAAGGTCGCAGTGGAAAAAAAATCGATAGGTTTAGTCGTAGTAGGTCGGCATGTTAGTCACAGGTAATCAAGGGTAGTCGAAGGTAGTCGTAGATAGTCTTCATCATAGTCGAAGGGAGGTTGAGGGAGATCATCTTCACTCTCCATTATTCGGTGTCCAATTTTCCCGAAGCTAGTCGAAGCTAGTCTTCAACATAGTCTAAGGAGGTCGAAGGAGGTCTTCTACATAGTCGAAGGAAGTCTACAACATGACATTCTTTCAAACTCTCCTAAACTCTTCTAAATGTGCCAATCAGGTTGCCCAAGTGGGACAGCCCCTTAAGAATGAGAAAGATGGAAAGAAAGCCACACCATGCACATGGCTACATAAGATTTTTAAAACACAGGAAAACAGGCAGAAAACAAATGGTGAGTCACATTCTGGGTTTTCTACAACAGGTATACAAACAGAATACAAACAAAATACTTAATCAGTACAAAACACTTGTTGACGTAAGGAGTTACTAGAAGTGTGTGATTACACCCATCAGCTTCTTCATTATTTGTCAGTGCAGCTTTCCCGTCAAATCTGAGGGCTGTGAGATGGCCAAATAAAGATCCCTGAATAATACAGAAGGTTTTGATAAACAGAGAATGTTTCCATCTGTCAGTAAGAGAGACAAAGAGCTGATGTAACTCAGCGGGTCAGGCCTCCACCCAATTATTCCATCTGCCCACCTCATCTCTCCTATTTGGTCCCATACTCCACCTTCCTTTAACATCAGATTCGATCATGTGAGCCCCTGGTTACCTCCCAGCCTCCACTGTTACCTCCGACTCTCTCCCTCCATTTCATCTGGATCACCTGTCGTGTGCAAGCTCTTCCCCCACTCCGTTCACCTCAATCACCTCATTATACCGGCCATTTCCCCTCCATTCCTTGAGACCAGAGATAGGGTCTCCACCCATAATGTCAACTGCCCATTTCCCTCCACAGATGCCACCTGACTTGCTGGGTACCTCTAGTAGTTTGTTATATTTTTGCTCTAGTTTCCAGCAACTGCAGTTTATCGTGCTCCATATTACAGGGAGTGCTGGATATAAACAACATTTTTAAACGTGAAACTACAAGGAAGTAGGGTGTGAAGGTTCATGCTTCTAGAAATTGAAAGAAAAAAGACAGGAAAGGTTTGAGAGGAACATACATGGACTAGATGAGTGAAGTATTGAATGAAGAGTTCTGCACATTTTTCATAGTTCGTCTGAATACAGATCTGGATATTCAATATATAAACGCATACACGCTTTGTATATGGGCTTTGTATAGATGGTCAGTATAGAAATAGATGTTTGAATGGCCTGTTTATGCAGCATACAACTCTCTAACCATGATTAGTATTGGAGCTTACCGCACCTAACAGCAATCTTCCTCCTTTGTAGAGATGGATTATCAGCACCGCATCAAATTGCTTCTCGGAGATGAAGTCTGCAACCTCAGAAGACGATGTAAAATCACCAATATCTTCTAGTATACACACATGGCCGCTACTCTCTATATATTCACTTGAATAGAGGGAATGAATGCAATTTTTAATTATAGCAAATATCAAAGGTTTACTCACAAATGCAAAGAGAGATTTATTAAAAAAATATTTTAGCTACTTTCAAAACAACAAAAATATTATACAGACAGATAATTCCACTGCTTTTCTTCAATAGAGGACTTGATGATATTTTATAGTCCTTGAGAGTGTAGAGGTACAATAAACCCTTGTTATAACAGACCGTTGGGGGGGGGGGGGGGGGGGGGGAATGGTGTCCACCGAGTAAGGTATTCACAACAACCACCTAGTTGAAACGACTCAGTGAAACAATGTTATTTTCAAATGCAGAGTTATTTTTAACAGCTAAAAATATATTTTTGTTACTATATATTTAGTTACTATTTTGTTAAAAATACGAAAGGCTGTTTGTTACATTGTTTAATAGAGTTAAATGTGAATGGAAGCAATGCCATGTCAATTTCAATGCCTTCCGCAGTGTAACTAGCAGCCTGTGTTCTTAAGGAGACAGTCCGCCATAACCAAAATCCACAATAAAGAGTTCAGTAATAACGAGGGTAGGCCATTTAGCGCTGAGATGAGGAAAAACCTTTTCACCCAGAGAGCTATGAATCTTTGGAATTCTCTGCAACAGAAGACAGTGGCCAATTCACTGGTTGTTTTCAAGAAAGAGTTCGATATAGCTCTTAGGGCTAAAGGAATCAAGGGATAGGGGAAAAAACAGGAATAGGGTACTGATTTTAGTTGATCGGCCATGATCATATTGAATGGCAGTGCTGGCTCGAAGAGCCGAAGGGCCAAATTGCCCACTCCTATTGCCCGAATTGCCCACTCCTGCACCATTGTTTCTATGATTACTGTAGTTCCTATTAAGAATGTTTTTAATTGTTAGAGACTAGATAATATTGCTGGCACACAAAGAGCCAAGGATGATTAATTCTCATGTGTACTGAGATAGGAACAATGAAATTCTAGCTTGCTGTAGCTATACAGATACATTAAGCATAACAAAATAAGAAATAAATATAGAACAAATGATCAGCTATACGAGGTAAATCATAATCGTGCAAGCCAGTGTATGTTTGTAACCATCGTGGGGAAAGTCCACAGTAGTTTGGTGCTGAGGTAGGGTTATGATTGTGGTTGGGATTATGCAGGGTGGTTCAAGAGCCCAATGGTTGATGGCAAGAAGGTACACAAAATTGCTGGAGGAACTCAGCGGGTGCAGCAGCATCTATGGAGCGAAGGAAATAGGCGACGTTTCGGGCCAAAACCCTTCTTCAGACCCTTGATGGCAAGAACCTGCTCTTAACCCTGCAGCTAATGGTTCTCAGGCTCCTCCTGTACCTTCTTCCCGATGGTAGCAACGAGATGAGTGTGTGGCCAGGGAAGTGTAGGTCTACGGTGCTATTAGCTGCCTCTTGAAGCAGGACTTCCTGTACATTCCTTCGATGAAGGAGAGGTCAAAACACACGATAGACTACTAGGCAATGTCCACCACTCTTTGCAGTCTCCTTTGTTCTTGGGGTTCAAACTATTATTGAACCAGACCATGTCCAGTCGATACAGTCTCTACCGTACATCGGCAGAGATATGATAAGAGTATGTTGCAACATGATGAATCTTCTCAAACTCCTGAGGAAGTAGAGAAGTTAGTTAGCTTTCTTGGTGATTGTATAAATATGCTGGGCCCAGGACAAATTAGAGATGTGCACGCACTGGAATTTGAAGCTGCTGACTCTCTGCAATTGTCCTACCGATGAAGACAGGTACAAGGTGCCTCCTTTCTTCCTTAATGTCCCAAAACGTTCAAAGGTGCCAAAGTGTTGTTGTACACAAGTCACTGAAAGTTAGCAAGAAGGTGGGGCAGGCAATTAGGACAGAAAATGATCTCTCCTAACTTTATTACAAGAGGATTCAAGTGCAGGAGTAAAGAGGTCCATATCAGTAAGGGACCTCAGCGACAGTACTCCTGTATACAGCTGTGATCTCAATAGACAATAGGTGCAGGAGCAGGCCATTTGGCCCTTTGAGCCAGCACCACCATTCAATCATGGCTGATCATCCACAATCAGTACCCCGTTCCTGCCTTCTCCCCATATCCCGACTCCGCTATCTCTCCTTACTTAAAAAAGATACTTGCCATTGAAAGAGTACAGTGGAGATCTGCTATATTACATTGTATTAATTACACACACACACTATATATATATATATATGTTATTGCATTTACAGGCCCATTAAACTGCAGCAAGCAAGAATTGCATTGTTCTGCTGCCAGTATATATGACAATTAAACACTCTTGGCAGTTAATGCTTTAGGTCGATAAACTTTAATCATAAATCGGAAAATAACAAAAACATTTAACTTTCATTGAATGGTGAGAGTTGAATGGAAATGTTTGTGATACTGTGGAGACCAAGAGAAACTTAATGACTAAAGAAGGCAGTGATGTCAGCTGAGAAAGGCTTGTTAATCATAGCCAAAGATTGTCCACTCTATCATCTTTGATCATAGCTTGTCTATCTGGAGGAGATGCAAATACCAGGAGTCTAATGAGGACTAGGAGTGAAAAGGGGTCTCCGAAACTGATATAGAGCATGCAGCGTCAATTCATTTGGCATGGTTGCTTCTGCTGTACTCTGTTATATTATTTTATGAATTCATCCATAATCAGCTCTTGAATAGCAAGGAATGTGTGTGAGGTATTTAGAAAATACCAGCTCTAATACTTAGAAACGCAGCCAAATTAAGATCAACCAACATTGAGCAACTGGCCCAACTTGGCACATGAACACACAGAAACAGGCTCCGCCCCACAATGTCAGCGCTGAACATGATGTCAAGATAAACTAATCTCATCTGTCTACACATGACCCGTATTCCTCCGTTTCCTGCATGCTTATTGCGCCTACATAAAAACCTCTTAAACGCCACTATTGTATCTGCCTCCACCACCACCACCACATCAAGCAGCACCTGAAGAAGGGTTTCGGCCCAACGTTGCCTATTTCCTTCGCTCCACAGATGCTGCCTCGCCCGCTGAGTTTCTCCAATATTTTGTCTACCTCTGAGTTACTCTAGCATTTTGTGCCTATCTTGGGTATAAACCAGCATCTGTAGAAGGTTCTTACTGTCTAGACGACATGTCAAGTGAAAAGGTACACATAATTGCTGGGGAAACTCAGCGGGTGCAGCAGCATCTATGGAGCGAAGGAAATAGGCGACGTTTCGGGCCGAAACCCTTCTTCAAGTGAAAACATTTGTCCAAACATCACCTATCCATATTCTCCAGAGATGCTGCTTGAACCACGGAATTACTCCAGCACTTTGTGTCTTTTTTGTTGTTGGAAACCAGCCTCTGCAGTTCCTGCTGAGTTTCTCCAGCATTTTTGTGTACCTGCAGTTCCTGTATGTCTACATCTGACTTTCTACCCGATCTATGCTTCACATTAATTTCCAAGTACTTCTACCAGGTCTCCCCCTCAACCTCTGGCACTCTACAGAAAACAATGTTACGACTGAGAGACTAATGCAAGGCAGCTCTCTGGCAAACTTGTCCCAACATAACCCCCTTGCTAGCTCTGCTCTATAATCTTTGCTTGCTAGTTAGTCCAAGTCACGCACACTCACTCCCTCTCTCACCTAATTCTCCGCGCCGTCGTCCTGTTGCCAGTCCAGGGAGTCAGGCTGGCGAGGAAGAGCAGCTTCATTGCGGGCTGCTGAGGGAAGCCGGCCAGGCGCAAAGATCCTATAGCGGAGCATAAGAACTTTGGCCAGGCGGGCGGGCAGCCAGCCTTGTCCAGCGACACACCATGAACAGGTCGCCACGATCCAGCGGCTGCCACTCAAGCCACTTGCCAACTGGACTCTTGCCAACTGGGCACAAGCCCTAGCAACCGCCGCCTCCTCCCCCTCTCCTGAAAACCCCCTCAACACCGCCCACTAGTGTACAGGAGGAACAACTGCAGCGGGGCGGCACCACAGGTGAATGACAGCACGACCGACCACTTACAAGCTGGAGGGCTGGCAGCGATATTGCGATTGGTCAGTGGGCGGGGAAGGGCGGGACATGGGAGTTGGGGGACGGGCCTTAGTTACGGTTGCCGGGGTCAGAGGGCGTGAGGCCGGGCACGGTGAGAGCGCGTCTGTAGCTCGGTCGCTCGCTCCGATTACTCAGCGCTATAAAAGAACATTTAAAAATAAAATCTCTTCCTTCTCGGGCCCAGAAGGGA
This sequence comes from Amblyraja radiata, assembly GCF_010909765.2. Lineage (NCBI taxonomy): Eukaryota > Metazoa > Chordata > Chondrichthyes > Rajiformes > Rajidae > Amblyraja > Amblyraja radiata. The sequence continues at coordinate 13,779,093 of NC_045980.1, read as the reverse complement.
GGAGAGTTGAGGAGAAAGTTTATTGAAGGCGACGATGGAGGGCGGACAGAGCGAGGAGAGGACTCCGCTGCTCCCGGGACGGCGGCGGGCTGCAGCAGCAGCCAAGCCCGGGGCGTCCGCCTTCCAGGGCAGGCGGCTGGCCTGCGCCGCCGTGCTGGTGACCGAGTCCCTGGAAAGGGTGGCCTTTTACGGCATCACAAGCGGCCTGGTGCTCTTCCTCAACAGCGAGCCCTACAACTGGCTGGGGCCGCAGTCCAGTCAGACCCTGCTGCTCTTCATGGGCATCAGTTACTTCGTGTCGCCGTTCGGGGGCTGGCTGGCCGACGCCTGGTTGGGCAGGTACCCCACCATCCTGATCAGCATGCTCCTCTACTTGATCGGAATAATGCTTTTCCCTTTCATTTCCTGGGACACGTCCCGCCGCCACCTCTGCGGGAAGCTGGAGTATTATCCATTAATCGACCCCCAGTGCATCAATAACAGCTCCAGCGCTTGTGTACTTTACCGGGATAGTTACTGCCAGCCGATCATCTACACCGGACTGATCTTCATCGCACTTGGTGTTGGGTCTGTGAAGGCGAATATAACTCCATTTGGTGCGGATCAGGTGCTGTATACATTTTCTTCCGAAGTTCTGGAATAAAACTAAACTACGTTAACAATAAATGTTAAATGAAGGCATGGTGGAACAAATTAACAATGAAATGTTGTTTTAAAATAACGATCACTGGTGTGGAAATGTCTAATTAAACAGCAAAGTTGTGTTCATAACGATCAGTAAGTTCTGCTTGCCAATGCAGTTCTAACTCCGAAGTGGATGGATGGTAGGGTATTTTGGAATGTGAGGGGATTCCAGCATTTGCAGTTCCTTCTGCCTCCTTTGTTTTGTCTTTCCTAGTTCTGGCAAAGTATCTTATGACTTGAAACATGAACTCACTTTCTCTTTCCACTGGTGCTGCATGAGCTGAGTGTTTCCAGCAATCTCTATTTTTCATTTAACATCCACAGGTACTTTTTCTGCCATAATACTTTGATTTCTGTGCTGTTTTTTTCTATTTTGTTTTGAATTTAGCTTTAGAAAATACAATTGAATAAGCACTTCAGAGCTTTCCAGTTTCAGAATACATTGACTTGACAAATGTTCTAATAAAAGATCAATGATCTAATCATTATATGATCTAATCATCATCTGAAGAAGGGTCTCGACCGGAAATGTCGCCTATCACTTCTTTAAATAGATGCTGCCTCACCCGCTGAGTTTCTCCAGCATTTTTGTCTACATTTAATCATTATATTTGATAATTTCCACCAGAGTTCTTTTTCCTGCTGACTATTTTGTTTTTTTTATTTTGGATTGCCAATATGTGTGGTTTTTAAAAATAGAACAGTCTTGTGACCGTCATGTGTTAAACCTCATGTGTTCGTCTTTTATAAAGTGTGTTAAATAGTGAGCGAAACTGCAAATCAATTCCTCATTTGTCCAATAAAAAACCTGGCTTAATTTATACACTGATTATTGCAGACACTCATTTATCGGTGTCTTGTACTTTGGAAATACACACAGCTGGACCAACTATTTGTATAAATCTTGATCCTAATTATAAGCAGTAACTGGCCATCTGATAGTGACAGATAGAGGAAATCTGTTAGGATTAAGTAATGTATGTCTGCTCTTTGAAGAAAGATTGTGGTTTGAAATAGCTGAATTAGCAGAGAAGGTATTGGTTTGAGACCCAGGCTAGAAGGCCCATACAAGAATGTGGTTCCACCTTTTCGACCAGGCCTTTGAAGTAACTAAGGAATATTTTACTCATGAGACCGTGGCAGACCACAGGCTCGGCAGACTACGGTACCGGGAGGTGGCCGCTGGAGACGTTGGCTGCGAGGATGAAGGGCCGGTAGGATGAACCGGGGTAATGCCTCCAGCGCCTTCAAGGTTGGCTGCAGGAAACACACCCGGGACACGCTGATGGCCGGGCAAGGATAGGGACGTTGGTTCGCAGGCTAGGAGCTTGGGGCTTACCTGGATTGAGAACTGCTCCAATATACCGAGACTGGACTTTGGAAATGGTGTCAAAACATGGTGGCGTCTGCATGGAAAAATAATTTCACTGTGCAGTTGCACATGTGACAAATAAAGCACCGTTTAACCATTAATTGAAGACCAAGGGGTAGTGACGTCTGAAATAATTGATCTTCAACCTTTTGCATCAGATTGGATCCTTAGTGTGGACTCTTCTGCTGTACATTGGTAAAGTTGTACTTTATCTCTCTCTCTCTCTCTCCATGTATAAAATTACCATGCTTTGTACAATGGAAGAGAGTGTGGATTGCACTGATTTGTGGAAAGAGCCCCTTTCCCTTCTGTGTGAAGGATCCATCATTAACTAAGTTTCTGCTGAATTTGAATACCAGGGAGTGTGTGTCCTTTTGCCGTGCGCTGTAGCATCATTCATGAGCTAAGAGTGAAGTGTTTGAGTTGTTTATTTGAAGTACCACATCTGCTCTTGTTTCATGACCCTTGTATTATACTACATGCTGTACCTAGTATGATTCTTCCTCTGCATTGCAGACTCAAATATAAGTATTATTGCTTCAGAATCAATAGACAATAGGTGCAGGAGTAGGCCATTCGGCCGTTCGAGCCAGCACCGCCATTCAATGTGATCATGGCTGATCATCCCTATTCCTGCCTTCTCCCCATATCCCCTGACTCCACTAATTTTAAGAGCCCTATCTAACTCTCTCTTGAAAGCATCCAGAGAACCTGCCTCCACTGCCCCCTGAGGCAGAGAATTCCACAGACTCACCACTCTCTGTGTGAAAAAGTGTTTCCTTGTCTCTGTTCTAAATAGCTTACTCCTTATTCTTAAACTGTGGCACCTGGTTCTGGACTCCCCCAACATCGGGAACATGTTTCAGAAGAAAGGTTTAAGCCCGAAACGTTGTTTATTTCCTTCACTCCATAGATGCTGCCTCACCCGCTGAGTTTCTCCAGCACTTTTGTCGACCTTCGATTTTCCAGCATCTGCAATTCCTTCTTAAATACTTTTACTGATTGATGAAGTGAAAAGTAGGAAGCAAAATGAAGATATTTCAGCCACTTTCATGAGAATTTGTCTGGTCTGGGCACCCTCTCCTTGGTCCTTCTCTCATAGTTTGAACAAAATGGAACCTTCCTCTTTTCCAGATGGACAAAGAGCTATATGCACCACTTTTTTTTATTGCTTTCTTCTGAAAATATCCCGACCAGCACTTGCCTTGACTGCCATTTTACACTATGGTTTCCGTAAGCTTTTCTTTTTACTTCCATATGAATGATTACACCTTGAAATCCTTTGAATTACATTTGCCCGAGACATTCTTTTTCTCGAAGGCCTAAACGCTTTCTACAGGTTCTCCCCAGCTTGCTTATGTGGAGCTCGTGCATTTGAATGAGTGTTTGGGAGACTGGCAGGATGGATTTGCTGGCAGCTGTGGAGCTGCAAGCATCTTCTCATACATGGGAACTCATGGGTTTGTGGTCACATGCAACTAGCGAACTGTTTGAATTCTGAAAGGTTCTCGGAACGGTACCTTGCTATAACCAGGGGGTGGCCTAGAGACTATTAAATAACTTGTGAAGAACGGATGCTAGTTTAAACTGAAGATAGGCACAAAATCCTGGAGTAACTTAGCGGGACAGGCAGCATCTCTGGAAAGAAAGAATGGGTGACGTTTCGGGCCGAGACATCTGAAGAAGGGTCTCGACCCAATACGTCGCCCATTCCTTCTCTCCAGAGATGTTAACTGTTCTGCTGATTTACTCCAGCATTGTGTGTCCATCTTTGATCACTGTTGTAATGTGAGGAACATGCAGGTTTATTTGTGTGTAGCAAACTCACAACTGGAAATGAAAGTAATAACCAGGTCATTTGATTTACAAATTCGAGTATCACCATGATATGCAAACATTGAAAAGGAGAAATGAGAATTAATTTCAAAATCATGGTGCAGTCTTCAATTTAATGCAATGATTATAATGTCAGCCTGAATTATGTCAAATCTGCAACATAAGACTCAACATTTCTGACTCCAATACACAAGGCTAACAACATAACATTGTAAGGAAATCAACATGAGCAAAAAACAAAATTAGTACGGCAAATGTTGTGCAATATATTCAAGAGATAAAATCTTGTACAGATCTTGGATTAAAACTACCTTTCATCTGCCGATTGTTTTGTGCCTGTAAAATATGTGGTTTGGGAATGATTGTGCTGATTGTGGTTTGGGAATAGAATGTTTCTAAATCCATATTTTTATCCCCCTGCATTAGGTGAAAGATCGAGGCTCCGAAGCCACGCGACGATTTTTCAACTGGTTCTATTGGTCCATCAATCTGGGTGCCATCGTTTCGCTGGCTGGTATTTCATATATTCAACAAAACTGTAGCTTTCGACTTGGATACATCATCCTCACTGTTTGCATGGGCATCTCGTTTTTGGTTTTCGCATTGGGCAAATCAGTTTTTATCGCCAAGCCACCGGATGGTAGTTCCTTTACAGACTTATTCAAGATTCTTTTTTACTCCTGCTGTTCAAGGAAATTTAATCGTGACGAAGATACCAGGTAAATGTTATTTGCTCATCCATTATTTTATTTTGTCCTCTCCTGTGCATTAGATGCAGATGTAACAGTTGCAATGACCTAGCTATATTAGTTATTTTTTAATTTTAATACATTGTTAGTGTTGGAATGCTTTCTGGGGTGCTCATTTGACTAAATTGTTTATTTGTTTAAACAACTTAATTAACATTTGTTGGCTAGAGCTAAAAAATACATAACATACTCTTTAATGAACAATAATTGCATTTAGTATGTATTTGAAAGTGCCCAGCGCATTAAAACGCACAGTGCTGGAGTAACTTAGTGGGTCTGGCAACATCTGTGGAAGGAATGGACAGGCAAAGTTTTGGGTCGGGACCCTTCTTCAGATTGGTGGGCCTGACCCACTGAGTTCCTCCAAGAATGTGTTTTTAACATAAGATTCTAGCTTCTGCAGTTTGCTATGCTTCCAAAAGGTGGGTGAATAGGAGGGCGGGGGAGAGGAGGAAGAGATAGGGGGAGAGTGTGACAGGGGGAAAAGTGTTTTTTTTTGTTGTTGTTTTTTTTGTGGCTTTACTAAATTATTTGTTCAACTTGCTAATGATGGATCCAAATCTCTCTCTCAAATTGTCTCTTTTGTGATACAACTGTTAAGTAAATTTTATAAAGAAATTCCTGACTGTTATTACATTTAAATTAAGCGCTTGCTGCTTAGTACTAATATTTTTCATTTCACTTTCTACTATTGTCACCATGTCTAGTTTAAGGTGATATTAAATACAGTATAGAGCAAAATATTGTATTTCACAGTAATTCTAAAGCATTTTATCATCTGAGTGCTTTAAATCTTAACATAATGTAAAGATTAGATTTTCGCATCACTTTTTAAATAAATGATTTGAAAAAACATTTGCTTTCTGCAGGGACACAGGAATCTACCCATCGACTATTAAACCGGGTTGTCTGGACATGGCCAAGATTGTCTATGGTGGGCAATTTCAAGATAATAAAGTGGAGGATGTGAAGAGTTTTGTCAAAATTATCCCAGTTTTCTTGGCTCTTATTCCTTACTGGATGGTTTACTTCCAGGTCTGATATTCTATTTCAGGTCTATCAGACCATATTTATGGGCAAAATATAAAATTCTCTATATTGTTTATTTTGGACTATGTAAAAAGTAGTAGGCACTAAAGACAAATAAGATACAAAAGATTCTAAATAGCATTTTGAGGCTGAGCATTGCTGGCAATTGGTTTGAATTTTCTTCTTTTTGCCTCTAGATGCAAACCACATATGTTCTACAGAGTTTGCATCTGCAGATTCCAACATTTTTTGCTGGGCATAATAACAGTAATGTTACCAATTCGTTAGCAAGCTGCAATCATCACATGGTAAGTTCCCATTTGAATTGCTTGTTATGTTATTTGAAATGATATAAAAGATGAATATCAAATAATTCATTATTTCTCATTTAATGAGATGTAATTGGTATTACTTTATTATAGCTGCTGACTAACCAATTGAAGTTACCTCTTCCATTCACTTTTCAAAGCAAAGTGAGGAAATTAGAAGGTTAATCAAACTTATTGATTAACCTGGGCAATAGGCAACCATAATTTCATAGTATACTAGACTAAGTGCAGACCTTCCCCAACGGTGTGCGTTGGGGAGCTAATGAAGCTGTTTTTGAAATGAGGCCCTTCCCCTGACCTCACTGGAAGGTGGTGGAATATTCTGTTTCACTGTGTGGTTGGGGGGGGGGGGGGGGGGACATTGTGTCATCACTGGAAGCTGGTGTTTTAAAATATGGTTTTGCCTTTTTTTTTGAAACTTTAATCATGAATAACCTGGGGGGGGGGGGGTGAATAAGTGCATCCTTGAAATAAAAAAATGTACTACATTCCACAGTGATTGCACCCTCAGAGTCCATGGCATTTTGTGAATAACTAAGAAAATAATTCATTTCCACACAGCTAAATGGTAAACAATGTATTTATAGAGTCATGCATCATATAGTTGTACATGTCCATGCTGACTGAGCTAGTTCCACTTGTGTGCTCCTGGCCCATTTCCCTCAAAGCCTTTGCTATCCATGTACCTGTCCATGTATAGTTTTTTAAATATCGTAATTGTACCTGCCTTTACCTCTGGCAGTCTGTTGCATGTCCCGGGTCCCATTTTCTGTCTGTCTTTCACCTATCACTTTAAACCTATGTCCTCTAGTTTTGGATGCCCCTGCCATGGGGTGGGGGTGTCTGTGGTTATTCACTATATCTGTGCCTCTCATGATTTTGGATGCCTCGATTACCCCTTCCCCAACTCGGCTTCATGTACTGCAGAGGAAAAAGATCTAGCCACTCCTAATAACTGAAACCATCCAGACCTGGTAACATCCTTATAAATCCTTTTTTTAGCACTCTTTCCAGTTTAATTATATCCTTCCTATAGTAGGGTGACCAGAACCATACACAGTACTCCAAATCTTGCCTTACAAACTCTTGTACAGCTCTAGATTTACACTCTAATTCCTATAATTCAGTACGCTTACTGACAAAGGCAAGCATTCCAAATGCCACCTTCACCCTGCCCCCTTGTGTTGTCACTGATGGATCAATGTACGTTCACACCCAGGTCTATTCTACAAAGCCAATTGGTTCCTGGGCATGTCCTGCCCTGTTTTGCCCTACCAAAACATAACACTTCACATTTATCTGAATTAAGCTCCATCTGCTATTCCTTGGCCCATTGGCCATTTAATTATGATTCTGTTGTAATCATAGATAACGTTCTTCACTGTCCAATGTACCATTCATTTTAGTGTCATCCACCACAGCGACGTACAATCACGTCCAAATCATTAAGACAAATGCCTGGACCCAACACCAATTCATGAGGTACACTACTTGTTACAGGGGTACAGTTTACAAAAACCACCCTCTACCATTTATGGAAACTTGGTAACATTCGACAGAATAGGATACTCGAGGAGAGATTATTTTATATTCTCTTGTCTTTTATTTCTTAAACTTTAGAAAAATCACAAAAGGAAAGTGTATTTGATTAATTGTAATGTTTTGTGGGAACTTTGTGTACACCCTATGATTGTATCTAGTTTCATTTAAGTAAATGTCTATCATGTAGAAGTAGCATTATTGCTACTTTCTCTTCCCCTTCCTCTAGAAGGAACGATTGTGCACTTCCTCTGTAGCCTTCATGGATATTTTTATAAACATAAGCCTCATTTGTGTATCAGTAGTACTTTGCCACTTGTGCTAATGTAATTTATTTTAGCATAATATTAATTAAGTGTTAAAATATTATTCAAGAAGCTGTGATGCAGCTGTTAGTGAAGTGATTAACATTTATTTTGGTTTCCAGTTAGTAATTGAGATTTTTAAATTTATCTTCATTGTTACATTTTGTGCTAACAGCAGGTGTTTGTGTTGGTGTTTTCCACGGGCAGAAAATTGAGGTCCACGAGTATGAACTACTAGTGTATATTCATTGTCTTAACATTTAATTTTATGTGGTACTAGACCAAGTGCAGACCCGTTGGGTCTGTTCCCCCAACGTGCGGTTGTGGGGTGGGGGGGAGGCGGCACGCAGCGTCACACACACTAACTATCTCTCTTTCCCCCCCCGCACTCGCGCTAATTACCCCCTTGATATTATATTAATATTATTAATTTGCTCCTTTTACCCCATAACCACCCTATCTATTGACGCTTGCAGAATGTGTCTAAAAAGCCCCCAACTTGCAGTCACATCTAGAGAGGGGAGAGGGAAAGGGGAGGGAAAGGGGGGGGGGGGGGAGAGAGAGGGTGTGCTGAGAGGGGAGGGGAAGGGTGTAGGGGTGTGTGGAGGGGAGGGGGTTTAGGGGAGGGGTGGGGAAGAGGGGAGGGGGGGGGAAGAGGGAAAGGAGGGGGGGAGAACCTAACAAACATTTTAGAACCAAAAAAGACACATTCTGCAAGCATTGTAGAACCAAAAGAGACTTTTTGCAAACATTTTAGAACCAATAAACACTTTTTGCAAACATTTTAGAACCAATAGACACATTCTGCAAGCGTTTTAGAACCACTAAGGACACTTACATTTGAGTAGACATGTGTTCAGTGTTATTCACAGCTCAGAGAAACGTGACCCTCTGCCTTCCTCCAGCTTGCAGACACTGATTGAGGCACACCACTTCCTGATTTTATAGTCCCTCCCCCCTGCCGCCAGCAGGGGCAGCAGAGAGAATGGGGAATTTTGTAAAATCATTAATATCTCTGTCATTTTTCATCGACGGGAAAAATCCTCGGCACACATACGGCGGAGGGGGGCTCTGAGCAAGGTGGCCAAAAATGACGGCCATAAGTGGCGGCGTTCTCTCGGAAATCGCAGCACAGATGGCCAAAACCGGTCAAGAACAGACTTTTAGTAATATAGATAGATTGTGTTCTAATACAAAAACTAGTGATATGACCAAGTTGATTTTTGGGAAAGGCAGGGAGAAATTAAAAACTGCATTCACAGAGAGTAGCATTGCACAAGAGTTATTTTCTGAAGAGAGATTTTATAAAACAGTAGTTTATAAACTCATTTGTTTTTTTGTGTTCTATGTTTGTGTTATTTTTTTGGTTTTAAGGCTCATCCTGGTCTGAGTTATTCTCGGAAGCAATAAGTCACCTGAGGTTGTTGCTTTCTTCGGCGTAGGCCACAATTTACATTGACTTGATCTTGCATTAACACATCGATCCTTCAGTCAGACCCAAACTAGCTTGAATGCACCATCCAAAGGAAAGCTTTGACTGCTGACTCAGCCATACCTCTAAGCTGCCAAAACTACAGACATAAAGTAATAAAAATGAACTGCAGATGTTGGTTTATTCCATAGATAAGCACAAAATGCTGGAATAGCTCAGTGGGTCAGGCAGATCTCTGGGGGAAATTGTTAGGTGACCTTTCAGGTTGAGACCCTTCTTCAGACTGATTGTAGGGGAGAAGAACTGGAAACAAAAAAAGACATGACATCAAGCAGGGTGGTTCCGATAGGCCAATTGTTGGCTGGGGACAGTTTGATCCCAAGAGCGGTATGTCATTGTGGACAATTTGAATGCTCAACTATTCCTCATATTGGCATTTAAAAATTGTTTAAATACTTTTTTCATAGGATGAAGAAAGACACAAGTTAAGTTGAGCAATAATTGGATTTAATTCTAATTTACATATTGTTTTGGAACTTATCTGAAACTTGCCAATCTTCTTTGGATCCTTCCTCTCCACTGCAGTAGATAGACTTTTTAAATGTGGAACTGCCGGCAATTCTCATGATATTCGGGACCAACAAAATTATTTTAAAAAATGAAGTGAAGGTTAAAAGGATTCCTGGTTCAATTCCTGGGCTTCATATATTTGTGTAGTTAATCTGAGCAATCTAATGGAGAAAGACTTGCTGGTAGAATATAGAGTATAAGGACCAACATTTTGCATGTAAAAGTTAGAGTAGTTATATTTATGAATTTGTAAAGATGCAAATTATAGAACAGGTGCAGTATTGAATTCTTGGGTGTAGGAATAAAAAAATTTGCAGATAATATTCAAATAATATTTAAAGTAAATTAGCAAGGTTCTTTATAATAATCTAGAGCTAAGGCTTGTGTTACCAATCAATTTTGTTTAAATATATTTGTCATAAAGAAATGGGCAGTTTGTCTGGGTGTTAGCTGTGAACACGTGTTGCTTGTTTAACCTCTCTCACGAAAAGTCTTGAAAATAATTTTACTTTTGCACTTCCAACTTGATTCAGCTGGAAGTTCAGTAAAACTGTTCCAGCATACTCGGGATTTGTGTGCTGACTAACAGAATTTACAGGCTATTGGATAGTATTTTATGAATACTCAACTCTCTCTTTAAATAGATGTTAAACGGTAACACTTTGGTGAACCCAGTTTGTTTACAACGAACACAAGAATGGCGTGTGGGCGAATCGGGGCCCTGGTGAGTGCTCGGGGAGTGTGGTAACCCATTCAGTGAGTGGAAATAGCAAAGGACCGCTTGCAAGCTGAACGGCAAACCATTATGATTTACAAATGATTGGTTAGCAGTTTATTGGAGTTTTATTTTTAATAGTTTTGCTCAGCCATTTTCAGTGTTGTGAATATGTAATGTTTATTCATCATTACCTGCCTACATAATTTATTTCAAAACAATAACACATGATGGTAGACTAAAGACATTTATAATTAACTTAATTGTAATTTATATGCTATACTTAATACAGATTTAGATTTCTCACTTTTCTGGTTTAGTTTAGAGATGTGTTTTAGATGCCCTCCACGGAGACCAGCAATCACCCCATACCCTAATTTAATCCTACACACTAGGGACAATTTACAACTTAGAGAAGCCAATTAACCTACAAACCTGTACACCTTTGGAGTGTGGGAGGAAACTAGAGCACCCAAAGAAAACCCACGAGATCGGAAGGAGAATGTACAAACTCCGGACAGACAGCACCTGTAGTTCGGATCGAACATGGGTCTCTGGTGCTGTAAGGCAGCAATTCTACTGCTACACATCTGTGTTTTTTGTTTTGTGAAATTGGGTAATTTCAAAATCGTTTATTTGATAGTATGACCCAAATTAAAGTGCTGATGAAAAGTAGAAATGCATGATTGCATGCAAGGCAGTGCCATCAGTTTTTACAGTGATATAATAATAATAATAAATTTTATTTATGGGCGCCTTTCAAGAGTCTCAAGGACACCTGATATTTGCCCTTCCTCCTTTTATATATAGCAAGACTTTGCATTGTCATTAGATTTTACTTGAATATATTTAAATATATTTAAATCATTATCAAATAGAGAAGTCTACCTGTTATATTATGCAACTATAGCATGCGGAGTGAAGTCTTTCTTTATTGATCTGATATGATTAAGAAAAAAATCATCTCTGGCAAATCGATTTCTCAATCTTTGAGGAGATATATTGTCTTCAATCTTTTAGAAATAGCTTTTTACTTGCCATCAGCAATGTTAATCTTTACTAATATAATTGAACGTGAATCATTGATCTGTTGAAGTCAATATAAGAGTTTGTTGACCAGTTTCTAATGTATTACTCTCATGTACTAACACCCTTGATGTCAGAAAAAAAAATGACATGCAACAAAATATGTTGGAAATGTTCATTTAATCAGTTGGTATCTGCAGAGGGAATGAGAGTTGGTCTTGCAGGGTGCTGACATTTTACCAGAATTCTGATCATGGAAAACAGAAGCAATTTTGCCAGCATTTGTTCAAAAACTCTTCACATGATGTACGGTTGCTGACAGCTCAAATGGAAGGCGGTTTGAGTTTTAAATATGAAGCTGAAAGGCTTTGGAAGATTATGTATTAAGTGAATGGGTGAGGATATGACCGGTGTCTACAATATGGCAAAATGGAAGTCATCCACCTTGGTAGAAGATAGAAAGGCCGTGTACTTTTTGAATGGCGATAGATTGAAAAGTGTAGTTCAGCAGAGTTGTTCACTGTATAAATCACTGAAAGTTAATACAGAGGTTCAACAAGCAGTTGCGAAAGCAAAAGATATGCTGGCCTCTATTGCAAGTGGAATGGAGAATAAGCATAATGACTTATTGCATTTATTAAGGGCACTAGTGCAAGGACATCTGGAAACTTGTATACAACTCCTGGTCTCCATACATACCTGTGAACGAGGGACTGTAGTGATGGTTGAATGAAGATTGGGACTTGTAATGGAAGGAATGAGCACACTGGGCTTGAACATTCAAATTTAGAGGAAAGAGAAGTGATTTCACTGATATACAAAATTCTTGCAGGTTTTGATGGGGTAAATGTGGAGTCGATGCTTCCCCTGGCATGGCTATTTAGAACCAGGGGTCGCTCTCTCAATGGGTCAGCTATTCAGGATTGGATTTCTTCAGGTGTAAAGCAGCATCTGCAGTCCCTTCCTACACATACCATGTTTGAGAAAATATAGATGGTGTCATCAGGGATGTGCTTAGAAAGCAAATTTGGTCAAAGTTTTACATAGTTTGTTCAAATTGTGTACAAGTATATTCTCATAGTAAAACAAACAAATATTACAATCCAAGGACAACTAAAGGGGACATTCTCAACAATGTTGTTAAATGTGTGGTATAGCCAGTGGGGCAAATATAAGGAGCTAATGTGACTGAATGGTGCAATAATTAGTGGTGCTTCTTCATAGCTGCAGCAGTCCCTTGCACTAAACATTATTCCTTTATGTATCCTTGCACTAAACATTGTTCCCTTAACATGTATCTATACACTGTAAATGGAATAATTGTAATCATGTATTGTCTTTCTGCTGACTGGGCAGCATATTGTCTTTCTGCTGACTGGGCAGCACTCAACAAAAAACTTTTCGCTGTGATAATAAACTAAACTGAACGCCTGAAGCGTGATCCTGGCCCGTTTGAAGTTTGCGCACTTTCCAAGTGATGGCGTGCTTACCTTGGATGCTCCTGTTTTCCACCACACCACATGCTTGGTTGGTAGGTTAATTGGTTATTGTAAATTGGCCACAATGAAGGTGGATCATAGTGGATTTAGCATGATGGGCATAATGTTACAAATAAATAAGTGAGGGAACGGGGTGGATAGGTGTGCTTTGAGAGCCAACACAGATTTGATACTCTCCTTTACGTCAAGTGAAATATGAAAACAATTTGAGTTGATATAAATATGTTTGAAGCATTACTGTTAATAGCTGGGCAAAATAATTGTTTTCTGTCAGCCTGCAATGGTACTTTATTACTATTGTAATAAATTCAATATTACTATTGTAATAAAGACTTTCCTGAAATTGTAAAGCATTCATTATGATATGCTTTATGTAAAATGCATTCTAAATTGTTAAAATGGTAGAACTCCACTTTTGCAGGTGTTAGATTCCTGGTACCAGGAGGGAAAACCTAAAATGACCGGTTAAGCAATACTTCCCTTTTCGTGTCAAGTTTCATTCTCTGTTCCTTAATGCATTATATTCTTAAGGACATAATCTGTTTTCTTCCTCTTTTCAAAATTAGTGCTTTAGAAACTAGTTTGCAACTGCATGAGTCGTATCATAGTTTGTACTTGTGGCTCGGATAGTTCATCTTGTGATCTTGGATGATTGATTTGATTGGCCTTCAATGTAACTGACAGTAACCGTACTTTGCTAACACGCATATAAGGTTTGTGTGTCCTGCCTGAGTCTTGACCAGTCCTCATTAGATGCTTATTGGATGGAGATTTCAATAAAGGTTGCAGATTGTAATCTTGATCTCACTTCCCCACTGCAAGCCTAATTCTACTGCCCTTATTGCTTGGATCATTTCCTTGTGAAGTCAGATTTGAAAGATTATGGCTCTTTTCCAGCATACTATTTGCTGAATCTGTCAATATTGAAAGTTAATTTCCGATGCTAATTCTGCATTTAAAAATAAAATCCTCTTGTAAGGAGTCTTGTATTTAACCGGACTTCTCAGCCTGAAGAAGGGTCTCGATCCGAAATGTCACCTATTCTTTCTCTCCAGAGATGCTGCCTGACCCGCTGAGTTACTCCAGCATTTTGTGTCTATCTTCGTTTTACTTGACCAAACCACTTTTAGAACAGTAGTCTACTTTGGTGAAAGTACAATGTAGGGTGACGTTTTATGTTCATTAGTCAAGAAGCAAGCTTGTTTAATTGCCACATGTACTGGCAACAGAGTAATGACATTCTTACTTGCAGCAGTATAACCGACCTGTAAACACAATACTCATAGATAACCTAAAGGGCACAGTAAGTATCTTATGACAGAAAATGCTGGAGTAACTCAGCTAGTCAGGCAACATCTCTGGTGAAAAGGAACAGGTGACGTTTGAGGTTGGAACCCTTCAGTTTGAGACGTCACCTATTCCTTTTCTCCAGAGGTGCTGCCTGACCCACTGAGTTACTCCAGCATTTTGTGTTTATCTTTGGTTTCCTGCACAATAAGTATTTAATGTTGTGGTTGTAAATGAATATGCTAGTCACTCAAAAAAACACCAAGAACATGAAGTGAATCTAGTTTTAATGAAGTTGTTTGACATGTTGAAATGGTTAAGCCTCCCTGGATAACACCACTTCCTCGGAATAGTGCTGCAGGATTATTTCTGCATAACTTATTATTGTAAGGACTTGTCTGAAAGATGACATCGCCAGTGTTACACCTGAAGCATCAATCTAATTTATGTGCTCGAGTTTCTGGAGTGAACTCAGCTATCATCTGAGCCCTGAAATGTTCTCTAATGTTAGTTTGTATACTTTTTTTTAACAAGAACTATTACTTTCCCCCCACTTTTCTTGCTTCAGGATGCAACAGGGAATTGTACGAAGGTCATATGAGATGTGTGATAAAATGCAGGGCCTTTAGTGATTAACACTGAAATTTTCAGCACAGTATATTTTGGCTTGTTGTCAATCACAAATAAATTGCACCATGCTTTGAATACATTTTTTTGCACTTCAATTTATTTATTTCAGTTGTAGACAGCAGTCAATTGATTAAACCTTGACCTATACTCGCCATGGTAGAAATCAATTTCTTGATCACTATGGTAAAAATCAAATCAATCAAAAGCAATGAGGCAAGTTCTAGGCTGCAGGAAGGCATCAATGATTTGATCAGTTTGGCAGAAAAATTGCAAATGGAATTGGATCTAAAGTGTGAAGTAATGCATTTGCAAAGGAAAAGAACAAAATAAATGGCAGAATGTTGAGCAATGTAAAAAAAATAATCGGTCCTCGCAGTACATGTCCAGAGATCCTTGTAGGAGCAGGATAGGTCAATCGATTATTAAAAAATGAGTGCTTTCCTTTGTTAACTGAAGCCTAGAATATAAAAGTAAGGAAATGAAGTTAGTATTGGTTACACCACTCTTTAGCATACGGATAGTGAAGGCTTGTTAATCATAACTGATCTGTCTGAAGGATGTGGAAATAGAGGCTAACAAGTGAAGATGGATTGGCCAAACAGCTGTCCCTGAATTGCACTGAGTTCCATTAGTTTGCCAGTACAATGGAAATGTTCTTCACCCTGTCAACCAAAAAGAATGCAAGGAGCAGCTTTTATAACAATGTTGTTCACACTCTCAGCCAAGTGGTATGCACAAAGTAGCTTTTATAACCTTTCATAAGCCTTGCATTTTATCAATCAAGAGGAGCATTCTTCCCAAATTCGAGTCTCCGCAGCAATTATTTGAATCTGCCCTTGTGATGGCATGCCAAGTTGTGAACTAAAAAAAACATAGGTCTGTAACGGACCTAATCTCTGCAGATTTGTGTCAAGTAAAACTGCAACAAGCTTACTGCTAGAGTAATCTACATGGCAAATTGGAAGCAGCCCGACTTGGATTGTTTCCATTTCTAAAACCAAGGTCACATATTATGGTTATCAAACCATAATATGTGTGCAATGGATACTTGGGCTTGTCGCTTGTTCATCGATGAGTCTAAAAATGAATGTTTGCTACACTGCTCTCCAACTGTACAAAATCACCCTCCAACAATGAAGTTTCACATGAGACTGGGAAACGAGCACTGGTTCTCATACCTTGGGAGCAACCTCTCAATGACGGCAGATATTGATGATGATAGGGATCAAGGGATCAAGACCTGAAAACCGGCATAGAGCTCATGGTCTACCCAGCAGCTGTGATCTCTACCATCCTTTATGCTTTTAAAACAATTGCCAGGATTATTTCAGCCATGGAGTTAATGAATGGTGGAGCAGGTTGAGAGGCTGAGTGGTATTCATGCTCCTTCGTTCTAATGTCCTTGTAATTGTGGGGGAATGGGGAACAAAATTTCTTAACATTGAGGGAGTCGGTGAGAAACTGCTGTAGTGAGGAGGTGCGCCGTTAAATGCAGAAGTCCAGAGCTTGCTGTCTGTTGGTTACCTGCTCTTCCACAGAGTGTGCTGTTTTTGCAGCTTTTCCAATGTCATTTTCAGAAATTAATGAAATAATGAGGTTGGGTTGACCCATGTTTACCGCTTTTCAAAAAGCAAACTTTTAAATAGAAAAACTATTCATTAACAGCCTATCTGGCTGTTCAAATTTATATTTGTGGATCATTTTTATTCTTCCAAAATAATATTTCAATTTTGTATTGTGGTACATATGTTTTTGCTAATGTTTGAATCCTCAGTACAGGTTCCATTGTTTCCTTGGCACTCTGTGATATGTTTAGAGCATTCACTAAAGTTTAGACTCTATCTTTTAACATGCTTGGTACCCTCCAGGTTGTACGTCATCAAACCCCCTGAAATTGGTATGATAAAGGGGAGAAATGCACACTGCAGAGATTGCCTGATCTTTGCTGTGCTATTTTCCTTTGGAAAAATCTGGGACTATTGCCCCAATTCCTAAAGATAGTTTAAAATAAAACGCAGCAGTATTGTACTTAGTTTTACATGGCAGCTATTGCTTTGATGCTGCAAGAACATGCCGTTTATTTCGAATATAAAAACAGAAAATGGAGAGAGAGCCATTAATGTTGGGTTCTTGACCTTTCATTCTGCTTTCGATTTCCAGCATCTGCAATATTTTTCTTTTCAACTCGTGCAACTCATTTTTGTTGAGTTGTGATGTGCGTGCCATTTAATTTCAATTCCAAATTCTCTTCGAGAAGTTTTTGGTGAGCTGGCACATTGAACTGTGGCTGTGTGTTTGATGAAGGTATTTCCACAATCCAGTTGGATAGGAAGTCCTGCAAGATTTTGACTCTTGTCTTCGTACAGGTTACCTGGCAGGACTGTTGAAATCCTGTGATTTATTGGGCCTCAGGGAGACATCAGCTGCAATAAGTTTGAGAATTCAATTACCTGAGACGTACAACCTATAACCAATGGAGCAAGGTGGTCAGTGAGCAACAGAGCTGCTTTGTCTTGGCAGCTTGCAGTTGTGATCATCGTCTTGGTCTCTTCTCATGTTGGCCACGGTGTTAAACCAGGACTCTCAAAGGATCCACCTCAAAGCTCATGCCCTACTTTCAGAATTTTCTATGTGCAGTCTACCTCGATGATTGTTTTTTTTTAGGGCAGTGAATCAATCATTACTTTAGATACAAGACTCGACGCACCCATCCAGTTTTAGGAGGACAGGCAGCAAAGTGGCCTTGCTCCAGAAACCTGTCACAGTTGTTTATCGTGTTGTTTAGACCCGTTAATCAAAAAGCCTGAAGTGCATCATCCCCGTTGTTTCGGTTCTATTCTGTACACACCTTTTTCAGGCAGTTTGCAGCTGTGGATATCTTTTTGCCACTTAAATTTGTCAATGTCCTTGCAACAGAGATTATCCATGTAAAAGGTTTCAATCTGTAACTTCAATGGCCGTGTGGACATAGTTTAAAAAGTTGACCAGCATAAATTGTAACCCAGTGTTGAAGCTGCTGAAGGGGTACTGGTCTCCTTACATGTTTGACTTTCCACCAGTCTCTCATGTTCTTCGATTACAAACCCTTTTCACTCTTTTCTGCCATATTATTTCTTATAGGTCCATGACTTTAACCCATCAATATTGAAATCATGGCCATCTAATTCCAAGCCAAGCTGATGTGTGACTTGGAGAGGAACAAGCGGGTGGTTTCATTTCCATATGTCTGCTGCCTTTTCTTGTGGGTAGTAGAAATAGCATGTTTGGGAAATGGTTATAGAGTTGCCAAAGGAGGTGGTTGTGGCAGGTACTATTACAGCATTTAATTTAAGTGGCAAAAGAATTTCCACAGCTGCAAACTACCCAAAAAAGGCTTGTGCAAAATAGAATTGAAAACAGAAGGGGGATGATACACTTAGATGATACACTTAGATGGATTTACATGGATAGGAACGATTTAGGCCGAAGGGCTTGTTTCCATGCCATGTGACTCTTGAAAGCTATAATTCGCCACTGCGATTACTGCAATCTCCCGCAGTGGCCTCAGTGCAGGAAGGAAGTGGAGTAGAGTCATAGAGTGATACAGTGTGGAATCAGGCGGTTCAGCCCAACTTGTCCCAGCTACACTAGTCCCACCTGCCTGCGCTTGGTCCATATCCCTTCAAACTGTCCTATCCATGTACCTGTCTAACTGTTTCTTAAACATTGGGATAGTCCCAGCATCAAGTACCTCTTCCAGACTGAACACAATACTCCAAATGCGGTCTCACCAACGTCTTGTTCAACTGCAACATGACCTCCCAACTAGCGAAGTAGAGGAGGAAGTGCAGAGGATTCCAGTCGAGTACTCTATTCTGGATCATGTGGCGCTCCTTGAATGTTGCTGGAGTTGTACATGCAAAGTGAATGCAAAATATTCACTTATTCCTCTGATTTTACCTTGAAGAGTGAGTCAATGATGAGGAGCTCATCATGTAATTCCCAGCCTCTGAATTGCCTATAGTCCCAGTTTAACTTGCTGATCTACTTAGGTTTTCAGCCAGTGTAACTACCAGTATACCCGAGGAGTTCCAGGATGGATATCCTGGGGTTGAGCAGTTTAATTTTCAAAAGCATCCATCTTTACTCTCCCTGAGTTAGCATTTCCCCCACTCATTTTCATGCTTTTTCCTGCTCTTTGTGCCACTAATGTAATCAAATGCTTTCTTGGTGCTACTCATCTCTTGCCTTGTGGATTTGGTTATTTTTATTTCAACATTCACAACGGAGCCAAGCAGTTCTGGCATGCCTACACTGAATCGCTAAACAGGTTATTGTCGATTGTCGATGCCATCAGCTATCACTTTATGATTGAAATCAGACTAATAGAGTGGTAATTATCAGGTTGCATTTGCAATGTTTTTGTACATTAACTATCAGGATAATTGATTACATTACTAGTACTCGAGCTAAGCTGTTCTCATACAGTTATAGCTGGAATGTTAGCACATGGAAGCAAGGACTTTAGATTGTCCATCCTTTACTGTATCCAGTATGGTCTTTTTATTGCTGTTACATAAAATGAATTGTATTGCCTGAAGATTGGCGTCTATGATGGTGGATAGGTTGAAAAGAAGTAAGATTAGATCGTCTAGATGACACCTTTGGTTTAAATGTCCTTGTGCTTGTGCCAGATTCTTCTACCATTGAGGATGTTCTTGGAACTACTGCCTCTTAATAGTCTAGTCAAGTCAATTTTATTTCTATAGCACATTTGAAAACAACTCTCGTTGACCAAAGTGCTTTACATTAGATGTTAAATGGTTCATTATCTATTGTTTTGATATAGCACAGTTAATTTTAAGCATGGATAATTAATTATTTCCTTTCTTTTGTAGTAAGGGTCTAACTCACATAATTTGCAATAAGTGGGAAGCTAATTTTGTTATTTGGTTATTCAATATTTCATTATGACATAGTTGGAGGCCATTTTGGCTCACTGAGTGCTTGCAAGCTCCCACTGAAATGAGATATGGTTGTGGATTGCCTCAACAATTTCACAATAGTTGCTGAGGATTTCTTGCCTGATATTTGTTAATCCTTTCAAGTGTTAACATCAACTGTGCAGTACAAACCTCAGTACAGACAGTAACAAA
The DNA here is from genome assembly GCF_010909765.2 of Amblyraja radiata. Taxonomy (NCBI): domain Eukaryota; kingdom Metazoa; phylum Chordata; class Chondrichthyes; order Rajiformes; family Rajidae; genus Amblyraja; species Amblyraja radiata. The sequence continues at coordinate 13,758,956 of NC_045980.1, read as the reverse complement.
CTCAAACTTAATTTGAGGATTATAAATACATTTTAAATACCTAGAAATATAATTCATCGGTAGTATCTATTGAATGATATATGTATTTTATGAACATTCCTATTTCTTAAATTGAAATAGTGCAGACTTTCATAAGGTGGCACAAGTGGAATTTTAATGGGTTAAATCATTTTTATGTTGCAGTATATTAAATAGAGATTAAGGGATCACAGATTTTAACCACATTATGGGTTAAAATCGAATTTGGACTTTGATGCAAAATGTAACACCTCAAATATAAATACAGGTGACTTCCACATTATTGTCTATTGGGTAACGGGTGTTCACCCTTGTAGAAGTCACAAATCACTACCCAAAAGTTTGAGATACAGAATAAAATATGCTCCTACAGAATATACTTGTGGGAAAAAATATATAAACACGTAATATATTTATTTTCAATTTGCAATTCTTGGCACTTGCTGGTGACGTGGCTTCGCGTTATGGAATATCATGAAATGTGTGTTTTTCAAGAAAATCAGCCCCCTGTACCGTGGGAGTTGCCTGTGTTCGTTCATCTCATGAGACTGTTTCAATGTTGACTGTGAAGACTACAATTTCATGTGCGGATTACAATGCAGTAAAACCTGGTGGTCTGGTGGGTGGACACAATGCTGGAGGAACTCAGTGGGTCAGGCAGCATCTCTGGAGAGAGAGAATAGATGACGATTTGGGTCGGAACGCTTCAGACTGAAAGTAGCGGTGGTGAGGGGAATAAACTGGAGGCAAGAAAAAGGCCAGAAAAAAATCAGGGCCAATCAGGATGACGTCAGGGAGGGTGGAGCCCATAATGGCCCATTGTTGGCTGGGGTAGGTTAACGAGAGATACAAGGATGGAACTGGTTGGATGATTGGGAGGGAGGTAGGGAGGGGAGGTACTGCAGGGGTCACTTGAAATTAGAGGAATCAACGTTCGTACCGCTGGGTCATAAGCTGCCCAAACCGCGTGGTCTGGAACTAGAGTCGGGGTACAGAGTGCGTGTACTGTATGTTTCCTACTTCCTTCAATCTCACCTGGTACATGGGAAGACATTATACTTATGTAAAGCACATTTTAAAAAAAAAGTGAGATAAAATATGTTTTTGTATTGATAGTAGTAATGTCCAATAGGCTAATCAATCTGGCACTACCAAAGTCCCAAGGCTGACAAGTTGTTAAGAGTTTTACCGCATACTGTTATTGTGCTGTTGATTTTCTAATTTTTAGTGCATTCAATTTCTGATTTATACTTGTCTACAGCTTCCAGCTGCCTGGTTCACCATGTTTGATGCAGTACTTATTCTGGTCCTGATCCCAGTGAAAGACAAAGTGGTGGATCCCGTGTTAAAGAGAAAAGGTTTGCTGCCTACATCCTTAATGCGAATCGCTGTCGGCATGTTTTTTGTCATGTGCTCTGCCGTGGCTGCTGGTAAGTCTACTATGTTTGAATATACCTTGATTGGAAATATTTCTTTGTTTAATGTGAGGCTAAACATCTGCCTTTCCCCTCGAGAGCTTTGCAACAAATTGGTCTTTCGTATCTCGTTTTGCTGCCGCTATGCATCACACAATGTCTACTTTGGTCAAGGAAGATGACTATAATCAGGGGTCGTCACTACATTTGAAATTTCTCCACTAAGATTTGTTTTATTATGCTAGCCTTTAATGAATATTCATTACACAGTGTCAAAAAAAAATTGGAAGATATTGAGGTGGAAGTTGACCTTTTTAAATATGTTTTCCTAACTTGTAGTCCATCAAAATTATGATAGGATGTTGAGCCACAGTGGCAAGCAACCTTTGCATCTGTCAATGAGATCTTTTGTTTTCACATGGTTGAATACTGTTCATTATTGGAGTAGTTATATCAGCTGAAAATCTAAATGTCACTGCCGTTAACATTAGTCTTTTGATACAATTTTACAGTGGTGTAACTAAAATGTGAAACATCTTGATAATCTTACCCGCTGTCCTAAACGATGGTGCAATTGACACCCGAGCTACTGCATCAAGTCAGATCTATTAAAGCAATGTCACGACCACAAGACGTGTCAAACGGAACAATTTACAGGTCATTTTTAAATGTCTCTTAATACAGAAACACTGTGCTCCTTGACTGGTTAATGTTTTATTGCGAGTTACAACTAATTTCCGGAACTATGTTGAAGACCTGCAAAACTAACATGGGGCAATAACAAATATAAAAGTAATCAAAAACAGGGTCTCTGGCGCTACAAGGCAGCAACTCTACCGCTGTGCCACCTAATAGTTAAGGACAATAACGGCCGATTCAAACCCTCAGCATTCATTTGTTACCTGATGAAATGGGAAATCTGATTATTAGTTATGGATTTCTAATTGAATTTCATGTGAAATCTGTTTGTGCCAGGAACTAAAGGAAACACAAGATGACCATCCTTGTTTACTTAGACTAAGATAGAAAAGATCTTAGCCAGGACTTATGGACAAACTGGTTGCATGTATGTTTGTTATTGGTTATTTTGTTTGCAGTTTGCACACATGACTGTTATATATTTCTCCTTGTTAGGAATACTGGAAGATCAGCGTTTGCATAGCCTCCAAAATGGCACAATTGAACAGCAAATTGGGGATGTGTGGTATAGCGCCGCGCCTTTATCAATATGGTGGCAGATTCCACAATACGTGATGATCGGGATTAGTGAAATATTTGCAAGTATAGCAGGTATGTGTGGGAACAACATGATTAGATATTCAGTTCATATAATTGCTATCTTGTACATTCTGATATTTAGGTTGAAGCTGAATATATCCTGAACCCATAAGGCTCTGAAACAACAAAAACAGCATGATGGCTTAATTAGTCCAGAAGATCAAGTGTTTGTGAATGCTCTGTCAAATAAGTTTGAATGCAAGACTTGGATTCATTTCTAGATGCCGTGGATGTTTATTTTACCCACTAAATTGAACTCTTCAAGTTTAAAAATGTGCATTACACTGAGGTTTGAGCAGAGTTGGAGCAACCAGATATTGTACGGTTATATATCAGCAGTTTACTGCTTTGTGTACTTATGTTGTGTACTAATTTATATTTGCTCTTCGGCCTCCTGACAGCCTACAGACTGGCTTTATTTTTTTTTAATCTGCCTTCTCAGGATACAACAACTTTTGAGCCAGTAAAGCAAATAGTATTAACATTGCTTTATTACAGAAAAAGGATTAACAGGAGTGGTGTGGCTGATCAGGCACCAGAAAGGAAATGTACTAATGGAGTCGAAGGCTGAAGCACTAAATGAGTGCTTGAGATCAGTCTTTATCAAGGGACAAGATGTGACTAGAGTCTCAGCAAAAAAATATGCCCATGAGATTCAGGATCAGATAGAGTGGGGGGTGAGAAAGGCTATCTGAATAAAATTGCATGCAATAGATTCTAGGTTTCTGTATAAATTGCAGAGGCCTTGGACATAATGTTTGAAACATCTGTAGATTTGGGGGTGGTGCCCAAGGACTAATGCTAAGGGGCTGGGAACATTGCAGATGCTATAACTTTCAGGAGGCTGGGGAAAGCCCTGTAACTTGGGGTGGCGCAGTGGTAGAGTTGCTGCCTTACAGCGCAGAGACCTGTGTTCGATCCTGACTCTGGGTGCTATCTGTACGGAGTTTGTACATTCATCCTGTCACCACGTGGGTTTTCTCTGGCTGCCTCAGTTTCTTCCCACATTTCAAAGACATGCAGGTTTGTAGGTTAATTGGCCTCTGTAAGTTGTCTCTACTGGAGTAAGTTAGATACATGGGTTTAAAGGCAAACTTTACCTACCTTGACAGTAGATTGATGAAACTTAATGAAAGGATCATGGAGGGAAATATGGTTGCAGTGTGTATGGGCTTCCTAAATGCATTTGGTAAAATACGTCATTATCAGCTTGTCGTCAGAATTGAAGACCAAAAAAAAGATTAACAAGAAGAATAATAGAGCCAAGATAGACACAAAATGCTGGAGCTATTCAGCGGGACAGGCAGCATCTCTGGAGAGAAGGAATGAGTGACGTTTCGGGTCGAGACCCTTCTTCAGACTGATCAGTCTGATGAAGGGTCTCGACCTGAAACGTCACCCATTCCTGTCCTGAGTTATTCCAGCATTTTGTGTCTATCTTCGATATAAACCAGCATCTGCAGTTTCTTCTGCATAATAAAAGAGCCAGATTTGTTTTGGTAATAGTTTCAATAATAGGACCACTGCTTTTCTGCAATAATGACTTGAATTGGGTGTACAGGGCACCGTTTCCGATTTTGCAGGCAGCACGGAGCCTGCAAAATTTAGTCATCTATGAGGAGGATTGCATCGTCGTGGAGAAAGCTGGATGAATAAGTGGCAGATCAAATCTAATTTAAGAAATGTGAAGCATAACATTTTGGAAGGAAAACTGAGAAATGGTATTATGAATTGTAAGTCCCAATTCTACACAACTGGCTAGTTTAGATGCACAGCTTGCTGAAGGTGGCATGTTGAAAACATGGTTTAAAAAAAGCAGACCGTATCCTGAGCTTTCTAAGAAAAGCATAGAGTGCAAGAGAAAGAACATCACAATCAAACACAACTGGAGTATTGTGATCTTCAGCAAAGATGCAAAAGCTTTAGAGAGAGTGCAGAAGAGATCTACCATGAAGACAGTCTATTTACATGTGATAGGTGGACGTATAGAGACAAAAGGAACTGCAGAGGCTGGTCAGTCTGAAAAAGGATCTCAATCCATGTCCTCCAGAGATGCTGCCTGACCCGAGTTACTCTTGCACTTTGTTTTTTTTAATAGAAAGTAGAAGTTATTTTCTTTGAAACAGGAGGTTGCCGAAGCGATATAAGTGAAATGTTTAAAATCGTAGATGTTGAGTATAGATGGAGCGGATAAAGATGAATTGTTCTCACTGTTGGAAAGGTCGAGGACCAGGGGACAGAGAATGAAGGAGATTGGCAAAAGAACCAAACGTGAAGAGGAAATGTGATTTCACTCCGTTCTGAAACACAATGTCGGACTTTGTAGTAGACTGAGATTGCTTCAAAGTGAGTGGGATTTGAAGAGAAGAATTTGCAGGGCAAGGTGGATGAGACTAGCTGGATTGCTGTTCCAGTGAGCAAGTAGGCATTTGATGGGGCAGATTGATGCCTCCATGATGTAACAATTCTGTGATTCTCTTGACTATTAAAGTGGAATGTATCAATAAAATGTTAACTTCTACAATCCTCTTAATAGAAAGATAATTTGGAAGGCTTAAATCTGTCCCTATCCCCTTGGGGAAAATATGACTGTTTAAATGGAAATAAATTACTAGGCTCACCCTCCAGTGAACGTTATTGAAATCCTGCTGATAGTAATGTTTGTCAACGCTACATGTTATTTGACTTAGAATTGTGTAGTGTCTCTTTTTTTCATTCAAATGCTGCTACATTTACATAAGCCTGCAGCATGAAATTACAGGCGGGGGGGGGGGGGGGGGGGGGGGGGGGGGGGGTCATACATTTTTACGTCTGAATTTGATTTCTGTATGATTCATGTATTTCACTGCTGCAAAAGGAGCATCTATCAAATCATCAGCTATTTTATCTTGTCCTAATAGAATCTAACTAGTGCCTTTTCAAAGGCAGGCCAGTGTTAATTTTTTTTTCTTTTCTCTCTGATACTTTAATATTTAAAGATGCTGCCAGACCCGCTGAGTTACTCCAGCATTTTGTGTTTATCTATGGTGTAAACCAGCATCTGCAGTTCCTTCCTATACAATTTTATAGACCTGCTCCAAGTAAACAAAAGCCAGGCTCTCCAGTGTGCCTTCAGTAGTGAAATGCTCTATCCCTAGGTAATATCCTGGTGAAGCTTCTGTGTGCCACCTCCTGTGCAAACATGTCCTCTGCTGGGTGTGGCCTACCAATGTTTTGTGAAGTTGTTCCACAGCCTCCCTGCTTTCATATGTTTCTCCCTGTTAAGTAATGCTAGTGTTCCGCCCACTGCTTTTTACCACTTACCTACCCTGTGCTGCTACACTCAGAGATCTTTGGACTTGTGAGGTTCTCAACAGCCATGTGTTCATGCATACTACATCAGCTTTACTTCCCTCGCCAATTAAATTGGCTAGGCAGAAGTTTGTTACAGGATAACAAACTATGCTGACTATCTTTGACTAATCCCTGCCTTTCCGAGTGCAGATTAACACCGTATCATGGATTTATTTCCATTAATAATTCCTGTATCACTGACGTTAGATTCAATGGCTTGTAGGCTTATCTCTGCTGCATCTATTGAAGAAGGGTGCCATGTTTGCTGTCATTTACTTTACTTCAGAGATACAGCATGGAAACTGGCCTGTCAGCCCAGCGAGTCCATGCTGACCAACGATCACCCTGTACATTAGCACTATCCTACACACTAGTGGCAATTAAAAATTTTACAGAAGCCAATTAACCTACAAACCTGTACGCCTTTGAAGTGTGGGAGGAATCTAGAGCACCCAGAGAAAATCCACGCAGTCACAGGGAGAACGTGCAAACTCCATACAGACAGCACCCATAGTCAGGATTGAACCTAGGTTTCTGGCGTGTAATACAGCAACCCTGCCGCTGTGCCACCTCTGTACCGTCCTCTAATTATCTGGCACTCGCCATTTAAAAATATCTGTCTGGGCCACATCAATCTTCTACCTTGCCTTTGATAGCAGTTTGGAATACATTTCATCATGGCCCATTGATTATGTCCACCTTTTAACCTGTTAGGATACCTCGTACTATCTCCTTTTTAATGTTAGTATGTTCTAAAAGTTCACTGTCTCCCTCTCAGAAATCTCCACAACAATATCTTTCAAAATAAATGCATGTGAAAAGTATTATTTTAAGACCGCATGCATTTCACACTTTGCCACTGTGGTCCCTGATGGACTTTACTCTCTGGTGGACTTATCCACAGAGCTTGGTAGGCCTATAGTAAACGACTAGCAAAGTAAACACCCATTTTTGTTCTTGCCTTCCACCCAAATGGCCTAATTTGATGAACCTTCTAAGATACCCTCATTACTGTAGCAACGGACTTCTTAATTTATATTGCAATGCCAACTCTTATATTCCAACCCCAACATCCTTGCAAGCTTTTGATCATTGGCTGCTGAGTTGCCAGTCCTGCTTTTTCTTCACCCTTGTCTCTGTGGGGTTTTTAGCCTGTGTCAGTGAGCTATAAAATCAGCTTGCACATTTGCTGATGGTAGATGCCTGCAGGCATCAGAGTTGCCTGTCATTGTCACTGAAAATCCTTGGAATATGGTCTCAACTTTGAAGTACACTTTGCAAGGAAGCCAGAGCCACCGAACAGCAGAGCCATGCTGGGGAAGTGAATGTACACCTGCACTGTCTGGCTGCACCCTTTCTCGGAAATTGTGCCTACGCATCCATTCTGATGTACTAAATAGCCCCAAGACATTGTGAGCAGTGTTTGTATAATGCAGACAGATCGGTGCTCCAATCTCTTGATGAAAGCCTGCTGCAGGCAATGACACTTGCAGAATGGAACTGCACAAACAGCTCATTGATCATTCAGCAGGCAAGCACAATGGGGAAGCAAAGAATGTATGTCGGAGTGAGGGCACTTTACTTCTGGGATGGTTGGTGACTCAGTCTAGCATTTGCTTGTTTTATTGGGATTTTAAAGTGGAGGGCATGACTGCACATTTTTTCCCAAGTTTTAGTTGTTAATGGAGGAATGAGTATACTGCATATCGAAGACCTTGCTACATTTGTAAATAACAGAGGAATTAATATCTGCACTCCGGTGAATTGCACTCTGAAAAAGTTGGCCAAATTTCCTGATGGGCAGGACTTAACTAGAAATGGCCACAAATGTGTTAACGCAGATACAAAATGGTATTGCACATCACTCCAAGAGGTTGAGCACGTGGACTGGGCGCGGCCAGCAGCGGTGGAGCAGTGGCGGAGGACATCAACGGCTACGCTTAGCCAGGCCGATCCTGCAACGCCGCCAGGACAACTGACCTTCATGGTCAGATCAAGATCCCTGCACTTACAGCAACTGGGACTTGAAAATGGTGCCAAACTGGCCACTTTGCATATTGTCTCACTGTAGTGCTACTATACACTTGTGCTGTATCTGAGATGCTTATTTAATATGTATCTAAGTGCTTTGTATAGTGATACTTGTACTGAACTGTATACAAAATGAATTTCACTGGCCCTCAGTACATGTGCCAAATATTGCCATACATAGGTCAAGTTCTAATTTTGATCTACACTATCATTTTAGCAGACTTTTAGGTAATTTTATTTACTGTATCATCATCGTAAATGTATTTATAACAAGAATGCACTTCAAAATTTAAATATAGCCGGTCTTTGTATATTTTTTCAAATAGTAATTTGTGGATTGGGGGCTTGCAATGAAAAATGCCCTGCTTGAAAATTTATTCAAAGCCGGAAAATGATTTCTGCAAAACAAAGATTAATCTATATTCTGCTCAACGCTCTCTTACATGGAGACATTAAGTAACATATGAAATGTTCGTCTTTCTGTTTTTTCAGGGCTGGAGTTTGCCTATTCAGCTGCGCCTAAATCTATGCAAAGTGCCATCATGGGTCTATTCTTTTTCTTTACTGGTGTTGGCTCCTTTGTTGGTTCAGGACTTCTAGCCCTGGTATCAGTGGACGGAATAGGTTGGATGAATTGCAAAAGTGACTTTGGTGAGTAAACACAGCTCAATGTAGATAGTAGTGCTGCAGCTACACAGCTCCAGCAACCTGGTTCAATTCTGATCCTCCATGGCTAAGTTTGTGGAGTTTGCATGTTCTTCTGGAGACCACATCAGATTCCTCTGAATACTCATGTTTCCTTCTACATACTGATAATTTTCCAAAACTCCCTGGAGGCAGGAACGGTCCCAGTGGATTGGAAAATGGCCAATGTAACACCTATATTTAAAAAAGGAAGTAAACAGAAGGCGGGTAACTATAGACCGGTTAGTCTAACATCGGTGGTGGGTAAAATGTTGGAGACAATTATTAAAGAAACGCTAACGGGCCACTTGGATAAACATGACTTCATCAGACAGAACCAGCATGGTTTTGTGAAGGGGAAATCGTGTTTAACGAATCTGCTCGAATTCTTTGAGGAAGTAACAACTCGGGTGGATAAAGGGGAACCGGTGGATGTGGTATACTTGGACTTCCAAAAGGCTTTTGACAAGGTGCCACATAAGAGACTATTGCTAAAAATGAAAAATTATGGGATTGGGGGTAATATATTAGCATGGGTAGAGGATTGGCTAACGAATAGGAAGCAGAGAGTGGGGATAAATGGTTCATACTCGGGATGGCAACCGGTAACTAGCGGGGTTCCGCAAGGGTCGGTGCTGGGACCCCAGTTGTTCACGATTTATATAAATGATTTGGAGGAGGGAACCAAGTGTAATATATCAAAATTTGCGGACGATACGAAAATGGGAGGGAAAGTAGGGGATGAGGAGGATAGGAAGAGTCTGCAAAAGGATATAGATAAGCTAGGTGAGTGGGCAACAACTTGGCAGATGAAATTTAATACTAATAAATGTGAAGTCATTCACTTTGGGGAAAAAAATGATAGGGCAAGTTATTTTCTAAATGAGGAGGAGCTGCGTTGTAATGCAACGCAAAGGGATCTAGGGGTATTAGTACATGAATCACTAAAAGTCAGTATGCAGGTGCAGCAAGCAATCAAGAAGGCCAATGGAGTTTTGGCCTTTATTGCTAGGGGGATTGAGTATAAAAACACGGAGGTCTTGCTGCAGCTGTACACGGTATTGGTGAGACCACATTTGGAATACTGTGTACAGTTCTGGGGTCCATACTTAAGAAAGGATGTACTAGCCCTGGAGGCAGTGCAGCGAAGGTTTACAAGATTAATTCCTGCAATGAGGGGATTGACATATGAGGAAAGGTTAAGTAAGCTGGGACTCTACTCTTTGGAGTTTAGAAGAATGAGAGGCGATCTCATTGAAACGTATAGGATCGTGAGGGGCCTTGATCGGGTGGATGCACCGAGGATGTTCCCAATGATCGGGGAGGCTAGAACTAGGGGACATAGTTGCAGAGTGAGGGGGGGCTCTTTTAAAACTGAGATGAGGAAGAACTTCTTCACCCAGAGAGTGGTTAGTTTGTGGAATTCACTGCCCCAGGGAGCAGTGGAAGCAGAAACGTTAAATATATTTAAGTCGAAAATAGATGGTTTTTTAGCTGCCAAGGGGATAAGGGGCTACGGGGAGAGGGCAGGGATATGGACCTAGGTATGGTTAGTATAGTAGACCTGAGTGATCTCCTGGACAAATGTCGATCGCCTGGATTGGGGTCGGAGAGGAATTTCCCGGATTTTTTTCCCGAATTGGACCTGGGTTTTTATCCGGTTTTTTGCCTCCCCCAGGAGATCACGCGGTTCTTGGGGTGGAGAGGGGTGATAGCGGTATAAAGGGGAGGGTAGTGTCTTGTGTTCTGTGTCTTGTGTCTACTGTTTGTGGGTAAGTGTGTCTGTTTGGTGTTCAGCCATGAGTGAATGGCGGTGCGGGCTCGACGGACCTGGTGGTCTACTCTCGCACCTACTTTCTATGATTCTATGATTCTATCTGTTAATTGGCCATTGTGAGTTGCTCCTATGATGTAGGTGAATGGAAAAAAAATCTGTGGGGAGTTGAAGGGAGTGTGGGAAGAATAGGCTACATGGAAATTTGTTGGATGGGAGAATGGGATCACTCTGATCTGGAATGGACTTAACAGGTCTTTTTCCACACAAAGGGTAGTGGTTGTATGGAACGAGCTGCCAGAGGAGGTAGTTAAGGCAGGTACTATCACAACACGCAGGTAGGTACATGGAGAGCTATCGTTCAAACACGGGCAGATGGGATAGTGTAGATGGGATATGTTGGCTGATGTGTGCAAGTGAAGGCCTTGTTTCCACATTGTATGACTATGACAAATGGCCTCCTTTTATGTTATAAGACATGGTAATCAGTTCCATCATGTTTTCAGGAAATACAAAGGCTGAGAGAAGATATTAAAGCAATCCCTGGTTCAAACAATTTACCAAATTTTAAAAGACATGGAAGCTGAATTAATGAACTTTATTTTCACATTTATTTTCATAAAAGTTTCCCAACATCTCTCTTTTAATGGCGCCATTTGATTCTTTTCATCCATCTCAGAGAGTAGTTCTGATCTCTGTGTAGCTTTAGATCCAAAATTTTCACCTGGTATTTTATTGTATTGCATTAACAGCCTGAAGTAATAAATGCTAAAAAAAAAAAAACCGGGATTTGCATAGGGATTTTGTTAAGTTCCGTGCAGGTAATGCATTCGGATTAATGTCTCAAATCAAATAAACTCAAAATCAAATCAAATTTAATCAAATAAATTGGCAATACTTTACATTGGGTTTTTTTGCCTCCCCCCCCCCCCCCCCCCCCACTGTCATCTCTCTCACTATCGTGTGTAAAAACCTCACCCATCCGCATCCTCGCCTCGCCTGAAACTGACGCAGAAATGCTGATTTGCGCCCCCCCTATCCCTTTTTTTTTTTTAGCCATGATCATATCCTCAACTTTTTTTCCCCTCTCTCAGTATTATTTTCACCAGGCTCTGGAGCTCTGGAAAGTTGAACTAATCCAAATCACTACCTGACAATTTTTCTTCTCAAGCAATATCTCAAACCACAGCAAAAACAGCAGCAATGCAATTTATGTTATGAAATTATTTTCAAAGTTGTGCCTTGGGAATAATGAAACGCTTGAGGGTATCTTTCCCAGTGCTCGAAAATATTGAAGAACATAACCCCAATTTCAATAATAATGTAAATAAATCCAGATAAAAGCTGAATTGGAATGAAAAAAAATGTACTTGTTCGCTTTGAAATAGACTGATGTTTATCAGACTCGCGTCACCTCAGAAGTAGCATAGTAATTAGTTTTCTATTTTTCCATTCAAAAAAAGGTCCAGGGCCAAAGTGTTTTTGTTTTTGTATCGTAAATACCTCTGAGCAACCATGATGTTTTTCTGCAGGGTTTTGCTTGTAGGCAGAAGCATTCATTATGTAGTAATACAATTTACAACTGCGTCATTCAACAGCTGACTTGGCAACTCATGATTTTGTTTTATTAAGCCATGAAAATGTTTAATTTTCAACGCTGCATGGGTTTGTTATAGAGATTTGTTTTGATGAGTTGTTTATACAAATTTGAATCACAGGACGGTACTCTACCTGTGATTTCAAAGATGGTGGCTTTCAAAAATGCTGCAGCACGATTATTACCTGATCTGATATCTCCAGCATTTTATGTTATTATGTCGTAGCACACCTTACCCCCTCCCCGCCATTTCTATCCCCACTTAACTCCCTTATCTGACAATCTTGACTGCAACAGTGCTTGTTGCAGTCAAAAGGTCCTATTAATAGACATTCAGAGATGCTTCTAAACAATTTAAGTATATTTAAATAGATGAAGCAAAAATCTCCTTGCAACATATTCAAGTAATTCAAATTATTTGAACACATTTAGTAAAATTTTTTTTTAAATCCGACTTGTACTTGAGTTTCTTTGCATCTGAAACAGCATTCGAATAAACGGGGATCTCTGGCATTTATGTGACATAGCAAGAATCTCTGATGATTCTTGATAGTTCAGGTGTCAGAGGTTATTGGGAGAAGGCAGGAGAATGGGTTTAGGAGGGAGAGATCGATCAGGCATGATTGAATGGCGGAATAGACTTGATGGGCCAAATGGCCTAATTCTACTCCTATTCCTTATGACCTTGTATAGCTGAGGGATCAGGCGCAGATTGAATCTGGCTCTTCAGCTTGTGTGTCTGAACTCAGTGCTTAGTAAAGCAGTGGAACGGGAGATCACACCAGCATCTAACTTCTGCCTCATTCCTCGCCGCCATGTTGCACAGTGGCTGCGGTTAGACCTGCAAACTAGTGAGCACCATGATGCAGCCCATTCTAACTGCTTCTGCATCACAGATGACTTAAAGAGATGGTCAGGCTGTATCAGGTGTTGGATTAGAGCACGTCTGTTGCCTTCCACCATGCCTTTTGCATCTTTGAATATGTTGCCCCAGCATTGACTGACAGCGGTAAAGAAGCCGTGCTCGCTACTCACCTCGTAGAAAACCATCAACAAAGATCCTATGATCTCTGGCATGGAATTCTCCTTTTCCAACATGGATTGATGGAATCCCTGGGGTCCAACAACAAGATTGGCTGAGCAATATGTCAAAGCAGTAAGCAAAAAGCTTACAATTTTAAATAATATTTTAATATGTTACACACGGCACTAAATCAATATTTAAACGAGCATGTGATTGAACTGGAAGTTGAAATACCATGACAAGTGAAGAAATCAATGCCTTTAGTATTTGAGACAATTGTACTAAACGACCAATACATTTTTTTATTTTTATTTTAATTGACTCTGCAGTAATTATTTCTTAGGATGCCATTTTAAAACTGTTGGACCTTGCGCAACAAAGCATAAGATGCTCTTCATGTTTTAAACAGGACGTGTTCATTTGTGTATAAAATAATGAGAGGAATAGAACAGGTAGACAGACGGACAGGGTCTCTTGCCCAGAGTATAGGAATCGAAGACGAGAGGACATAGGTTTGCGGTGAAGGGGAAAAGATTTAATAGGAATCTGAAGAGGTAACTTTTTCACACAAGTTGTTGGGTGTATGGAACGAGCTGCTAGAGGAGGTGGTTGAGGCAGGGATTATCACAATGTTTAAGAAACAATTAGACGGGTAAGAGTCAAGAGAGTACATGGATAGGACTGGTTTAGAGGGATATGAGCCAAACGCAGACAGGTGGAACCAGTGTAGCTGGGACATGTTGGCCGGCGTGGGCAACTTTTTCCACGATGTATCACTCTATTAATAACCTTAATTGTATCAAGTGATTTCCCCTGGATTACAGTGAAGAAATCACCAAATTTGCTCTCCGTGGAAAAGCGCTGAATAACTGACAACAACTTGTTAAAAGACTGATTAAGCATGGAGCTTCTGAAGCTGCCAACGTTTTCACTAACAATAACGAGCACTGATGGTTTTCTCATCAAAATATAATCCAGTGTGTAATCAGATATAGTTATAAGATACAATATGCAATTTTACAATCCAATCAATGGCACTAAATTGCAAATCAATCAATTCAAGTCGGACTACTGCTGGTATTCCGAGCCTGTGTGCCACTGAATATGAAGAATCAAACAAGATCGATCTTGTATTTTAAACAGCAGTGTGTTGTTGATTGGGACTATTTACTCGTTGTTAGACTTAAATTGATATCCTTGAGGTAATTCATTCTGAGAAAACATGCATGTCTTCAGCGTTCTATGTAATTAGACTCTGTTACATGAGCTGAACAAGTTATTTTTGTTATTCTCCTTAAATCTAATGCCATGTTAATAGATACATCTGCTTCATGTTGCTCAAGTTTGCAGAAGAATCCCATTACACAAGCAATCCAATTTGTATGTTGTTTTCCACTTGAGACACAATATCTTAACATTTGAATTGTAGAAATGAATTATTGTTTATGATATTCTGTCTACTTTCAACAAAAACAGGAGTTGCTGTTATAAAAAGGTGGTGGCAATTTTGTGCTCACTTCACCACATCAGCATCATTCTGTAGTTTGCGGTGCCAGAACTAGTTTTGTACCCATAATGGTTATTAACTTGCTCCATCTTGTGTTCTTGCCTTAGGCCTGATAGTTATTGAGAAGTTATTCTTTCCCAATGCTGTGCTTAGAATTCTGCTTCTTCCCCCAGCTTCATGTTCTGGGCATGAAGAGAAGCCAATTTTCTGTAATGAAGTTGGACTCTGAAGTTTGGGTTCAAATGCTTTATCAGGGCTTGGAACACCCACAAGTTAGATCTATTATGTTTTCCTTTGAAATCCCAGCTGATCTCCTTGTCAAACCAAAATCATACTAAATGTATTTTACAAAATTCAATACATTACAGTGCACTCTGACACCTTAGTATTCGCTATATAATTTTTTTTTTTTAATCTGCAAGGTCTTTCTGGTTCTTTTGTCAATGACCGTCAATCTTTGTTGATATTTCAAGAAACTGCAGATGCTGACGTACAAAAAAAAGACACAAAATATTAGAATAACTCAGCAGGTTAGCCAGCATCTCTGGAGAATATGTGTAGATACAGCAAATGCAGACAGTGGTTTATAAAAAAAGACACAAAGTACTGGAGTAAATCAGCGGGTCAGAAGAGTCCCGACTCGAAACGTCGCTTGTCCATGTTCTCTGAGATGTTGCCTGACCCGCTGAGCTATGCCAGCATGTTGTCTTTTCTTCTCATTGTTTATTGTTTAGTATTTGACTCGCCTGTTAACGAGAATAATCTCTGTCTGAAAAAGGGCCCTCATCTGAAACGTCCCCAATCTATGTTCTCAGATGTTGCCTGACCCTCTGAATTACTCCAACCCGCTGTGTTTTGTAGTAGATTCCTGTGTTGGTAGTTCATTGGTTCTTCACTATTTCTCTCTATTGCATAGATTTTTCTACATCATTCAGATCTCTTATCAGCCCTCTGCTTCCCATGTTGACCAACTTCACTCCCTATCCCTGCTCGCCTACTTCGGGATTAGCATTTCACACACATTGCACACTTGCCTTATTGTAGTCTTTCACAGATCCTCCTTTCAGAACTTTGCTTGCCCACTCCACTCTCACTGATTCTCACAATGCTCATTGTGAAATCGGACTCCATCTCACAAAAAGATCAATTAGGAAGAACTCTTCCTATTTATATTTATTTGGTGCAGTCATGCATTTGTTTATATAAGAAAGCAAAATTCTGAGCAGTTTTTTTCTGTGCTGTTTGCATATGCCAAGCAAAGAAGTTATGCTTGCATTCTAAGTAATTTGTTATTAATTGCATCTTTAAACCATGATGCTGAAAGTGATTGGCATTCTAAGGGTCATTATATGTCCCTCTCTTGTCATTCTCTAAAAGAAAGGTGGTTCCATTCCAAAGTGTGTGCGCATTGCTGGTATTGTGTACCAGAAATATATAGCTTGCTGGATTTAATTGCATCATATTTCGTGATGTGAACAACTAGAGTTGATTTGTCAAATGGAGGAATAAAACAAGACTAATCTTAAATTTCTCAACATCAATAAAGCTATATCAGGAAATGTTAAATTATAACTTGACAATCCTTCACACTCCCTGCTTCAGACTTTGCATATTTTATTCTCATTACGGCATAATTTTGTTACAGTTCTAAATCTTAGTTCCCAGGTTTTAATGGGGTAGTTTATGTAATTTAGTTCAAGAGCAAATTGTCTTTCCGTACATTCTGCCTCTATCTCAATGTAGTTATTTAAAGCAATGGGCACTGCATTTTGATTTAAATGCATTGGTTATCACACTAAACATGATGGATGTCGAAGGGATTGTAATTCCCCACCTGTCTCAGTGGAAGTAAAGTGTATTTTTGAACCAGATGAATTATTTTATTTTGAAGTCCTGAAACTAGAAATACAGCTCTAAATGTTACCAGGGGCTTTCCGGATTCCCAATAAACTGATTTACAGAAATCTGACCACACAAATTCTCTCGTTCATTTTGAAAGCATTTTTCAAGCTAGTAATAACAAAATGTTTCAAGGTATTCATTGATAACTGGATACTGTAGATCAACCATTAATATAGTTGATCTACAGATACAGTATATATTCTATTTGTTTAATAATGGGTGGTGCAACTGTGATGATTCAATGACATGAAAGAATTATAGCAAGTATAGGTAGAGCGATATAAAGTGATTTATTATTGAAAGGGGATGTTTCTGACGTGTAGAATTCATCTTACTGACAGTCCCCAGGAATCGAACCCTTATGTAACCAGGGCACTGCCTGTATTCATTTTCAAGAAACATCCATCTTAAACAATCACTATTTCCATATGTCAACAACTTGGACATTGGATGCAATTGAACAGTATGCCTGGGTTTGTTCTGGCATTTTCCTACCTCCAGTTATCTTCCCCCCCCCCCCCCCCCCCCCCCCCCCGTCACCTATTCCTTTTCTCCAGAGAATGCTGCCTGACCTACTGAGTTACTCCAGCACTTTGTGTCAATCTTCAGTATAAACCAGCATCTGCTGTTCCTTCCTACACATTCCCACCCAAAACGTCATCTCTCCATGTTCTCCAGAGATGCTGCCTGACCCACTGGCTTACCCTAGCATGTTGTGTCCTTGAGTTTTATAGGGAGTAGGAAGCGAAACCCTGTAAGTTTCAGCTTGCACGCTTCAGTTTATTTGTCGAGCTGGAAGATGCAAGCGCTCCAGACCTCGGCTCCTGCTGCAAACCTCCCCACATTCCTGATCCCTGGTGTTCCTGCTCTTGACTCCAGCTACATGCACGTTTAGCCCTGCAGGCTGTAAATGTGCAGTTGATCAGGACTTAATGTACTAATGAGTGAGCCAGAAGCCAAGCCATTGAGATTTCCCATTCAGTTACTTGATTCTAGGGGTTTTACTATACATCATCAGAGGAGAATCATAGACATCTGGTTTAGATAATTTAAACTGATCTTAGAAATCTTTTTTTCGTTGCTCAGTATCTTAATTTGAATAAACTGAATTTTGTAAAGTTTAATTATTTTCTTTTCCTCCCACTACCCATCAGGTAATATCAACAAGTGCCACATGGATTACTATTTCTTCCTACTAGCAGCCATACAGTGTATGACCCTGATCATTTTTATTATTGTATCCGTGACATTTGATCGCCACAAAAACAAATCTGATTTTCTGTTCATCAATGGAAGAAGACAAAATGAAGAAGTCCGACATAATCAGGCCAGGAACTGAAAACGGGAACCGCTGCATGAGAAAATCAGTCACTATTGAGAAAGTACTTGTAACTCCTTCCTCTGGGTATGTAATGGATTGGGTGGTATCCTTAAGCTTGCCTATTGCAGAATGAAACTTTAAGGCTGAGGAGTTGCCTGAAAGAGCTGTCGGAGATAAGGCACACTACAAGTAAATGCTGGCAGGTAATGCAGATCGTTAAACCAAGCTGGTAACGTTCCTGTTAGTAGGGCAGCATATCTTTGAGTTCTACCTTCACTGCCTATGGCTACGGAAGGAAATCCAGAAGGCATATTGGAGTCTGGTGATGTTCCAGTGTGCATTACACACCCTGCAGTCTTTAAATTCAGACACCCAGTAACTTTTAGCAAATGTCGATACTAAGAGTATTTCATTGCAAAGAACTGGGTAGTTTTATTTCAAAGGTATCAAAGGTATTTTATTAGTCACATTCACATACACCCAGGTGTAGTGAAGTGAAATGCTTCTTGCTATTTTGCAGCACACAAAAAAAAAAATACTGACATAACACCAATAAGAGTCTTAAACACAAAGAACATCCCCCCACAATGGCTCCCACCATGAGGGAAGGCACAAAGTCCAGTCCCCAACCCCAGTTCACCCATAGTCGGGCCCATTGAGGCCTCCACAGTTGCCTCTACGGAGGCCCGATGTTCCAGGCCGTTCTCACCGGGTGATGTTTAGTGTTTAAGAAGGAACTGCAGATGCTGGAAAATCGAAGGTAGACAAAAGTGCTGGAGAAACTCAGCGGGTGCAGCAGCATCTATGGAGCGAAGGAAATAGGCACTGTTTCGGCCCGAAACGTTGCCTATTTCCTTCGCTCCATAGATGCTGCTGCACCCGCTGAGTTTCTCCAGCACTTTTGTCTACCTTGGTTTTATTTAGTCTCCTGCTTGTGTTATCAAGATGGTTTTTTAAATTTTATCTTCGTAAATATAAGTGCCAGTGATGTTCTTTTGAGTCCATTCGCCCCTTCAGGCATAAAGCAAATAAAATCTTAATTGCACCCCTCATTTCTACAAATCATGTTTACAACTGAAGCCATAGGATAATGCATCATGCCATTTACCAGTTGACTGATGAATAAATGAATAACTGGATTACATATTAAAAAGCAATGTAGCAAATGCAAGCTTATTATCATAACTTACCAAATGCACATATAACAGGTTTACATCTCGTCATTAGACAGCGGACTAACTTTTCTTATGTTGAATTGGGATTGTGTGCAGTGTTTTACCGACTGGCAAAAGCAATTGAACAATGTATTTTTTTTTCTTCGTTCTTAATCTTGTGTGTCTTTTAATTATTATTTTAACATGCATTGAACTGAAAGTGTCAGAGAATAATTTTGGCTAAAGTATAAAATTATACAGTGCCAAATAAACATTATTTGTTTCAAATGTACAAAGATGCTTATTTACAGATGTTGCAGAATATGATGAAAGGACAATCTCTGAATGTTTTTTTAATTTAAAGTAGTTTTTTGAAATACTGAACATATTGTATTCTTGGTGCAAATGTTTTTGATTTTACATGCTGTGAAATTTTAATTATCTGCACAACCACTGGAGACTTTCATTGCTTTAGGCAAAACCAGTGGACATTTCAATGTTTTTATTCATAGATGCTATTGTTGATCCAGCACAATAAATAGTTACCTTAAGTGGCTAGCATGGATCATGGCTCATGAAAATCTTCATTCTAATTGAGAGTAAAGGGAATCCAAAGGCATAAGGCAGGAAGTTATTGTGGTATCAGATGAAGATTTAAAATTTTGAGACTTCAGAGGAACCAAGAGCAACAACGGCACAGTGCCTTGCAGCACCAGAGACCTGGGTTCGATCCTAACTACGGGTACTGTCTGTACGGACTTTGTACGTTCTCCCTGTGACAGCAGGTGCTCTGGTTTCCTCCCACCACACTCGAGGCATACAGGTTTGTATGTTAATTGGCTTTGGTAAAATTGCCCCTAGTGTGTAGGATAGTGTTATTGTACAGGGTGATCACAGATGCCGTGGGTCAAAGGGCCTGTTTCTGTGCTGTTTCTCTAAACTAAATTAAACTAGACTCTTCAGATGTTGAACGTCTGCATCTTACACAAAGTCAAGTGTGTTAATTCAAAGGTGTTTGCCTTATCTGGTAGCCACAGGAAAAGTTGGCATTGAAGAATGCAGTGAGCTAAGGTCTAGATAAGGCCCTACCTAAATTGGGAGTTTGAGGAAATTGTGGGTTCTACAATATTAGTCCTCCACTGAATATTTTTGGTTAGAGCCATCAGTTCCAACAGCTGCCATGTTCACTCTTGCACACATGGGTTCTCCCTGTTATGGATGGCTGATCCAGGAAAGAGAGAGAAACAGCAGAGGGGCTCAAGGAGTGAATGCATACAGAGGCCCGTATCTGACCGCTCCTTTTGAGGCTTTGAGGAAGGCGGGCTGCCCTTACAATGAGAGAAAGCTGCAGCCTGGTGAGACCTGCTCCTGAGGCTCAATGAGATGAGTGTAGGATCAGAGGGAGAACGAACAGTGCATCCCTCTGGGACTTCTTAGTATCTCCACAGTTCTTGCTGAAACGAGGACTGAGGAACAACATCAGACACGGGATAACAATGACAGTATAAACTCATTCTGAACTATATAAGCACTTTTTTTAAATCATTTTTGAACAAGCTTTTTGAAATTATTGTTATTAATTAAAAAAACAATATTTTCCACAATTTTGTCTGTTTTTTTTACAACTTGATCACAATGTTTTGAAGCTTATCCTGCAGAAGATCAAGGTTGCTTGGTAGATTAGATTTAATGCTTTCCACAATCAACCTCTCAAAGCACTTCACGATGCTGGATGGTAGTTAAGGCTTTTCTTTGGCACTGGGATGATAGTGATCGTCTTGAAGCCGGTGGGTACCTCAGAACGGAGTAGGGAGAGATTAAAGATGTCCGTGAATCCTCTTGCTAGTTGGTCCGTGCAGTTTCTAAGGTTGCCACCAGGGACTCCATCCGGGTCAGTTGTTTTCCGCGGGTTCACCATCAGGAAGGCCGATCTAGCTTATGCAAAAGTGACCCTGGGAAAAGGCACACTTGAGTCTGATGGGACGGATGTTATCACACCATTGGCCTTCTGCTCAAAGTGAGCATGGAATGCATGGTTCATCAGCGACCATTATAGTTATAGTATTCAGACCTTGCCATATTCTGTGGGTGTCCGAATGGTTATACTGAGTCGAGTTTGTCCCGATATTGTCTCTTGGAATTTGTTATTGCTTTGCGAAGATCATAAGCGAGCTTTCTTGTTTCTCTTGGGACCGTTTGACTAATCGGCGGTGGAAGTCCTTCTGTGAATGTACCTCACACTGCATCTACGTCTAGCTCAGTTGTATTGTGTGAAAAGAAAATATGACTTAAAACTGACTTTTTTCTCCTGATTTGTTTAAACTGAGTATTTGGTAGATTTCAGATTTTATTATTTTTGTACATACAATGATTTCTATACATTTTGTTCCCCAACAATTCTATCAATGGGACCATTGGTTTTAAATAGTTTTCCATTTGTACAGTGGCACTGATTCAATATAAGTGCATTTAACTTTGCACTTTAGATACTCATTTTGTCACATCCAGCTAGATTCAGATCCCAAAAGGACCAGAGAAAAGTGGAGTGGATTACAGCCAAAGATAACTTGTTTTTTATAAAGAGAAAAATCTCCGCACTTCATTCAAGAGTGAAGAGCATTTAATTGGATTCTATACCGACAACAGGACATTCTAAAGTGTAGCAGCATAACACAATACGCATAGATAATCAAATATGATAAATAATATTTCAATAGATTAATAATATCAATACTAGTGCAAAGGGGATCATGACAGAAGCCTCATCGTGGTGATCCCCGGAAACGACGCCACGATGAACTTTGTGAAGCGTTGGGTGACCAATTCGGTCAACATGTTGGACGATGACAGAAGCCAACAGCGAGCTATACGTTGGCTGACACACGAGCGAATGAACTAGTGCAACAAACACCAAAGGCCTTGGGGCAAACAGTCCATACTTCATAGTTGGGGTTAGTGTTGTGCACAGTTCAAGAGCCTGATGGTTGTTGGGAACAAGCTATTCTTCAAAGGTAGACACAAAACGTTGGAGTAACTCAGCGGGACAGGCAGGCAGCATCTCTGGAGAGAAGGAATGGAAAATTAATAAACGAGAAAAGGAATGGAAAGAAGGAATCTCCAGAGATGCTGCCTGTCCAGCTGAGTTACTCCAGCATTTTGTGTCTACTTTCGATTTAAACCAGCATCTGCAGTTCTTTCCTACACAAGTTATTCTTCAACCTGTTGGTCACAGCTTTAAGACGACAAGACCTTCTTCACGATGGCAGGAGCAAAAAGAGAGCGTGGCCAGGGAAGTTTAGGTCTGTTTGAGGCATCGTCTCCTACAGATCCCTTCAATGGTGGGGAGGTCACTAGCTGTGATGGGCATCACTCTTTGTAATCTCCTTTGTTCCTTCAAAGAACTTTGCAAAACCACAACTTAATTAAAGGAAATATTGAAAATTAATAATTCATGTTTTAGTCTCTGGTTGAAGGAATACACAGAACTGGAAATAAAACTGAAATAAATGGAAATAAAACTGAAATAAGCGTACAGAGGATTTCATTAGCAGAGGTACCTTACGTGGATCATTTCCAGAGGTTTTATTACTTGGATCCATCTATTTTTCTTATAGAATCTAAATTCACAGTGCAAAATCCAGAGTGCAGTAACAGCAGCAGCAATGTGTAGGAAGGAGCTGAAGATAGACACAAAACGCTGGAGTAACTCAGTGGGCCAAGCAGCATCTCTGGAGAAGAAGACTAGGAGATGTTTCGGGTCGAAACCCTTCTTCAGACCACATTCTTCCGTCTGAAAAAGACTTCTGACCTGAAAGGCCACCTATTTTTCCCCAGAGATGCTGCCCAACCCGCTGAGTTACTCCAGCATTTTGTGTCTATCTTAACAGCGGCAATGAGCTACATATCCACCACCTTTGTTCAATTAGCTACCAAGATGAAAGTTAAAATGAAGTGCAGGCACAACCATGGCAACGAGTAGTACCACAAGGATGAGATTGCCTGCAAGCGGTTTACTCCATCATGCGTGATGTGATGCATGTTACCCTTCAGCTAACTTGCTCTTTAAGCAATGTCAAACATTGAGCCGGCAGATTACAGATGCAAGTCCTTTCTTTGCCCTATTAGTGCTGGATAACACTTGAACTCTGCAATCTTTGACGAAACATCCTGTGGGCACCAGAGCAGCGACTTGCTGTGATATATCATCCGAAACGGGGTAAAGTCTCCCAGTGTCCCTTGTACATGCGATTCTTGAACCGATTGAATCAAAGAATCCTAAATGTCTGAGGAAGGGCTTCAACCCGAAACGCCACCCATTCCTTCTCTCCCGAGATGCTGCCTGTCCCCCTGATTTGCTTCAGCTTTTTGTGTCTATCTTCGGTTTAAACCAGCATCCGCAGTTCCTTCCTACACAATTTGAAATGATTTGCAGAATCTTAACCATGCAACATGAATTTGCACTGAATTTACTGTAAAAATATGTACAAGATGAAAGAGCTTTAGAAAATAGGACTGGGACATGAAAAATACATTTTTAAATCAAATCTATAATGGGGATTCCATGTGTAAAATTAAACATCAAATGCTGCGAGGTTGTTTGTCAGTATTAAAGACCGCAGCATTGAAAATTCACTTACCCTTGGCATAAGCAGTTCTGGTGCATTAAAAACATAGAACGGTACAGCATTAGACAGGCTCTTCGGACCACACTGTCCGTGTCAAACATGACGCCTAATCTCTGCCTGCATGTGATCCATATCCCTCAATTCCCTGCATATCCATGTGCCTATCTACAAGCCCCTTAAATTGTGACATCATATCTGCTTTAATCATTCAACGGGTGATTGCAGTGACGTCTAGCCTTTGTGTATATTTTAATGCCACATCTCTAGAATGTTGGTGTAGTGACACAGTGAGCGATACATAGAACAGTACAACACAAGAACAGACCCTTCGGCCCACAATGTCTGTGCTGAACATGATGCCAATACCATCAATGAGCTACCATTGGAGTCACTCGAACTATCTTTACTTTGCAGGTACTTTATTTACCTTGCACCAAATGTTATTCCCTGTATCTACATTGTGGACAGATTGATTGTAATCAAGAATCAAGAAATTCTGCTGACTGGATACCTTGGTACATGTGACGATAAACTAAACCAAGTCACATCTGCCTTCACGACATCCATACTCCTCCACTCCCTGCATATCCATGCGCCTATCCAAAAGTCTTTTAAGTACCACAAACATACCCGCCTCCACCGCCACCCCGGCAGCGTGTTCAAGGCACTCACCCACCCCCGTGCAAAAATATTGCCCTGCACATCTCCTTTAAACTTTGTCCCTCTCACCTTAAAATGTTAACATCGAGTTGCTCGCTCACGCCTTCAGCACCTTAGGTTCAATCCTGACCATCTGTGGGGACTTTCCACATCTCTGTGGGTTTCTCCTGGCTACTCTGGTATCCTTCAACATCCCTATGACATGGTGCTGATGGGTTAATTGGTTCCTGTACATCATCATGTGCATTGTTCCTGCTTCACGCCTTTGTAAATGGTGGAAAGGTCTTGGGGGTTGAGAAGTTGAGTTTCTCACCCACAGGGTACCTAAACTTGTTCATGTACCCAAGATGTTTCTGTGGCTTGTAACCTCCAGAGTGTTGATGGTGAGGCATTTGGTGAAGGGAATGGAATAGCAAGGGTAGCTGACCTTGTTGGAAAGGTAAAGGGGAGGGTGTGGGTGTGCGTGGGGGGGGGGGGGGGGGGGGGAAGGGGGAAGGGGGGAAGCAGGGAGGTGTGGGGAGGGGGGGAAGGGGGTTCTGCGCGGGATCGGGACACCACTCAGCTGCCACCGGCCGCGGCACCACACAGCACCTCCTGACTCCACACAGCGGCTTTCCCGAATCCACACAGCAGCTTTCCCAAATCCACACAGTGGCTTTCCCAACTCCACACAGCAGCTCTCCCAACTCCACACAGCAGCTTTCCCGACCCCACACAGCAGCTTTCCCAACTCCACACAGCAGCTTTCCCGACCCCACACAGCAGCTTTCCCAACTCCACACAGCAGCTTTCCTGACTCCACACAGCAGCTTTCCCGACCACTCAATAGCACAGCTTGTGGACTCAGCCCCGCCTCCGGGGTTTTATTCTCCAGCGGGTACCGGAAGGGGCGTTACCTTCATGGTGACTGACAGTCGAGAAGACCAATCTGCTGATCTCACGATTTTTTAAACCTTTATAACTTTTGTAATCTTCCACCGATCTGAAGATGAATTGGTGCGCTTGGAGCAGAGGAGAACGGTGAGTAAGGTGGTGAAAAAGGGTACCGTTTTTGCGCAATTAAAAAAAAAAAGCAAAACCGGAAGTGGTCACGATGAGAGTGTTAATGATAGTATAGATAGTCATGTAGCATGGAAACAGGCCCTTCGGCCCAACTTGCCCACACCAACCAACATGTACTTATACTAGTCCCACCTGCCAGTGTTTGGACTATATCCCTCAAAATCTGTCCTATCCATGTACCTGTCTAAATGTTTCTTAAACATTGCGATAGTCCGTGACTTAACTATCTCCTCTGCAACACCCGTAGTCAGGATCGAACCCAGGTCTCTGGCGCTGTGAGACAGCGACTTTACCACTGTGCTTCCCTACGTACTGCCAGATACTTACTGTTTTTTAAATTTAAGTTACAAAATTAAAAGTTTTCTGATGGCTGTGTGCAATGTTTCCGTTTGCAGCATTCGACAGCACATGTTTCCAGTCTCAGTAATTCCATTTCCATTTGCAATGACTTGGCTGCATCCCAGACATTTTGTAATTAAGGCCGTTTATCGTGATTAATCTTGCACATTTTATCAGAAACAGTTGGTGGACTGAGCAAACTGCTTTCTATCAAGCACTCTTGAGTGCTTACCTTGCACAAGACCCATGGATTGAAGACAATTGCATTAGTCATTCACTCTGTGACTGAGCACCGTGGCTAATAACAAACTCTGCCTTGTGTTTGCCTTCAAAGTGAGTGAGCAGTCGCTGTGCCAGAAAATAACATCCTTTCATGTAGCAACGTATTGCTCCTTCCTGTTCATCAACTTCACGTGAAGCAAAGTTGTACTAAAGACTTTGAGAAATTACTTTGGTTTTTCAAAAGCTCATAAGTTCTAGGAGTGGATTTAGGCCATTCAGCCCATCAAGTCTACTCTGCCATTCAATCATGGCTAATCTATATTTCCCTCCCAACCCCGTTCTCCTGCCATCTCTCCATAACCCCTGACACCCTTAGTAATCAAGAATATGTCAATCTCTGCTTTAAAAATATCCATTGACTTGGACTCCACAGCCGTTTGTGGCAATGACTTCCACAGATTCACCACCCTCTGATGAAAGAAATTCCTCCTCATCTCCTTTCTAAAGGTACGTCCGTTTATTCTAAGGTCATGGCCTCTGGTCCTAGACTCTCCCACTAGTGGAAACATCCTCTCCACATCCACTCTATCCAGGCCTTTCACTTTTCGCTAATTTTCAATGAAGTCCCTTCTCATCCATCTAAACGCCAGCGAATACAGGCGCTGTGCCGTCAAACGCTCATCATATGCTAACCCAATCATTCATGGGCCCATTCTCGTAAAGCTCCTCTGGACCCTCTCCAACGACAGCAAGGGCATATCTTTCCTCAGATATGGGGCCCAAAACTGCTCACGATATTCCAAATGCAGTCTGACCAGTGCCTTATAAAGCCAGTGCCTTCAGCCAGAGCAAATGCAGTTACGCTGTAATCTCTACTGAAGAAGGAAATAGAGGCAAATTTTTCTTGCCTTTTTTACCAATGCCCAGACATAGGTTCAGCACAAGTTAATGTTCTGCAGATATGTTGTTATGAAAGTGAATGCAGCATATCTTTGATGCAAAGTTGATCTGCCACTATTGGGGTGGCATGATGGCACAGAGATAGAGCTGCTGCCTTACAGTGCCAGGGACCAGGGTTCAATCCTGACCAAGGGTGCTGCCCGTTACAGAGTTTGTACGTTCTCCCTGTGACCGCATGTGTTTTCTCCGGGTGCTCCAGTTTCCACCCGGACGTACAGGTTTGTAAGTTAATTGGCTTCGGTAAAAAAACTGTAAATTGGCCCTAATGTGTAGGATAGAGCTAGTGTACGGTGTGATTGCTGGTTGGTGTGGACTTGGTGTGCCGAAAGGCCTGTTTCCGTGCTGTATCTATAAAGTCCAAAGTTTAAGGTGAGGGGGTAAGATTTAATAGGAACCTGACGGGTAAGTGTTTTACACAAAGGGTGAATGGAACAAGCTGCATTTAAGAACCATTTAGGCAGGTACATCGATTGGACAGGTTTAGAGGGATGTGGGCCAAATGCAGGCAGGTGGCACTAGTGTAGATGGGACATGTTGGTCGGTGTGGGAAAGTTGGGCCAAAGGGCCTGTTTCCATGCTGCATGACTATGACTATAAAATCCAGGTAATATAACATTTGGCAAAGATCAAATAATTCACAAATTTCTTATATGCGAGGTTAATGGCAATGTCCATTTACATGAGGATTTAGGATACTAAAGAGTGGGCATTTTTCAACAAATATTTTTTTATACACATGTATGGTTTTGAAATTATATTCAAAGCATCTCAGCGTTCACAGGATGGTAACATCGATGCAATGTGACGGAATTAAAGATTTGCAGGTTTGAATTTGTTCCCACTGTGGGGACACGTTATCATTAATACTCACCACCAAACTGGCCCAGATGAGATCTTAATGATCCAAAAAATCTGAATCCCTGCCTCTTGCACCAACTCCTCAGCCAAACCTGTTTAGTTTAGTTTAATATAGAGATACAGCGCGGAAACAGGCCCTTTGACCCACCGAACCCCTGCCGACCATCGATCCCCGCACACTAGCACTATCCTACACAGCAGGGACCATTTACAATGTTAATGAAGCCAATTAACCTATAAACCTGAGTGTGGGAGGAAACCGCAGCACCTGGAGAAAACCCATGTGGTCACAGGGAGAATGCACAAACTCCGTACAGACAGCACCCGTAGTCAGAGTCTGGCAACAACTCCACTGCTACACCACTGTGCTGGCCTCATAGTAGCAGAACAACTTTGCATCAAAATATATGAAATCTGGCAATCACTTTCATTACAGCATATCCGCAGAACATTAATTTGTTGCTGTGAACCTCCATCGACATGTTCTATTTAGCTGTTCTTACCATCACTAGCACCCTTACCTATAAAATAATTTTTTCATAAGTCCGGCGTTATTGTGCACTTATATACCCTCGGCCGAGAGTCCTGATTCTTCTCAAATAAAGTTGTGTGGAAATCTACCTGTAGCATTCATAAACTTTTCCAGTCTGAATTTTGAATGCAAATTCACCTGTTTGCCAAGATAAAGGATTGCAGCTTGAATGTACGTTGAAAGCCACGAAGTAGTCAACCTACTGAGAAGATAGAAATGAGAAATTTCACCTGAGGGAAATTCTAATTACATTATATGCCTGAAGCTCACTGGAAATTTTATTTGGTTAATGTTGCATCAAACACTGTTGAGATGTGAAGCTTTTTGATCTTTTACATTTCGATGGATTTATGAACATTTCTTTATTTCCCCCAACAATCTTGATACTTCAGCTGTTATTTGAGCTGCTGAACACATCACTGGAGATCCTGAAATGCATAATTTATCAGTTGCGCCTTTACAGCCATTACATATTTTACAATTAGGCACGGTGGCGCAGCGGTAGAGTTGCTGCCTTGCAGCGCTTGCAGTGAGGGTGCTGCCTGTGTGGAGTTTATACATTCTCCCCGTGACTACGTGGGTTTTCTGCGAGATCTTCAGTTTTCTTCCACTTTCCAAAGACGTAAAGGTATGTACGTAAATTGGCTTGGTGAATGTAAAAATTGTCCCTAGTGTGTGTAGGATAGTGTTAATGTGCGAGCATCGCTGGTCGGAGCGGACTCGGCGAGCCTGTTTCCACGCTGTATGTCCAAACTAAACTAAACTAATCAACACCTTAAAACTACAGTAGCTGATTAAACTAATGATTAGGGGACCAACAAGGTTAATATTTACGTCACATGTATCAGACAGTTTATATTCACGTTCAAAAAATGATTTTGGTGATCATGAAACTGCCTGAATAACTTTAAATTCCCTAGATAGACACAAAATGCTGGGGTAACTCAGCAGGACAGGCAGCATCTCTGGAGAGAATGGATGGGTTGAGATCCTTCTTCAGACTAGTCAGGGAAAAGGGAAACGAGAGATACAGACGATAATGTAGAGAGATAAAATACAATGATTGAAAGATAAACAAAAAAGTTACGATGATAAAGGAAACAGGCCATTTGTTAGCTGTTTGTTGGGTGAAAACAAGATGCTGGTGTGACTTGGGTGGGGGAGGGATAGAGAGAGAGGGAATGCCGGGGTTACTCGAAGTTAGAGAAATCAAGATACTGGGTTGTAAGCTGCCCCAGCTCTATCCTCAGTCCCACCCCCCTACTTCCGTCTCTGGCCGACACCTCCCTCCTCCAATCATCGCGCTGAATCATCATGTCCCGCCTACATTGCCTGCCGACCGACGTCTCTCTCGTCAAATCGGCGCCCTCAATCATCAGTCCCACCCCCGCTGTCTTGCGGAAAGCGGAGATTTCACCGCTTTTCATCCAGAATTTAAAATCCGGTTTACAAAAAATGGGGGGGGAGGGATCGTCCCCCACCTCTCAAAACAGAGGGGGGACGTGTGTCCCCTGCCCCCCCCCCCCGGGATTTCCACCACTGCCCACACTCCAATGACGTACCGGTTTGTAGGTTAATTGACTTCAATAAATATTGGAAACTGTCTCTAGTGTGTAGGATAGTGCTGGAGGATGGGGATCGTTGATCGGCGCGGACTCGGTGAACCGAAGGGCCTGTTTCCTCTCTGTATTTCTACATTAAACTAAACTAAACGTTCCATGCCATTGAGGAAAGATCAGCCTGATCATTCAGTATCTCTTCCAGCACCTTAAATATTCAGGCCTACACCTCTGCTATGCAGCACATGAATCATAACATGTTTTGCAACTTCAGATGCAGTTTAATGTGGATAAATGTGAGGTTATCCACTTTGGTGGCAAGAACAGGAAGGCAGATTATTATCTGAATAGTGCCAGGTTAGGAAAAAGGGAAGTATAACAAGACCTGGGTGGCCTTATACATCAGTCACTGAAAATAAGCATGCAGGTACAGCAGGCAGTGAAGAAAGCTAATGGCATGTTGGCCTTCATAACAAGAGTTGAGTATAGGAGCAAAGAGGTCCATCTGCAGTTGTACAGGGCCCTGGTGAGACCACACCTGGAGTATTGTGTGCGGTTTTGGTCTCCCAATTTGAGGAAAGGTATTCTTGCTATTGAGGGAGTGCAGGGTAGGTTCACTAGGTTAATTCCCGGGATGGCTGGACTGTCATATGTTAAAAGAATGCAGCAACTGGGCTTGTATTCACTAGAATTTAGAAGGATGAGAGGGATTCTTATGGAAACATATAAAATTATTAAGGGATTGGACACGTTAGAAACAGGAAACATGTTCCCGATGTTGGGGGAGTCCAGAACCAGGGGCCACACTTTAAAAATAAGGGGTAGGCCATTTAGAACTGAGATGAGGGAAAACTTATTCACACAGATTGTGAATTTGTGGAATTCTCTGCCTCGGAAGGCAGTGGAGGCCGATTCACTGGATGCATTCAAAAGAGAGTTAGATAGAGCTCTAAGGGCTAGTGGAATCAAGGGATATGGGGAGAAGGCAGGAAAGGGATACTGATTGTGGATGATCAGCCGTGATCAAATTGAATGGCGCTGCTGGCTCAAAGGACCGAATGGTCTACTCCTGCACCTTTTAATTTAAACTCATGACTTGAGCCGCTTCAGACAAGGACTTGAAGCACGTTGCTGCCACCACCTCTAAATTCTTCTCCAAATGCCCTGACATGGAAATATATTGACATTCCTTCAATGTTGCTGGATCAATATCCTGGAAATCTTTACCTGGCAACACTGGTGTGCCATCACTGCATGGATTGCAGTGGTTTGAGAAGGCAGAACATCAAGGACATTCAGGGACGGGGAAGAAATGTCATTCAAACCTATACCCACTTGTTAGAATAAAGGAAGTGGTTCACAATTTTTACAGGGACTTCCCAAACGTTTACCAGCGTGCCACATTGATGAGGAGTTTCCAAAGATGTTTTACTTTACAATCAAACTGAAACAGCATACTAATTGTGAAGCAAGTGCATGAACATATTTACTGGAATGACTTGGATAGGTTTAGTTCAGTTTAGTTTAGTTTGAGATACAACGTGGGAACAGGCCCTTCAGCCCACCGAGACCGTGCTGACCACGATCACCCGTTCCCACCAGGTCTACCCTGCACACTGGAGACAATTTACAGAATCCAATTAACTGACAATTATGCATCTTTGGGATGTGGGAACCAACCCGGAGAAAACCCATGCAGTCTCGGGGAGAACGTACAAACTCCGTTCAGAGAGCACCCGTAGCCAGGAAGAATTACATATTGGGGGGCAGGAGGAATCCCAAAGTCTGTGACTATAGACTGCAGTGACAGGCACCCGTAGTCAGGATTGAACCAAGGTCTCTGGCTTTGTGAGGCAGCAACTCTACTGCTGAGTGGCTGTGTTGCCATAGTGATGGACTGACTTGTTGATTGACCTCATGATTCCAGTTGGGACTAAACTAAATGTTAATCCAGCAGTAGCATAGGACCACCACCCCCCGACAGGACCTCACCCCAACCTCCGAGCACTCCCTTGTCCCCCCTCTGACCCCAACCCCTGCCCTTGTCGTGTTTTTACCATCCCCCCTGACCTTCCCCTTTCCGATACAGAATGGTCTGTCCTCAACAGAGGCCTCACCTTTGTTCCCCACCTCCTCTAAATCAACAAGTTCGGGGTCCGTATGATGTAGAACTTAAAAAAAGCTCTGAGGAAGGGTTTAGAGCCGAAACATCACCGATTCCTATTCTCCAGAGATGCTGCCTGTCCTGCAGAGTTACTCCAGCATTTTGTGTCCATCAGTAGCATCGGACCATTCTACCTCTCACCAAGTTTACCTGCTTGATTTTTATAATCATGTTTGGCTACACTATACATGTTTTATGACATGCCTTTACCTTGTTTTCTTTGCCATTACAACTTGAGACTCTGGACATTATAAATATGCTCCCAGGATAAGCTAACTCATCATTTTTCTATCTGCTAACTTGCTGTCAGCATTTGCTATCTTTACATTTTAATAGTAAGATTCAACGAAAACTTACCAGTTTGAAGTTTGATCGTTATTTTATGAGGAGTAACGTTGAGGGAATACGTGAAGAACCCCACCAGGATGCATGCGTGTCATTCTTCAAAGCAGCGGTGTGAGATCACAGATAACTGTAATGACTAAACATAGTAAGATTAGAGAAGAGATACCAGTTGAGTATATGATCAAGGGTGGGAGCGGAGGGCACGTAATCCCTCAACGTTACTCCTCATAAAATAACGATCAAACTTCAAACTGGTAAGTTCTCGTTTAATCTTACTATTTTACTTCGGAGTCACGTGAGTGACTACGTGAAGATTTCAAAGCTCTGTGATTTCATGCCGTGGAAACGAGTCCATGCATCACATCTGCCTTGATTATGGGGAGAATAGTGTTAACATCATTAGACATCAATACGATATTGAAAACCCAACGATAAATATATTAACACCAAATTATAGCCCCTATTTATGGGGTAAATTATATTACAGAACTTAAAATTGTTTCTGCAAATGTTCCAGGTTCAATGACTGGTTTGTTATAAAATCGTTGGAAAGTTTTCTCCGTTGACCATCCTGCTGTCTTGGGGATTTGGTCCATAGGAGCATCCAACTTCATAGCTGCCGATGTAGCTGCAGCCCTGGTGGAGTGAGATTTAAAATGCTAGTGTCTACTCCAGCCTTTATTAGGACCTGTTTTAGCCATCTAGAGATGGTCTGGACTGTCAGTGTTTTGAGTGGTTGTTTGTAGCTGATTAAAAGTGACATTTCTTTCTCTCTGATGATCTTAGTATACTCCATATATAATAGTAAGTGTGTTACAATACAGAGACGATCATCTGTCGGGTAGGCCCTGAATTCTGTTTTTAGGCCTGCTGACCCCTGTCTGTTCTGTTTGACTAATTCATTGATGTGAAAAGTTAAATTTCCAGATGAAATAGTCATGTTGTCCAGCCTTAGTTTCTGTAGTGACTGGACCCTTTGTGCCGTGACCAAGGCCATCAGCATGACTGTTTTCATAGTCAGTTTCTGTAGGGACAGAGCTGTAGCTGGAGACCAGTTTCTTAACATGGTCAGTACAATGCTCACATCCCATATTTGGGAGTACCTGGTTCTTGGGGGATTAACATTAAAATGCCCCTCATGAGTTTGGTTACCAGGGTGTATCCCAACAGAATGCCGCTCTGTTCCTTGCCACAGGTATGTTGACAGAGCACTTCTGGCGCAGTTGATGGCACTATGACTGAGCCTCTCATCGTAATGGAGGCTTGCCAGGAATTCCAGAACAGACGGGATGTTCATAGATCTGTGGGTGATGTTTATTGTTGTGACAGTACTTCCCATTTCTTGATGACACTAAGTACTGTTTTTTGGTGGACTGTCTGTGGGCCGCTGAAATAACATCCACTGTTCGGTCCGTCAGTCCCAGGTGTAGTAGAGGTGCTTTCAAACTCTACAAATTAATAGGTTTATATAATTATGACATGGGTAACTTCCCCTTGTTGCGGGATGAACCAGTAAATTAGGTCTATGATGGATGGTGATGCATGGTTCTAATACCATGTCGAGTATCACCGGGACCCATGGTTGAGTAGGCCAATCGGGTACTATCAAAATACCAGACGCGGAGTCTTGCTGTATATTCCTAAATACCCGACTGATGAGGCAGAAAGGAGGGAATGCATAAATAAACAATCCACCAATGCAGCGAAAATGCATCTGTTGCCACTGCCCCAGGTTCTGGTTCCCATGAACATAATTCGATAGCTGGTGTGAGCCTGGATGCGAATAGGTCGATATCTGGGTTTCCATACCGTGCTGTAATTTCAGCAAATACATTTTTATCCAACATCCATTCAGTGTTTTCATTGAATTTGCGTGACCTGTTGTCTGCCACTAAATTTAGTTTACCTGGTAAGTAGGTAGCTGATATCCAAATATCTCTCTCTGGATACACTATTGCCAAATTGTGTTGGCCAGATTGTCACATAATGTCGATTTGTTTCCACCCATATGGTTGATATATGCTACCACGGTGGTGTTGTCAATTTGTAGTCTAACATGCTGGTGATATAACCCAGAACAATATGACTTAAGGCCATGGAATGCACTTAACATTCCCAGGTAGTTTATGCCCAGTGTTTGTAATAATGATGCCTCTTGTGCATTCCATCTCCCCCACAGCTGGAGATGGAATTGGTAGCACCCCATCCAAGTGCACTGGCATCAGTTTGTAGTTCCATAGACGGGTAGCTGATAATGTTTGGATAGGAACAATGCCTAATGTTATCTTTCCACCATTTTAGTTCCATTATGGCCTCTGTTGGTAGCTTCATTGGTCTGTCAAAATGACCACCATAATTTTTGAGTGCTCGTATTTTAGCCCTCTGTAATTTTTGATAATGTAAAGGTCCGATTTGTGTGGCTGGAAACGCAGCCACTATTATGCCAATTATTCTTGCTACCAGTCTGATGGATGGTTTTGTGATGTCAATGATTTTGCTGCAAGCCTCCATTAAGGCTGTAACCTTTTCTTTCGGCAAAGTCACTGACATGTGAACTGAGTTAAGGGTGAACCCCAGATGATCCATTGTGTTAAATAACATCTGTGGTCACCTCTAATGGGTACTGTATAGTAAGCATCTTTTAAAACGATGCTTGCCATGTAGTAACCTAGGAAATCAATTGCTTAGCAGTAACAAAGGTTTCCATCTAGTAATGAATATATAGTACGAAAGTATTCAAATTAGTCAAATCTATGATGATGCGGCAACCACCATCTTGTTTACGATAAAGATTTTGGACACGAATTCCTGTGATTCGTGTTGGGTTTCCTCCATTACTCCTTTTTTATATGGCCACTGTAGTTCAGCATGCGCTTTTGATTTTTCTTTGCCTGTAAGCACGAACATTCGGTTCGGTACATGCTGAACTGGAGGATTATGTTTTTGTATAAATTCTATGGTATAACCCTATACTTCTGAAAATATAAGTGTCGGTAGTTATTTATTCCATGCATCCAGATAGAATTGTAATCTCCCACCAACCTCGTAAGGAACCAGACCCACCTACCTCCATGGTTACTATTGGTAGGTTTGTTACTTTTTCGGCATCCTCCGTGGACGTTGAGGAGCCGGTGTCTGGATCTGTAGTTGGGCCGGTGTCTGGATCTGTAGTTGGGTCGGTGTTGAGGGTTAGCGCATTCCCCAGGAAGGCCGGTCTGGGCCATGGCCTAAAAAGACCGATGTTGAGTGTTCCTGGCCTTTGAGCTTTCACCAGTTTGTCTTGGCCGACTGGTGGTGCGTAGGAGTGCTTTTTCTGGCCGAAGTAGTTTTTAGACGTTGCTTTAATGAGCCCCAGGGTTTTACCCTCTTCGTCAAGTTCTTTTATCTGTTTTGATAAGTTGCCTCCAAATAGTAATATTGGTGGTTTGGAGGTTCCAGGTTTGCATAGGCCTGCAAATTAGGGTCTAAAGCCGGTTGGATGGCACTTCTTCCTAATGCTGTTTACTCGTATTGGTAGTTGCAAAATAAAGCCAGTGCATCCTGGTGATCTTGTGTCATGTCTTTTTTGTTTATTGTGCGGGCGAATTCCCGCTGTTAGGACTTTCAGAACTTTCTGTAGTTTCAAGTCATTGGCTCTGATTGAGGCTCCGACATGTTTTCAAATACACTGGTTGACACTGGGAACATTCAGTGTTTTGCAGTTCCCTGGTGGTAAGTGTCTAGCTGTGGTGTCCAATAATGCCTGTCCTTATAGCTGGTTGAATGACAAGTAGTTGATACTTGCAGCTATTTTAGGTTCCAGGTTTTGGCCAGTTTGGTCGGGTTGAATAAACTGGGACACCATATCCAATAGGTTTTCTTGCACCCCATGTGCACTAGGGGTATGTTCTGCACCCCTCTTCAGGGTCAGCCCAGAATTGACCCCCTGTACTCCCCTCTGATGAGGGAGAAACACTGTGCAGCCCTACAAGAGGTACTGCTGTAGGACTTACTAGCTGCCCACTGTGACTAGTCTCCATCTCCCGGAGCCTGTCACTTTGGAGTATTTGCTCCAACAGCTGCTCTTGTTCCCCGCTCCCAGCCGCTCCAACCGGCTTCAATGCGCACGGGCACTGGCCGCTCGCGGCTGCTCCTGAAGCCGCTCCAACCGGCCCCAATGCTCACGGGCACTGGCCGCTCGCGGCTATTCAGAGTCGGACTCATCGGAGTCAACGACTCTGTTAGTTTTTTGCTTTGCTCTACCGCCCGGCCGTGGCCGGTGCGGGAGCGAAGTCGGGCACAGCTGTTCCCATTACGGGAGATTGGCGTGCCGTTGGCTGCTGCTGCCGGCTGCCCGCAACTCCGCGGTTCTCCCCCGCCAGCTTTTTCGCAGCCTTCGTGGATCTGGTCCATGTCTCCACCTGTAAGGTAAGTGGAAGGAACGCAGAGTCTCCTTACCTGCTGTTCCCGGCTTTCAAATTCTGCCGCTAAGGGGAACGTCGTTCCCCCTGCTGTGACTCGTTGCAATGCGTGTAGCGATATGACACGCATGCGTCCTGACGGGGTTCTTCACATAGTCACTGACGTGACTCCGAAGTAAAATTCCTATTGCACAAGCCTCCAAAAAATTGTCCATAAGCTGAATTTCTTGAGAAAGTCAAACCTGACCTTACCCGATCCTTTAACTTCTCTGATTGATTGAAGCGGTTTCACGTCCTGTTTCTCACATTTGTCAACTTTCTCCAATAGGGTGGATGTGGAGCAGATGTTTCCAGTAGTGGGAGAGTCCAGGACCAGAGGGCACAGCCTCGGAATAAAAGGATGGAGATGAGGAGGAATTTCTTGAGCCAGAGGGTGGTGAATCTGTGGAATTCATTGCCACAGACAGCGGTGGACACCAAGTCATTGGATTTTTTTAAAAGTCGAGATCGATAAGTTCTTGATTAGGAAGGGTGTCAAAGGTTATGGGGAGAAGGCTGGAGAATGGGGTTGCGATGGAAAAATAGACCAGCCATGATTGCACGATGGAGCAGACTTGGTCACAGTTTAAGGATAAGGGGGAAATCTTTTAGGACCGAGATGAGGAAAACATTTTTCACACAGAGAGTGGTGAATCTCTGGAATTCTCAGCCACAGAAGGTAGTTGAGGTCAGTTCATTGGCTATATTTAAGAGGGAGTTAGATGTGGCCCTTGTGGCTAAAGGGATCAGGGGGTATGGAGAGAAGGCAGGTACAGGATACTGAGTTGGATGATCAGCCATGATCATATTGAATGGCGGTGCAGGCTCGAAGGGCCGAATGGCCTACTCCTGCACCTATTTTCTATGTTTCTATGTTTCTATGATGGGCTAATTCTGGTCCTATGTCTTATGATAGTGTCATAGAGCCGTACAGCATGGAAACAGGCCCTTTGACCCAACATGCCTGCACAGACCAACATGTCGCATCTACACTAGTCCCACATGCCTGCATTTGGCCCATTTCCCTCGGAACCTATCCTATCCATTTGCCTGTCTAAATGTTTCTTAAATGTTGATCTTAAGACCTGGTTTCCCTCAGTCTTATTGACCCTATGTCTGCCATGTATTTGTAATTGCATTGCAGTCGGGAAAGTAAATGGACAACTGAGTGATCTTTGATCTTGTTAACAGTATCTATTAATGATCTTTTATTTAATATTAATGGTTTAAAAGCCTGTATTTTTGTAGCAATTTGACCATATTTTGTTCACTATCTTTTTTACTCCCAGTAATACAATTTTTGGCCTAAATTCATACTAATAAAATTCTTACAACTCGCTGGGTTTTAGTACACTGTTGCTCAAGCAATACATTGTTATAGTTGCTCCCTAAGACATTGATCTCACTACGACATCAATATAAAATTAATCCTTAATGGCCCACACATTATACCCAACACTGTTATATTTACTTATTAATGCTTTGATCATTATATATCTTTAAGGGATGAACAATTCTTAATTATCTACACATTATACCCAGCATCAGGCATCAATAAAATAACTCTTAAAGATTTATTCCAATACCATAAGGAAATAAATAAAAATAAAATTGGAGGAAATATTTGAGTCTTGGGAAATGAGCATTATTATCATTAGCTGCAGAATATTCTGATTCATTAACGCATTGACTACTGATAACTCAGCTAAATATCTCAAAGCTTCTGGGGAGACATTCATTGTCTGATATTTATGCGTGTGTGTGTGATTGAATATTGAACATTCCTTGCCCTAAGCCATGTTAAGCACAATGTAGGCAGGAAGATTTACTGACAAACATCAGCAGATGTTAAATGTCTTGAATAAACTCACTGCAGATCTGACATGACAGTTCTACAATAGAGAAATTCAATGTTCTTAATGCCCAATATTGCAGACTCCGCTTTGCGATAAGCCGAGTAAAATCTATAGATCATTTTGTAACTTTGTGAAAATAGCCAGTGATTAGCAATGAATTTTTTTTTCTTATTCCAGCAAACATTCTTTCGTTATTAAATACTTATATTGCAACATTTCAGCTTCATCTTTGGTTCTTAATGTTAAACCAGAATGTTCATCTTTAGCACTATTAATAAAACCCAGGAGTAATCTGTCAAAATATATGTTTGGCCTGTCCATGTAATAAAATAGTTTAATAGAAATTAATATGTTCATGGTTCAAACTGTGAATGATATTAAATAACTGTATTTTAAGAGATCGGTAGTATTGTAGATAGCGAAGTCAAAAATTGCAGCAGGATCTTGATCGGTTGGGCAGGTGGGCTGAGGAATGGAGTTTAATAAAGCAAAGTGCAAGGTGTTACATTTTGGGAAGTCAAACTAGGGCAGGGCCTACAAGGTGAATGGCAGGGTTCTGGGAAGTGTTGTAGAGCAGAGGGATCTAAGAGTCCAGGCACATAATTTGCTGAAAGTGTCATCGCAAGTAGATTGGGTGGTCAAGAAGGCTTTCGGCACATTGGCTTTGGCATTCAGAATATTGAGTAAAGAAGATGGGAGGTCATGTTACTGTTATACAAGACATCGGTAAGACTACTTTCAGAGTTTGAAGAAGGGTGTGAAGTCTGAAGTCTGAAGAAGGGTTTCGGCCCGAAACGTTACCTATTTCCTTCGCTCCATAGATGCTGCTGCACCCGCTGAGTTTCTCCAGCATTTTTGTGTACCTTCAGAGTTTTATGTTCAGTTTGGTCACTCTGTTATACGAAAGATACTGTTAAGCTGGAATGGGTGTAGAAAAGATTTACGAGAATGTTGCCAGGACTTGAGGCCCTGAGTTATAGGGAGAGGTTGAGCAGGCTAAGACTTGAGGCCCTGAGCTACAGGGAGAGGCTGAGCAGGCTAGGACTTGAGGTTGGCATGGCTAGGACTAGGGATGGCATGGGTAAGTTGGACTGAAGGGCCTGCTTCCACACTCTATGATTATAGTCATAGATGACTATTATTTTTAAGGTATCTTGCTTATCATTTGGAACTCATAGTAACAAGTTACAAAGTTATTAAGCAGGCATATGAAATGCAAAAATATATTTCTGTTATAATTTAAAACATAAGAACTGGGAAATTGGGAAATGTAACAAGATTAAGAAGCGTTAATTCTAAGTTGCACAATTTGTTTCCACTGAAATCATATTTAATTCACATCGATAAATGGTACCAATCTTGATTAGTATGGGCGCCAAAGGTTTACAGGGAGAAGGCATGAGATTGGGGTTGGGACTCTTAGAATAGAGATGAGGAGAAATGTCTTCAGCCAGAGGATGGTGACTCTGTGAAATTCATTGCCACATGGTTCTGGAGGCCAAGTCATTAGGCATTTTTAAAGCGGAGATTGATAGGTTCTTGATCTGTAAGGGTGCCAAAGGTTATGGGCAGAAGGCAGGAGAATGGGGTTGAGAGGGAAAAAAGAAATTAGCCATGATTAGAATGGCGGAATAGACTCGATGGGCCGAATGGCCTAATTCTACTCCCATGTCTTATTGTGTTATGGTTGTGTTATGTTTTGTGTTATGTTAAGCGGTAAGTTTTTACATAGAAACATCGGTAGGAAGGAATTAGGCAGTCCAAACTTAATTCAGTTATACTTAGTATGGCTGTGGAAAAGGAAAGGCTAAAAGTGTGCAGTAAAAGACAAAGTGCTGGAGTTACTCAGTGGGTCAGGCATCAGAAGCGGGAAATGGACAGATGACGTATTGGGTCACAACCCTTCTTCTGTCTGACCTAAAATGCATCTGTCAATTTCCCTCCCCAGATGCTGACTGACCCACGATGATCCCCCAGCAGTTTGATTTTTACTCAAGATTCCAGCATCAGCAGTCTCTTGTGTCCCCATTAAAAGTATGCACGTGGGGAAAAGCCATCTCTGCTTTAGTGCAAAGGTGAACTGCTTGCATTTATATGAAGACAAACCTGTCCATGATCAACGGGACCCTTCTAAACAGATGCATAAATGTTCAGAAAAATATATACTTACAACACCGAAAGAGAGAGAAATCCCAAATCTAGAAGTGTCTGGTTATCAAGGAATATGGGAGATAGGAAAAGGCAAAATTGGGAAGATCGTGACAGATAAATAGGGCACAAGATTGAAAAAAATGTGGACAGTAGCCTAGAAATCTCAGGGTTAAACGTGAATATAGAAATTAGAAAGGTAAAGTATAAACACTAAAAATGAACTCAAAGAAAACCCAAACTTTCTTTATACGTATATTTAAAAAGCAAAGAAATAATTAAAGATTGGTTCAGCCCCTTGGAGGCTAAAGGATATCCTCCAGAGAGACAGAATAGATAAGCATGGGTTTAAATTAATACTGTTCCCGTCTTGATAAAAGATCGTGACAATGCAGACACTGTAGATAAGGGGAAGTGTGAAATAGTGGATAAGATCAACAGAGAGAGGGATAACGTATGAAGAGGTTTAGAATCTGTGAAGTTAGATAAATCACCAGACTGAATGAAACATATCCCCAGGTGAGAAGAGAAGAAAGGGAGGATATAGCAATGTGTGATTCATTTCAGATTCGCTCTGCTATGGAAGGGTGTCAGAGGACTGGAAAGAATCAAACATTTTAACAGTTGTTTAAAAAGGGGAAATAAAGGATAGATCAAGTAATTACAAGTTATTGGAAAAAAAGACTCTGAAGGACAGTATTAATCATCGTTGAGAAAGGTATGGATCTATCAAGGACAGCCTGTATGGATTTATTATGGGAAGGTCATGTCTGACTGAGAATTGCATTTTATTTGAGGTAACACGGAGGAGGGGGGGGCCAAGAGGATAGCACATTTGAATCGGTCTGTGTGGGTTTTAATAAGGCAGCTGACAAGAGCCCCTGTGGCAATTGCTGGATGAATTGGGCTGACTACGTTGAGGAATGTTTCAATGAGTCAGTGAGCTGGTAGCGTCAGAGAGAAGAGGTGACAGAGACAAACTCAAACTTACCACGAAACTACAGAAGAGAGTAGCAAAAGTAACAAAGTGCTGGAGTAACTAAACAGACCAGGCAGCATCTCTGGAGAAAAGGAATAGGTGACGTTTCGGGTCAAGACCCTTCTTTCAACCAGCATGTGCAGGTCCTTCCTACGCATCTCTGGAGAGCATGTATAGATGATGTTTTGGGTCAGTGGCCTTCTTCAAACTATCCGTGTTCTCCAGAGATGCTGCCATACCCACTGAGTTACTCCAGCACTTAGTGCCTTTTTTTGGTAAACTCGCATCTGCAGTTCCTGGACTCTAAATAAAAAGATGCCAGGTCAGAACTGATCCCATTGTCCTGCCCTCATCTCTATTTCTTTCTCCTCATGAACATTAGTCCATTAACATTAACTATTTATTACAATTAGATTACATTAAAGTTTCGATTTGTCATCCTTTGCTTAATAACGGTGATTGACCTGATTGCAATTTAAATTGAACAAAGAAAATAATTAATTGTTATATAAGTAGTGAGCTGAGCGGAATTGTACGAATGGATCCCTAAACGTGATCATAGACATCGTGGTAAGTAATGTGACCATCTGGTGGTTCGTACAGAAAATGGTTATGATCAGAAAGCGGTCTTGCAAGCTTAATTAGCCATACATTGCAATATGTATGTAGATTGTATGTAAATTATTCCCATTAAACATAACCTATCCTCTGCCTTCGACATTAAGGGGAAAAAATAAAATGATTTAAATTTCATAAAGGCTTTCTTTTTTTGTATTGAAATTTAAGACCAAGATACAATTTCCATAATAAACCCAACACTCGTTCAGGCTCTATTGAGCTTCATCTCCATTGTGAAATGTTTATTAAAATTAATACTTTCATCTGCAAGATAATATT
Organism: Amblyraja radiata; assembly: GCF_010909765.2. Taxonomy (NCBI): domain Eukaryota; kingdom Metazoa; phylum Chordata; class Chondrichthyes; order Rajiformes; family Rajidae; genus Amblyraja; species Amblyraja radiata. The sequence continues at coordinate 13,716,273 of NC_045980.1, read as the reverse complement.
CAGCACGTAAAAATTTGCCAAAGCAAATGTTTGTGACCTGAAGATGATATAGTGTTGGTTGTATTTAGTTCTCATAATATTTGGATACCAAGAAAAAAAACTGAAAGCCTTTAGTTTTTTACAAGGCATCCACAAGGTATCTTACGTGGGAGGCTCTCATTGAAACTTACCGAATAGTGAAAGGCCTGGATAGAGTGGATGTGGGGAGGATGTTTCCACTGGTGGGAGAGTCTAGGACAAGAGGCCATAAGCCTCAGAATAAAAGGACGTACCTTTAGAAAGGAGATGAGGAGGAATTTTTTTAGTCGGAGGGTGATGATGAATTTGTGGAATTCATTGCCACAGACGGCTGTGGAGGCCAAGGCAGTGGATATTTATAAGGCGGAGATTGATTGATTCTTGCTTCGTAAGGGTGTCAGGGTTTATGGGGCGCAGGCAGGAGAATGGGCTTGAGAGGGAGAGATAGATCAGCCATGATTGAATGGCGGAGTAGACTTGATGGGCCAATGGCCTAATTCTGCTCCTAGAATGTAAGAACTTGTGAACTTATGAAAATAGGATTTTGTTTTCCCGATGAGTGAATAAAAGAGGATCCATTAGTACCTATAGTACCATGAATGATATCCGTGGCTGCTTTAATTTATTATTCATTGAACCAGCATCATGTATAATGTTATCACATGCTAAGAAAAGACACATTGATTTCTCTAAACTAATTAATGTCTGCTAGAAAAACATCAATTTTGAATTTAAAATTCAATAACAAATAAATGAAGTTACTTTTCGAGTTTTCTGTGATCATTAAATTCTTCCAGTCAAACATCAAAAGTCAAGAGTGCTTTAGTTTAGTTTAGAGATACACCGCGGATACAGGCCCTTCGGCCCACCGTGTCCGCACTGACCAGCGATCCCTGCACAATAACACTATCCTAAGCACACTAGGGAACAATTTTTCATTTACACCAAGCCAATTAATCTGCAAAACCTGGACGTCTTTGGAGTGTGGGAGGAAACAGAAGAATCGGAGAAAACCCATCTATATCACGGGGAGAGGGTATAACCTCCGTACAGACAGCACCCGTAGTCAGGATCGAACTCAGGTCTCTGGCTCTTGGTTCTTGGTTGTTGGTTCTTGGCTCTGTATGGCTATAGCTCACCCTGCCGCCCATGTTTAATTGCCATATGTACCCAATAACAGAAGAAGGAAATTCTTTCTTGCATTGCAGCAGCATAACAGGTCTGAGAATGCATTAACACACAGATAATATGTAATTTAAAAAATAAATAAATAAACTGTTAACTGTAGTACCAGTCTAAAACATGTAATGCTTTGTGCAACTAAAGACAGTCCATAGAAGTTCAAAGTTGCTGGAGTTGGGGCTGTTAAAGAAAACTTTAAAACACACTCCAAAGATTGGGCAAGGCAATCAGGACATTATTTAAGAGCGTCAAATACAGTGATCACTGAGAGCAATCGCGGAGATTGCTCACTGACTCATCAGCTCCTTCTATAGAGAATTTTCCTTTGTTGTGCTGTTTACTGTGGCACACACTTACGCGTTTTTTTCCTTTTTCCGAATGGTCTTGTAACAATTGTAAATCATGCATCTCCGAAAAGTACAGATCAGTAAACACAGCCCAATTCCTCCCCACTGCGGATAAGCAGATGTCCTGGTACTCTTTCAGCCTCTATTTATAGTTTCACGATTGCCATTTGTCCTTTGACAACGGAGAAGAGAACCTGACAAGAGTAGACTGCAGTAAGTGCCAGGTACACGTGCTCAGTTTCAACCTTCTTTAAAGCACAGAACTACCAAGACACATGAAGAGGACATTCAACACATTTTTGAGAGTCTGTGGAATTCTCTGCCTCAGAGGGCGGTGGAGGCAGGTTCTCTGGATGCTTTCAAGAGAGAGCTAGATAGGGCTCTTAAAAATAGCGGAGTCAGGGGATATGGGGAGAAGGCAGGAACGGGGTACTGATTGGGGATGATCAGCCATGATCACATTGAATGGCGGTGCTGGCTCGAAGGGCCAAATGGCCTACTCCCTGCACCTATTGTCTATTGTCTATTGTTTGTTGAGCATATTTTTCGGCACTCTACCTGTCCCTATTCCCCGGCTGTCTTCTTGAAGATTTGCAATTTATTTTTGACAGTGCCCAAGAATTTGATGGTTGTTGGAAAGAAGCTATTCTTGAAACTAGTGGTCATGGTTCTCAGGTTCCTGTACCTTCCTCCTGATGGTAGGGGCAAAATGAGAGTGGAGCCAGGGTGGCGTGGGTTTCTGATGATGCTGGCTGCCTTTTTGAGGCAGCGCCTCTTGTAGATCCCTTCAGCGGTGGGGAAGTCAGTACCTACGACGGATCGGGTAATGCCCACCACATCTCTGTCATCTCCTTCGTTCCTGGGCGTTGGAGTTGCTGATCCAGGCCGTGGTGTAACCAGTCCGTGTGCTGTACACTCAGTAGAACATTCAGTAGAATATTCGTGGGTGTAAAGTACCGCAACAATCTCTGAAAGAAGCAGAGTATGAGATATGAAACGCAATAAATAATCATAGTTGACTGAGTTTTTCCCCGAGTTTTATTTTTATTAGTAAGGTACAATTTGAAGGGACTCCAAAATCACAGTCATAGAGCCTAATCGACGGTCACAGGGAGAACGTGCAAACTCCACACAGACAGCGCCCGAGGTCGGGATCAAACTCAATAAATTCATGTAAATTATATCTTAAATCACATAGTCCCAAGAAATAATAAAAACATTTATTGATAGATGACGAGTGAAATTACTTTACTCAAAATATACAAGGTTAAAGGCTTACATTTTGCACGAAAGCATGACGAGAGTTCACTGGGCGGTCGGCTGGGTTTTCTCAATTTTAAGAAAAAGTATACAAATTTAGACAAATGGATTTGCGAAATAATTTTATTTAAGAGGTTGAGGAATTTAAGAGGTCAGATTGTTCATTGCAAAGATGTTATCCAGATGTTTTGGGGCATTAAGGTCAAATAAATGGGGGGAAAGAGTGTGTGAATCCATGGGTACAGAAACCCTGCTTATTCACCCTAGATCAATGCAATTCTCTAGTGTGCTTCAAGTAGCTGCTCGATAAGATGCATTTCAGTAGAAATAGTTATTTGTATGTGCAGCAATAGGAGACTTTTTCATTTATGAAACAATTACATAAAAATATTAGTAGTAGTAAATGTCTTTACAATCCTGTCAGCACATTTCTTTAAATTGATTTTTCTTAATAGCCTATTACCATTTCCAGTCTTTCAAGAAACACCGGAGCAGTTCCATTAAACCATACTAATGCATAATATGTGTTGTTTGACAGCTCAATGACCAATAGTTGCCCTGAAATGCTTTACAATATTGCTGTACTGGCTGGAGAGGGCAGTCATTCATTCCACTGGCACTTCACACGGTGACTGATCTCCTGATGAGGGCTTTGTTAATGCCATTCACCTTCAACGGTGGCGAATGTGTACTGTTTTCAGTCATTTTTATATGCTCCCTACTTACAATCCAAGCAGAGGGTAAAGATCCCTTGGGTATATTGCTGGATCTGCATTGCAACTCCAAGAGTATCATTTACCATCTTGTGCTGTGAGCTGTAAGTATGTGTTTCTTATACCCAAGTACACGATATTATTATAGCCATAACTAAAATAGCTTGTAGCGGGAAGATTGTACCACAAAGCAGAGGCAGATTCAAATTTGTAGACCCATGTTTGCAACAGGGATTTGTTTATTTTTGTCCATTCTCCACCGCATTACCATAATAGGGCTAACCTATATAGGGCCTGTCCCACTTACGCATTTTTTTCCGGCGACAAGTCGCTGGATGACGCCTGTATGGTCGTGAGTAGTCGCCCAAAGAGTCGTGCCTTTTTCAGGTCGCCGCTGGATTTTCAACATTTTGAAAATATTCGGCGATCTGCTGCGACTGACGGGTGCCGGCAGTTGCCGGAAAGATTGCGTAAGTGGGACAGGCCCCTTAGGATTCAGCCCAATTATACTTTAATGGCGCCAGGCGGAAGAGGGCTTTGCCCGAGCGGGATGCTTGCCCCTTTTCCGGGGTTACGTCCGCGCCCGGGTGGTGTTAGAGAGTGACATAGTTGTATAGTAGTTATTTAGTATATTTGTAAGAATTGTAACATAGTTGTTTGGAAATTTAGTGTCTAGATTATTTGGTAATTTTGTACTATGGGGGTGGGGGTGTTTCCACGGTTTGGTTCTTATATCGTGATCGTAATTAAATAAATTATTTATGATCCAAAAATAAACTACTTTATTGCCACGTACAGCGAAATTCTTTAGCATACCACACACAGAGTACACAAAGGAGTCGCCACGTTTCTGGCGCCAACTAAGTTACTAAAGCACAAATTGGAATCATGCTGTTCCCTCTTCGTTCGTGTGCGTGTGCAAGTGTTTGTGTGGGTCCCCCTCCCCTCCCCGCTGGTTCCCTCTTTGTCTGCGGCGGTGTGTCCCATCCGCCTCAGCCCGACTGTCTGTTCTCGGCCCGATCGACCACACGGCCCTGTGTCTGTCATCGCCGGTGGGTCCTTGGGTTGTCAGGGACGAGCGGGGCCGAGTTCGGTGGAGAGTCCCCTCAACAGGCTGCAGTCCCCTAGCCCACTGGATCTACAATAGGATGTTCCTTCAGCAAACTTTGCCCTTCTGGTTCTTACGCTCCTCCATTTCTTTGGCCTTGTGCGCGTTCCATCCCTTTCTGCCATTTGTTTAAAATCCAGTTGATCGCTGCATTTCTGCCCAAGCTGTAAGTTCATGTTGCATGTTTAACGGTATCCATGTGCATCACATAGCCCACTGCCCATAGCCTATCTCTGCTCATTGTGACCATGCCAAACTGAATAAGTGGTCGTGGCGGCACGGTGGAGCAGCGGTCGAGTTGCTGCCTTACAGCGCCAGAGACCCAGGTTCGATCCTGACTACGGGTGCCGTCTGCATGGAATTTGCACGTTCTCCCCGTGACGGCAAGAGTTCTCTACGGGTGCTCCGGTTTCCTCCCACAATCCAAAGATGTATAGGCTTGTAGGTTAATTTGGATTTGATAAAAATTGTAAATTGTTCCTAGTGTGTGGGATAGTGCTAGTGGACGGGGTGATCGCTGGGTGGCGTGGACTTGGTGGGCCAATGGGCCTGTTTCCGTGCTGTATTTTTAAACTAAACTAACCTCGTCCTCAACTCTAAGAAGACAAAATAAATAATTGTTGACTTCAGGAAGAACAGAGGGGGCAGACATACCCCCATCCACATAAACGGGACTGAGGTGGAGCGCGTCTCCAACTACAAATTCCTCGGGGTACATATCTCAGAGGATCTGTCCTGGTCCCTCAATACCACCAAATTGATCAAAAAGGCGCAGCAGCGCCTTTACTTTCTGAGGAGGCTCAAGAAAGCTCACCTGTCCCCCCAGATCCTGTCCAACTTCTACCGCTGTACCATCGAAAGCATCCTGACCACCTGCTTCACGGTATGGTACAGCAGCTGCACCGTAGCTGACAGGAAGGCACTGCAACGGGTGGTGAAAACCGCTCAGCACATCATCGGTGCCCAGCTCCCTGCCATGGATGCCCTCCACCGAAAACGGTGTCTGAGACAGACCGGGAAAATCATCAAGGACCCCTCTCACCCCAACCATGGACTGTTTGCCCTCCTCCCGTCAGGGAGGCGGTACAGGAGCCTCAGGTCTCGCACAAGCAGGCTGAGGAACAGCTTTTTCAACAACACCATTACACTGCTGAACTCAGAGTCCCGACGCTAGCTATCCTTAGACTCTCCCACTTGTATACAGTTATTTGCCTATGTATCAGTTTTAATTCATCCACAAGCCACACATTGTTAACCAGTATTTTTTTTAAAAACTTTTATTGTATGCCAACTTTGTATTTGTATTTTTACTTCTACTATCTTGCACTATGACTATGACCAGACGCTAAGCTGCATTTTGTTGTACCTATACTTGTATTTGTGCAATGACAATAAAGTTGAATTGAATTGAATTGAATATCCTAACCCTTCTACTCCATGCCATATGGAATATTTTGGACCATATTTACAAAACAAGACTTAGTTCCACTCTCTATATTAGTACAGTTAGCCCCATCAGCACCTAAACTGGATCCACTGAATGCAAATCCTCCTTGTTTAAACTGAAAGCTTGTTGCTTTGGATACCTAGACTGCACTATGTGACTGACTGAGCAGAGGCTGTGCCCATGCACCAACAGTTGTATCAATGCTGTTACTCACGGTACAGCAAAGTCAATTTACGGGGTGGAAGATTGCAACCTTCACGTGGTCCGCCCTGTTTCGACTAATGCAATCAACTCGACGTGCACAAACGGAAGATCAAATAGAAGAAATTGTCCAACAACTTTAGGCTGTGCACGCCACACGAAAGAAGAAGAAGAAGAAAGTCAATTTACAATAATGACTTTCGAACAGCTCAGGATGCTTCACCACAACCAGTAAACCCATTACCCACCAAACCCTTTCAAAAGTCGCCTAATTTAGTTGAGTTGTGTTTGGTTTATTGTCACATGTACCGAGGTACAGTGAAGAGGTTTTGTTCCTAATCTAATCCCAATGACGCCTTCCATGTAATAACCCTGGGCAGCACAGAGGCGTAGCTGAGTTACTCCAGCATTTTGTGTCTATCTTTGGTATAAACCAGCATCTGCAGTTCCTTCTTACACTAGTTCCATGTTATCCCACTTTCTGATCCACTCCCTGCCTATTGCCAGAGACCCAGGTTCAATCCTGATCTTGGGTGCTATCTGTGTGGAGTTTGCACGTTCTCCCTGTGACCGCGTGGGTTTCCACGGAGTGCTCTGGCTCCCTCTCGTGTCCCAAGGACATGTGGGTTTATTGGTTAATTGGCTTTGTAAGATTGCCTCCAGTGTATAGGGAGTGGATCGGAAAGTGGGATAACATAGAAGTAGTGTAGGAGGGATCTGCAGACGCTGGTTTATACTAAAGATAGACACAAGATGCTGGAATATCTCAGTGGGCCAGGCAGCATCTCTGGAGAAAAAGAATAGTTGATGTTTTGGGTCGGGGCACTTCTTCAGACTGATAGAACGAGTGTAAATGGGTGATCGATGATCGCTGTGGACTCAGTGGGCGAACAGATCTATTTCCAGGCTGGATCGCGAAACTAAACGGAACCTTTGCTCGGTATTTCACATAATTAATGAAAAGTTGACAGCGAGCTAAAAATGGAGTTGATGGAAGAGGTGACAAAAAGTTTAGTTAATTAAGTAATGAATCAAACAGCGCAGATGCAGGAAATCTGAAGCCTGCTTTCAACTCTGACGGAGATTATGGAAATATTCTGACTGATCTATGGAGAAAGAAAAAAAAAGTCAATCACGAGATCATTGACCATTAATCAGAACGGCAAGAAGGATGGATATTGGGGGAAATCCCCAACTTCACGACATTGCTGCTAAATAAGGATGTAGACAAAGTAGACGATTAAGTCAGCAGAAGAACTCTTGCAAACAAACCTTTAAAATTAATTTTGTTATTTTACCCTCCAATCTATTTTTATGTTTATCTGAAGAATTAACAAAGCACAGATTTAAATATTATTGATCTTAAGATAAGAGATACTGCTGAGTTCGAGGGCGGCACAGTGGGGCAGCAGTAGAGTTGCACTATACTCAGGGCCGGCCTTAAGCCGATTTGACCGATTGCTCCCAATTGGGCCCCGCGCCTAATGTTCCGTATTTCGTACGGAAATACAAATTCTCTTTGTTAAATAAAGATTTTTTTTAATTCGCCATCCGGATTTTTTTTAAACGAACATGTATAACAACCGCTGCACGGCCGTCAGACACAAACGATGTGTTAACTCGTACTGTTAGCATTTCTTAACATGAAGTAGTTAACAAGTTGTTATACAATGTCATCAATCTGCATCCATCCACATTCCTCAGTAAATGTTATTGTGTTTTGAATAAGTATTAATGATGCCGTGTTCCTTTGAATAAAATTAACGCGGCGTCAATAATACTTGTTTAAAACACAATTACATTTACTGAGGAATGTAGATCGATGACACATTGAGAATTTCTTTAATCTCACCATCATGAGTGAGGGCCTCGGACCGCGAGAAGGGGCTTCTTCCTGGTGTGCAGGTTAGTCTTTCACCTACTGACCCACGTTGTGTCTCTCTGTGTTTTGCTCTCTCTCTCCCTCCCTCTCTCTCTCGCGCTCTCTCTCTATCACCCTGTCGCCTCAGCATTCCCGGAATCATTGACGTTTTGCGGTAGACAAAAATGCTGGAGAAACCCAGCGGGTGAGGCAGCCGCCTGGCCCGTTGAGTTCCTCCAGCACTCTGTGTTTTTTGTTTGGCTCTGAAGTTGAAGGTGGCTCAGCGGGACGGGCAGCAGCTTTGGGGAGAGGGTTGCGTTTCTGGTTGAGACCCTTCTTCAGACAATCACAAGTACTCTCACCGACGAGAGTTCAATTCAGTCTGAAGAAGGGTCTTCTCTCCAGAGTCGCTGCGCTGCCTGTCCTGCTGAGTTACTCCAGCTTTATGTCTATCTTCAATTTCAGAGAAATACAATTTCTCACGGGGGGCTTATAATGTCTCTAAACCCCTCTGGGACCCTCTGAACACCTCTAAACCACCTCTATTCCCCTCCTATTCCTCTCTATAACACTTCTGAACACTTCTAAAGCCATCTGAAGCCCTCTAAACATCTCTAAACTGTTTAAACCCCTCTAAACTAGGAGGCTGCAAGGTGACTTGGATAGGCTGGGTGAGTGGGCATGGCAGATGCAGTATAATGTGGATAAATGTGAGGTTACCCACTTTGGTGGCAAAAACAGGAAAGTAGACTATTATCTGAATGGTGACCGATTAGGAAAAGGGGAGATGCAACGAGACCTGGGTGTCATGGTACACCAGTCATTGAAAGTAGGCACGCAGGTGCAGCAGGCCGTGAAGAAAGCGAATGGTATGTTAGCATTCATAGCAAAAGGATTTGAGTATAGGAGCAGGGAGGTTCTACTGCAGTTGTACCACATCTGGAGTATTGCGTACAGTTTTGGGCTCCTAATCTGAGGAAGGACATTCTTGTCATAGAGGGAGTACAGAGAAGGTTCACCAGACTGATTCCTGGGATGTCAGGACTTTCATATGAAGAAAGACTGGATAGACTCGGCTTGTACTCGCTAAAATTTAGAAGATTGAGGGGGGATCTTATAGAAACGCACAAAATTCTTAAGGGGTTGGACAGGCTAGATGCAGGAAGGTTGTTCCCGATGTTGGGGAAGTCCAGAACAAGGGGTCACAGTTTAAGGATAAAGGGGAAATCTTTTAGGACTGAGATGAGAAAAACATTTTTTACACAGAGAGTGGTGAATCTCTGGAATTCTCTGCCACAGAATGTAGTTGAGGCCAGTTCGTTGGCTATATTTAAGAGGGAGTTAGATGTGGCCTTTGTGGCTAAAGGAATCAGGGGGTATGGAGAGAAGGCAGGTACAGGATACTGAGTTGGATGATCAGCCATGATCATATTGAATGGCGGTGCAAGCTCAAAGGGCTGAATGGCCTACTCCTGCACCTTGTTTCTATGTTTCTATGACTGCGTCCAACTGCTGTCTGGTTTGTTGATCGGTTTGCTAAATATGAACTGTTTTGGGAGAGAAAAATGCTCACGGCACCCAAACGTGTTAAACAGAAATTGGTCAGATATTGAGCTTTACACCAAAGATCCTATAGCTCTGCTACAGAATCTTTGCTTTACACAGTGAGGAATCATGTGAAATAATCACTGAATCTAATTTTAAATGAATGTACCTGCATGTTATACTGTTTAGTTTGGAGATACAACCAGATAGTTTACTGAGTTCCCACCGACCAGCGATTATTGTTTTCCTATTTGACAATTTTATTTGGCGGCCAATCAATCGCTGTCTCTAAGGGGGTTGCATCCAATCACCAACCAGCTTGCCTTAAAATTCCCGTCCAATCAACAAATAGGTCTCCTCCCGTCCAATCAGCCGCTGTCTCCAAGGGCATTGTGTCCAATCACATAATGCAGTTTAGTGGTAATTAGCAGCTACGGTCAAGGTTGGAAGCCTGACAGGCAAACGGGAGGGAGCAGGAGAGATTCACACAGTGTAGAATGCATAGCACCTAGTGTACAATTTCATAATATATCCTAAATAACTGGGCTGACAGACCTTGGCTGGGAATCTGGGGCACTAGGGACAATTCACCTACAACCCTGTACGTGTTTGGGGTGTGGAGGAAACCGGAGCACCTGGGGGAAACCCACACAGTCACTGGGAGAATGTACAATCTCCATACAGAGAGTAGCTGTAGTCAGGATCGATCTATGTCTTTGGCGCTGTCAGGCAGCAACTTTACCGCTGAACCACTCCACAAAATGTCCTTTAAATTTTTCTCCTCTCATCTTGACCCTGTGTCAATGTATTTTAAGGGCCTTTCCCACTTTCACGACCTATGCCGAGTTTGCCCTTGACTCATACTCGCAGCATGGGTCGTCACAAGGTCGTAGCAGGCCATGATGCTGGTCGTAGGTACTCGTGGCATCAAGTAGGTCGGGGCGTTTTTTCTAGCATGATGAAAAATGTCCACGAGTAAAAAAGGTCGTGAATTAGGTCGTGAAAGTGGGACAGGCCCTTTAGACTTCTCCACCCTGGGAAAAAGACTTAATTTATCCTATCTTGGTAACTCGGTAAACCTCTCTAAGGTAACCCTGTCAGAATCCTATATTCCATTGGGAATAATCATATCCCACCCAATCTTTCCTTATAATCACAACCCTCTATCCTGGTGAATCTCTATTGCTACCACAGCTTCCAGTTGGGTGGTGATCAAAACTGTATATGATACCTCCTTTGAGTTCTGGAGAAATAGCTTCAAAACAAGGCTGAGCAAGACTTGCTTGCAGTAACAATGGGATCTCATATTAAACTTTGCACGTGCAAAATCCCAAAGTTGTTGTCAGTTTCACTCTATGTTTTTGCCAAAGATTAACAGTTTCACATCGTTATAGCTGCAATATTTGGCCCATCATTGGTCATGTCAAATTATATTTAGATCTTTTTAGACCCAAAATGCTGGAGTAACTCAGCAGGTCGGGCAGCATCACTGGAGAAAAGGAATAGGTGACATTTCAGGTCGGGACGCTCCATCAGACGATGAACCTGAAACATCACCTATTCCTTCTCTCCAGAGATGCTGCATGACCCGCTGAGTTACTCCAGTATTTTGTGTCTTTCTTCGGTGTAACCAGCATTTCCTTCCTACACATTTAGATCTTTTTATTTAGTTTGCTTCGTTTTCCGTCTCTGGGAAGGGTTATTTAGTTTGAAGGGTTTTCTATCTTTGGAAAGGTACTATTACAATAAAATGTGTCGATGAGAAGCCATTTTTCATCTTCAAAAAAGTGCAGAATATTCTGCTGCAATTCTACTGCTGCCAAAAGCTATTTAGCAAAAAGTACCAAGCAATACGTTTCGTTGTAGTTTGCCGGAGCAGATTGATTGATGCTTGACAATATCTTGATCAGTCTAATGAATTTTTATGGATCTTAGTTTCTATTAATTTCACCTGACCTTCAAGGAGCCCGTCACCAGTGGGGAAGCTACAGAGAGAGCTAATTGATGTTATAACTGATCTCAGCTATCTTTCTGTAAACAGCTACATTTCAGGAGATCTTCAAGGCGCTTTGCATTGGGGAGTCTGCCCTGTGAGAAGAACTGGAGCATCTTATCTTCCGTGCCCATGAGGTCAGCTGCGGAGGAGCCCCCAGGGAACAAGGGATGAAGAGGGCCGGGCGAGGAGAGGGGCGATGGCTCACGGGATGACCGGAATGGAGGTGATGGCTGCAACGGGCTGCAGCTGGGACTATAACATGTTGGATGATCAGCCATGATCATATTGAATGGCGGTGCAGGCTCGAAGGGCCGAATGGCCTACTCCTGCACCTATTTTCTATGTTTCTAAGTTGCCAAAATGGCACTGCTTGCATATGGACTCAGTGGGCTTGTCTCCACATTCTGTACTAACTGGGGGATTGTGCTTATGTATGGTGATAGTCTTGCTGATATGTATACAACAAAAAATATTTCACTGTATCTTGGTACACGTGATAACATGGGTCAAGGGTCAAGAATTAAGAGACAAGACTGTTTAATTATCATAGGTCCTGAAACAGAACAGTGACATTTTTACATGCAGCAGCATAACAGATCTGCAAACACAAAACTTATAGATAACACAACAAGCAAAAGAAGTTTCAATAGGTTAAAATGTTTTTTTTAATGCAAAACGAAAACCCGAGGTTTCTAGCGCAACCAAAGCAGTTTGTAGTTTAGTTGGTCGACACAAAATGCTGGAGTAACTCAACGGGACAGGCAGCATCTCTGGAGAGAAGGTTTGGAGTCTCGACCCGAAACGTCACCCACTCCTTCTCTCCAGAGATGCTGCCTGTCCCCTGATTTACTCCAGCATTTTGTGTCTATCTTCGGTTTAATCTAGCATCTGTAGTTCCTTCCTACACATGTAGTTTCGTTGCTGTTGTGTCGTGTTCAAGAGCTTGATGATTGCTGGGTAGAAGCGGGCGTTGATTGTCATGTGGCACGGTGGCGCAGCGGTAGAGTTGCTGCCTCACAGCACCAGGGATCCAGGTTCAATCCTGACCACTGGTGCTGTCTGTATGGAGTTTGTACGTTCTCTCAGTCACTTGTGTGGGTTTACCCCGGGAGCTCCTGTTTCCTCCCACACTCCAAAGACGTGCAGGTTTGTTGGTTTATTGGCTTTGGTAAAATTGTAAATTGTCCCTTGTGTATGTAGAATAGTACTAATGGGCAGAGGCTGCTGGTCAGCGCTGACTGGGGGTCGAAGGGCCTGTTCCTGCGGTGTATCACTAAACTAAACTAAAGTTGTTCCTGAACCTGGAGGTCGCAGTTTTCAGACTCCTATACATTCTTCCTGATGGCAGATGCAAAATGAAAGCACATTAAAGCACAATGGTGCCAACTTAGTCGTAGCATGTAATCCAAGAACTACAATAAAAAGCTTTCAATGCAAATAAACTAAGCAGTGTCCACGTCACACAGTTTATATTAGATAATATTCATGCCATTTTAAGAAGCAGCCATTTAATGTAATGAATTTCTATAAAGCCTCTCCACTTCACACTGAATTGTCAGTTTAGTTATGATGGCTTATCATTGATCTCAGCTCAATGATGGACTCAAGTCCCTGGAATATTGGGTTTAAGATGTGAAAGTATTTTTCCCAGCATGAAATGATCTTCGATCACTCTCATTATATCAATTGATGTTTGAGTCCTCTGATTGTGCCTTTCGGCGCAGGTTAGCTATTTGCTACTTTCACAAAATGACAGATAGAAACATCAATGGACTCGGTATAAAAAGCTCACAGAATTTTTTTACAAACAACAAGGTTTCATGCATGTGAAAAATCTCAGTGACAATCCTGGCAATAGTCAAGTAATTGAAGCAAAGACTATTCGATTCTCCAGACTGAGGCAGTTATTTTCATTCCATAATCAAAACAACATGGAGGGCCCATTACGATCTTCAAATAGAGTAGACTATTTGGCCTATGATTACTCTCTCGTAATCCTAGAGTCATACAGTCATAGAGTCATACAGTACAGAATCAGGCCCTTCGGCCCAACTCGCCCATGCTAATCAAGATGCCTTATCTAAGCTAGTTCCACCTGCCCGCATTTGAAGATCTCTGAAAATGTGTACTGGCCACAACACAAAGAAAGCCCATCAACGTCTCTACTTCTTTAGGAGATTGAGGAGATTCAGTATGTCAACGAATACTCTCTTGAACATCTATAGGTGTACAGTAGAGAGCACAGGTGTACAGTAGTGAACCAGTTGCATCACGGCCTGGTACAGCAACTCAAACGTCCAGGAATGAAGAAGTCTGCAAAAAGTGGTGAATGCTGTCCAGTCCATCAAGGGTATCGACCTCCCCATCATTGAAGGGATTTACAGGAGTCACTGCCTCAAAACGGCAGCCTGCATCATCAGGGACCCCACACCACCCTGGTCATACACTCATTTCATTCCTGCCATTGGGAAGAAGGTACAGGAGCCTGAAAACTGTAACGTCCAGGTTCAGGAACAGCTTCTTCCCTACAACCATCAGGCTATTAAACACTACAGCCTCCAAATAGGCTCTGAACTATATAGACATATATATATATATAAACGAGGAGGCTTCTTGGTTGGATAGTTTCCTACAAATTGGAGAATTCAATGTTCATACCTCTGGGTTTTTAAGCTACCAGTGGATTATGAGGTGCTGTTCCTCCAGTTTGCGTGTGGCTTCACCCTGACAGTGAAGGAGGCCTAGGACAGAAAGGTCAGTATGGGAATGGGAGTTGAAATCGTTAGCAATCGAGAACCCCAGCAAGCCTTGGTTGACTAAGCGCGAGTGTTCAGCGGAACAGACGTCTAGTCTATGTTTGGTCTTGCTGATGTAAAGGTAGATAAGGTTAGAGGAGGTGCATTGATGACCTCCAGAGATGATGCCTGACCTGCTGAGTAACTCATGTCTTTGTTTGTAAACCAGCACCTGCAGTCCCTTGTATCTAAGCTGAATGCTTTGACTTATGGATGTTTGATAAATGCAATGATGCCATTATTGAATATCTTTGGTCCTGTTTACACAAAGCAATGTTAATGAGGAACTGTACATCTGACAGTGGCATATAAGCATTAATTCTTTACGACTGACACGTCAATTTTGATCAGAGCCTTAGGAGACCTAATCGGTAATTCAATAGGTGCTAACACCACATGAAAGAGAATCAGACGGGAATGAGTGATGGGGTTACAAGAATGACCTGACCTCTTTTGGCTCATACTTTGGTGATAATGCAATAGAAATGTTGCAAGGTATCTCAAAAAAAAAGATTCAAATGAAGAAAAATATTCAGTCAATTTGATCATATACATATAAGTATACTAAAATAAAAATAGAAAACGGGGTGATCTCTCCAAAGTCGGTTAGGCAACCAAGGAGGAAACAAGCAAAGCAGGTCATATCCACAGGACCAAGCATTCTGTGAGTTCGACGGCTGCTACGAAGGTGAACGAGTCTTTGTTATAGGTAGCAGTTGAAAAATGTGCTTGCCTGACAATCGACACGGATTATACACGGTAAACCCGGGTGGGTGTGTACGTGGAATTCACGGACCTGTATTAATTACCAATTCTTACACACACACAGTCAGGCCATTTTGCCCTTTGCAGTTTTGCCCTTCCCTGCATTAGGCTTTCACTATAGACAGACTCAAAATGCTGGAGTAACTCAGCGGGCCATGCAGTAGCTCTGGAGAGAAGGAGTGGGCGAAGAAGGGTCTCAAACCCAAACGTCACCCATTCCTTCTCTCCAGAGATGCTGCATGTCCGCTGAGTTATTCCAGCTTTTTGCTGGAGTAACTCAGCGGGACAGGCTGCATCTCTGGAGAGAAGGAATGGGTGACGTTTCAGGGTAAACGGTGTAAAGGAAGCAGTTCCTTCCTACACGTTAAGGGCCTGTCCCACGAGCATGCGACTCCATGCAGCAAGCGCGACCTAACGTGGTCGCTTGAGCCGTACGGACTCGCGGGGCCGGTTCCACTTCGATCGCCGGAGCCGTATGGAGTTGTGCGGAGCTGGTCCCGACATTGCGCGGGGCTCCGAAAATCTGACCGTGTTCAAAAATTCCGCCCGGCAACGGCCTGCCGGCCCGCAGCCGCCTCGACGCCGTAAGCACCGCCTCGACGCCGTACGTCACGCGTGAACTTCCCGCGGACTTTGCTCGAAATTCATGTCACTCACTCGACCTCCGCGCGGCCCCCGCTTCTGGTTTGTCGCGTTTGCCGCATGCAGTCGCATGCTCGTGTTATACAGGCCCTTTAGGTCGCGTTTGCCGCATGCAGTTCGCATGCTCGTGTTATACAGGCCCTTTAGGTTTCTCAAACCAGCCTCTCAGCCTCCACCAGTGTTGGTCTGTTCAAACAACAAGGGGTGGGAAATAGAACCAAATCACCCATCACTGCCAGAAATATCATTTCCATTAAATGCAAAGCAAGGAATCAATATGAAAACAACCTACTACAGCGAAAGCAGGCATTTTAAAAACTCCACTGACAGAATGCATACGTCAAATTGGTAAATTAAATTGCGTGAATGGCAGCCTCAAATCTCCGAGCATTTGAAGAACACTCAGTAGGAGCCGTTAGTTTGCAATTAGTCGTAAAGTACAAACTGAAACATTTTACCTTCGGGCCACACATGTTTGTTGGTAGATTAGAAGCTGAGGGGGGGGCGGGGGGGGGGGGGGGGGGTGGGGGGGGGCGGGGGGGCAGGTTCATCAATGTGCAGGTTGTGAGCTTGAGAAAACCTCCACTGCGCTGTGTGATTAAAAATGCATTCCCCAAGGAAGAAAGATCAGATTATTTAGAACATGTGAAGTCACTGGAGAGATGCCCCCCCCCCCCCCCCCACGAACAAAGTTACCATTTCCAGCCTTAATGGGATTATTTATTTTGCACTTTGTAATTGTAAAGAAATACACAAATTTAAGACACAATCAGCAAAAGGCAGTGAATATTTTAAAGACAGAGACAAAAAGATGGAGTAACTCGGCGGGACAGGCAGCATCATTGGAGAGAAAGAATGGGTGACGTTTCGAGTCGAGACTCTTCTTCAGACTCCTTCTCCTGCTGAGTTACTCCAGCATTTTGTGTCTATCTTTGGTGTAACCCACCATCTGCAGTTCGTTCCGACACAGTGAAAATATTTACTGATAATTAAATCCCAATTAAGTTTATAAAAAGGATTAAATATCCACCACTAAAGGATTAAAACTGACTAAGCATGGAACTTTTCTTTTGTTCTTTGAATAAAAATATTGTCGTGGGATTAATTAATAACTATTCAAAATATATATATGAAAAGGATTGATTCTGTTCATTGTAAACCAAGTCACATAGGAATTGTTGATGTACCAAGATGCACATTATTTGGTCCTCTATAAGAGGCTCAGCTGGTTATGAAGCTGTGGAATAAACCCAGGGAATGATTCGGTTAACGTATGAAGAGCATTCGACGGCACTGGGCCTGTACTCGCTGGAGTTTAGAAGGATGAGGGGGCCCCTCATCGAAACCTACTGAATAGTGAAAGGCCTGGATAGAGTGAATGCAGAGAGGATTCTAGTGGAAGAATCTAGGACCAGAGAGCACAACCTCAGAATAAAAGAATGTATCTTTAGAAAGGAGATGAGGAGGAATTTCTTTATTTGGAGGGTGGTGAATCTGTGGAATTCTTTACCACAGATGGCTGTGGGGGCTGTTGCTGGTTATTTTTAAAGCAGGGATAGATAGATTGTTGATTAGTAAGGGTGTCAACAGTTATGGGGAGAGGAGAGGAGAATGGGGTTGAGAGGGAAAGATAGATCAGCCATGATTGAATGGAGAAGTGGACTCAATGGGCTGAACGTTCTAATTCTGCTCCTATGACTTATGAGCTTAACTGGAGCCATGCAAACTGGAAAACCACTGGGCTGCCCTTCTCTTGGTGCCCCTGCATTAAGGATGCGGTGGTTAGTCTGGGGAGGAGGGTGTTAGAAATGAAAACAGAAAATGCAGGAAATAGCTGATCGGACACCCGGGGAAAGGGAAACAGGGTTGACCTGAAACATGAACTCTATTCTCTTTGCAGTTGATGAGCATTGTTAACGAAACAGCTTCCTCCCATCACCAACACGCCTCCTGACCCACCCTTGACCCCAGCCCTAACTACAATCTTACCTCGGCACTGAACTCTTATAGACTTTGTAATTGGTTGCACTGCGTAATTTGGCTTACACTCTTATGTTATGGTCGCCTACTATAGCTCAGTCCTCCAAGGTCCATGGTATCTTGTGGTTGCTCACCATTTCAGCTCCCCTTCTCATTCCCATACTGACCTTTCTGTCCTGGGGCCTCCTCTGTTATTAGAGTGAGGCCACATGGACATTGGAGGAACAGCACCTCATATTTTGCTTGGATAGCTTACAACTCAGTGGTATGAACATTGAATTCTCTAATTTAAAGTATCTTTTACTTAAAATTGCAGTCAGTTTTGGACGTAGCCCAGACCATCATGCAAACAAACCTCCCTATCATTGACTCCATCTATACTTCATGCTGCCCTGGCAAGACGGCCAGCATAATCAAGGACGTCTCACACTCCCTCTTCTACCCTCTCCCATCAAGCAAGAAGTACAGAAGTGTGAAAACACACACCTCCAGATTCAGGGACAGTTTCTTCCCAGCTGTATCAGGCAACAACCATCCTCTCACTAGCTAGAGAGCCGTCTTGATCTACCAACTACCTCCTTGGAGACCCTGGGACTATCTTTAATCGGACTTTATCAGACTTGGTCTTGCACTAAACATTATACCCTCTATCCTGTATCTGTACACTGATAGAACAGTTTGATTGTAATCATGTATAGTCTTTTTACTGAGTTGATTGCATGAAACAAAAAGCTTTTCACTGTGCTTTAGTACACGTAAGAATATTAATCTAAACCAAACTAAACTAATTTAAATTAAGTCAAGTTTAAAAAAATAGCTAGCATATCCACATATCTGCCCCAGCATTGACTAGAAACAAAAGAACATAGCACATAGAACAGTAATATACGAGGAACAGGCCCTTTGGTCCACAATGTCCATGTCGAACATGATGCCAAGGTAAACTATTCTCCTCGATCTGCATATGATCCATATCCCTCCAATCTCTGCATATCCATGTGTTTCTCTAAAATCCTCAAACCCCACTATTGAATCTGCCTCCACCACCACCCCTGGCAGCGCGTTCCACCAACCACCACTCTCTGTTTAAAAAACATGTCTTGTACTCTAGTTTGTAAGGAATGGGATAACATAGAACGAGTGTGAACAGGTCATCTATGGTTAACATGGACTTGGTGGGCTGTATCTCACATGCTGTATCTCTAAACTAAACTAAAATCTCCTTCAAAATTTGCCTCGTTCACTTAAAACTATGCCCTCTAGTCTTCGATATTTCTACCCTATCTATGCCCCTCATAATTTCTATTCAGACTCTACTCAGCCTCCGAAGCTGCAGAGAAATCAATCCAAGTCTGTCTAACCTCTCCTTATAGTTAATCACCTCCTCACATCCTTTTCCTCGATCTCTCCCCCACAACCCCCCACGATCTCGCCCCAATACTTCCGACACCTCACTCCCCGCTCAATGACCTACTCCAACGCATACTCCTCCCCTCCCTCTCTCTCTTCCTCCCTCCCTTATTCCCTCCCTCTCTCACTCCCCCTCCCTCCCTCCCTCCTCTCCCTCTCTCTCCTCTCTCCACACTCTCCCTCCCCTCTCCCTCTCTCCACTCTCAGCCCCTTGAACCCACCCACCGTTCTGTAAGATCAAGGCCAATCCCAATGTAACTGCAATCCCACATCCCACTGGTAACTTTTCACCACTAGGCTTATCCAGAATTCTACCACTGTCTGAAAAATAATCAAAGGCTCAACTTCTACTGAGAAAGTACACATCCAAAGACTCATTGTTATACGAGAATTTTCCCGAACAGTCTGTGACCCATAGCGCTGTGGCCATAGCGCTACGTTTAAAGCCCATAGCGCTGCAGCCGGTAGCACTATATTTAGAGCCCATAGCGCTGCAGCCGACAGCTCTTTGTTTAAATTCCCACGCGTTAAACTGACAGCGTTCTGTTTAAACCTTTGAGCGCCAAACGGGCAGTGCTGAAAGTATTACCTTTAAACCCCTTCGCGGGCCAGATGTGGAAAATTTCCGAAATTACCTGAAATTATTCCACTTCCCTAAAATTACCCGAAGACAACCAGAATTTCCCTAATTTCGGGTAATTTCCTTCAAAGTGGAAACACTGATCCCCGAAGACCCGAGGAGCCACTGGCAATGACAGTCAAAGGGCCGTATGGCGGAAACTTCCGGAGGGTCGTGCGGGCGTTTGCCAAACCCCGACAGGCAGCCGGCCGCAGAAATCCAGGGTATCCGGGCCGGAGTGGGTCCCAGCCTCGTCTCCCGCTCACCCCCAGAGACCGGGAAGCGGATGGAGAAGGGAGTCGGCGAGACAGGTGGATGCTGGACTAAGAGCCAGTTGGAGAATAGGTGGGTGTAACCTTCCGCACCTTCAAGGTCAGCTGCGGGAGTCGCCAAGGCTAAAATAGACAGCTAAAGAAAGGCATGTAAAATAATATTAAATAATAGAAACTGATGCAGTACATGATAAATATGAGCAAGGTGAGAAAATAGTTTTAATTGGATATTAGACGATTATATGGTCTGAGCTTCTTAACACTCCTCTTATTTTGGAGCAGTGTTAATTATTCATTGTTTGTCTATGAGGCCTTGCATCTCTCAAGTGCATAGATATTACTGTAAGCTTCTCTTGCTCTCTCCCCACAAGAGATGGGCCCCGTAATGGCATGAAAATCTTGAATGCTAAAATATTAGTTAACTCTTTAAACTCAGGAATGCAATCAAACAGGTTCTGGAGTCCCACTCTTAGCATAAAACATGACACGTTTTAAAAACAGATAAAGAAAAAAACAAAGCTTTTAATTGTGCCACCTTCATGAATGAATGCTTTATTACTCCTTATTACACAGTGGCACAGCGGTAGAGTTGGTGCCTTACAGCAACCAGAAACCCAGGTTCGATCCTGACCACGGGTGCTGTCTGTACAGAGTTTGTATGTTCTCCCTGTGACCACGTGCGTTTTCTCCGGGTGCTCCAGTTTCCTCCAAAACTCTGAAGACGTACAGGTTTGTAGGTTAATTGGCTTTGGTAAGTTGTAAAAATTGTCCCTGGTGTGTAGGTTAGTGTACTTGGTGGTCGGCACAGACTCGATGGGCCAAAGGGCATGTTTCCATGCTGTATCTCTAAACTTTAACATGTAAAGTCTTAATCACTTCTTACAGTAATCTCAACGCTCAGTTCATATTCCACTGTCTGCTCATTTCATTCCTTTTTTTATTGTTGGTCCTATATTTCTAGTTTGGTAAAAGTGCTTTGAAGTCCTTAAATAATTTTAATTTAAGTGGGACATGAGTCATAATGGGCAGTGTAGCATCTTGTTGAGATAGAGTTATGGAATCATGGTAGCATCAGAAACCATTCAACTAACTGACTCTGTGTCATTATCTTGGAGAGCAATCTATTCAGAATGAGAACCCCCAGCTGTTTCAGTTTCTATTTCAGATTCCTCACATCACCAGTTTTCTATCTTTCAATTTACTCTGACTCATTCCCCTGCCCTTTTCCCTTAGTTCTGCAGATTATTTTCTCTGCGGCAGCACAATGCCGCTGCCGCTGGTAGAGCCGCTGCCTCACAGCGCCAGAGACCCGGGTTCGATTCTGGTCTCAGCGACTGCCTGTGTGGAGTTTGCACGCACGTTCTCCCTGTGACCGTGTGGGTTTCCTCCGGGTGCTCCAGTTTCCTCCCACATTCCAAAGACGTGCAAGTTTGTAGGTTAATTGACCACTGTAAATTGGCCTTAGTGTGTAGAGTGGAGGTGATGTTGGGATAACATGGAACTAGTGTGAACAGGTGATCGCTGGTCGGCGTGGACTTGGTGGGCTAAAGGGTCTGTTTCCATACAATACAATACAATACAATACAATTTTATTGTCATTTGAGCCTCAGTGAGGCTCAAACGAAATTCTGTTTTACGAAATACAGTACCTTTCAATCAATTTCAATCAATTTTTAATTCAATATACATATCTAGTTTGTTACCCTCCACTTTAGTTTTAGTTTTAGAGATCCAGCATGGAAACAGCTTCTTCGGCCCACCAAGTCCATGCTAACCACAATCACCCATACACTAAATTCTATCCAACACACTAGGGATCTTTTTTATACAGAAGCCAATTAACCCACAAACCTGCACGTCTTTGCAATGTGAGAGGAAGCCAGAGCACCAGGAGAAAACCCACGTGGTCACGGGGAGAACGTACAATCTCGGTACAGACACTCGTAGTCATGATTGAACCTGGCTCTGGTGCTGAGGCAGCAACTCTACCACTCCGGCACCATGCTGCTTATGTCAGAGCGCTCTGGAATATGAACACTCTCTCTTTTATTCCTCACTCTCTCGCACTTTTTGCTCATCAGCTAAAATCCAGTCAAAGTGCATGCTATACTTTACAATAATCGATATGTTGATAACTGAGACCTTATTTTTAGAAACCACCTAACGATTATTTCTCAGTGTTATACGCTCCTCTCTGCTACCACTGCACCCACTGAGCCCCAACTCAGATACCCAGTCCAACTCACATACAGATTCCATCATTCATGATGAAAGGCTGAGGAGGGCCAACGGTGAGCGGTGTGGGCCAACGGTGAGCGGTGTGGGCCAACGGTGAGCGATGTGGGCCGTCGGAGAGTGAGGAGACCATCGGAGGGCTGCCGAGATTGAAGGGGGGGGGGGGGGGGGCACTGAGACTGCTGCCACGTGCAATGGCAGGCAATAGATAGACTGTTCAGTGAACAACCAACACTTGTGTACTGCCTGGATGAGGTCTGCTGTACGATTTTACCGGATTGTATGCAAAACAAAGCATTTCACTGTACCTAGGTACATGTGACAATAAAGTATCATTGAATCATTGTATCTGAGATACTTATCTAAGATGTATCAAAGTGCTGGTGTACAGTGATACTTGGATGGAACTGTATACAAGTAAAAATGAATTTCACAGTACGTACCTCGGTACATGTGACAATTAAGTACCTTTAAGATAAGATGCTATTTATTGTCATTCAAACATAGGTTTGAACGAAATATAATTTCTACAGTTTTTTACATTACAAAACAATCCAAGACCCACACTTAACACAGTTTACGTAAACATCCATCACAGTGAGTCTCCAACATCTCCTCACTGCGATGGAAGGCAAAGTCTTTATCTCTTCCCTTTGTTCCTTCTCCCGCGGTTCAGCAGTCCAACTGCAGTGTCGAGGCGAACTGGGGCTCCGATGTTTAAGCCCCCGGTGGGCGATGGTAAGTCCTGAGGCCGTTTAAGCCACGCCGGGCGATGTTAGGCCCCGGCTCCATGTACTTTAAACCCGCGTTTCCAGCGGGAGAAGTCGCCGTTGCGGAGCTCGGAAAAGCGGTCTCCCACCTGCGAGCTCCCGATGTTCCCGTCCACCGGGTCTGCGGCCGGTGCCTCCGAACTCCAAAGTCGGGTCGCAGCCGCACGCCACCACAGCTCTTCCCGCTCCGAAGTTGGCCAGCTCCACGATGTCAGTTCCGCAGGCTCTGCAACTGGAGCCCTCGGGTTAGTCCCGGCCGGAGGTCGCCGCCGGCTCCACGATGTTAGGCCCAACGACATCCGGGACCCGACAGGGAATAGTCGGGTCCCCGCACAGGGAAGAGATTTAAAACGGTTTCCCCCACAGCACCCCCACCACCCCCCACATATACACAGCTAAAAAAAATAATAAAAACTAACTCAAGACATACATTTAACAAGACAAAAATAAAAAAAGACAGACGACTGTAGCCGAGCCACTGCCGTAAGGCGCCACTAATCCTACGGAGCCATTGGTAGAGAACTCCTGAGAGGACTGAAAGTGACTTTATAATATAGACTGCAGAGGATAAAAGAACAGAAACGTCATAATGTCATAAGTGATAGCAGTGAATTAGGCCATTCAGCCCATCGTCTACTCCGCTATTTAAGAAGTTTAAGAATAAGGAGTAAGCCATTTAGAACGGAGACGAGGAAACACTTTTTCTCACAGAGAGTGGTGAGTCTGTGGAATTCTCTGCCTCAGAGGGCGGTGGAGGCAGGTTCTCTGGATACTTTCAAGAGAGAGCTAGATAGGGCTCTTAAAAATAGCGCAGTCAGGGGATATGGGGAGAAGGCAGGAACGGGTACTGATTGGGGATGATCAGCCATGATCACATTGAATGGCTCGAAGTGCCTACTCCTGCACCTATGGTCTATTGTCAATCATGGCTGATCTATCTCTCCCTCCTAACCCCATTCTCCTGCCTTCTCCCCCTAACCTCTGACAGCTGCACTAATCTCTGCCTTAATATATCCACTGAAACATTGCACAAAGTAGCTGGGGCTTAAAGAATGAACAAATAATGAGCAGTTTTCAGACGTTATCAGATGGCATGTTTTCGCTGTGCTAAGCTTTAATTAGAAATTTCAATTTCACTAAATAAAGTTATTCAATCATATAATTGATTAATTCATATTTAACATTAATTAATTCACTTAAACCAGCTTGATTCCTTTTAATCATTTGTACCTTCTCTCTGGCAGCAGATTCTTTTGAATTAATTTAGGAGTTTAACGAAGCTAAGAGGTCAATAATTTCATTGGGTTTATTTATTGTACTGTTTTAGGTTTAGGTTCATTATTGTCATGTGTACCGAGGTACAGTGAAAAGCTTTTGTTGCATACTAACCAGTCAGCAGAAAGATTATATATGATTACAATCGAACCATCCACAGTGTACAGATACATGATAAAGGGAAAAATGTTTAGTGCATGTAAGTCCAATTAAAGATAGTCTAAGTGTCTGCAATGATGTAGATGATAGCTCAGCACCACTCTATAGTTGTTGATAGGATGGTTCAGTTGCCTGTTAACAACTGGGTAGAAACTGTCCCAAGTAGAACCAAGGTAGAGCAAATGAAAAGACACAGAGTGCAGAATATAGTTCTCAGAATCGCAGTGTATCAGATCCATTGACAAAGTCCAGTCCACAATGGGGTTGAGATGTATTGGACAATGCCCTCCCTAGCTTATGGAAGAACTGTTCAGAAACCTGATAACGGAGGGGAAGTCTGTTACTCTCTGTCAAACTATAAGCTAATAGCAGCAGCCACTGCCTTCAATGTTGTTCCCACTCAAGGTAACATGTGTTTTTTTATAAAAAGCTGCATTACCTGCAAACTTTTAAACAATGAATTAAATTAACAATAGTGAGTTCAGAAGAAGTGGAATTTACCAAATTTCCCTCCGTTTTTTCATTAATTCTTTTATATTTTTCCACTTCACTTTCAGTCTTCAATTTTCATTCACATTCTCTTTGCATCAACTATTGATCATTTTTCTTCCCTTCTCTCCAAATCATTTCTCAGCCTAATTCAGAAGCTACTTTGTTTTAGGATAACTGCATCTTTTAATCTTTCAGTAGCTGAAGAAACCTTCGTCATGAGCTGAAGTTTCTCCCCCTTTAGTTTAATTTAGACATGCAGCACGGAAACAGGCCCCTCGGCCCACTGAGTCCGCGCCGACCAACGATCCCCGCACACTAGTTCCATCCTACACCCTAGGGGTAATTTACAGAAGCAAATTATATAACCATATAACAATTACAGCACAGAAACAGGCCATCTCGACCCTTCTAGTCCGTGCCGAACACGTATTCTCCCCTAGTCCTAATATACCTGCGCTCAGACCATAACCCTCCATTCCTTTCCCGTCCATATAACTATCCAATTTATTTTTAAATGATAAAAACGAACCTGCCTCCACCACCTTCACTGGAAGCTCATCCCACACAGCCACCACTCTCTGAGTAAAGAAGTTCCCCCTCATGTTACCCCTAAACTCCTGTCCCTTAATTCTCAAGTCATGTCCCCTTGTTTGAATCTTCCCTACTCTCAGTGGGAAAAGCTTATCCACGTCAACTCTGTCTATCCCTCTCATCATTTTAAAGAACTCTATCAAGTCCCCCCTTAACCTTCTGCGCTCCAAAGAATATCCTCTCATTGGGATGTGGGAGGAAACCAGAGCACCCGGAGAAAACCCACGCAGTCACAGGGAGAATGGACAAATTCCATACAGACAGCACCTGAGGTCAGAATCAAATCTGGGTTTAGTTTAGTTTAGTTTAGAGATACAACATGGAAACAGGTCCTTCGGCCCACCGAGTCTGTGCTGACCAGTGATCCCCGTACACTATCCTACACACAAGGGACAATTTACAATTTTACCAACCCAGTCTACAAACCTGAACATCTTTGGAGTGTGGGACCTGTGTAAAAAACACTTGACTCCCATGTCTCCTTTATACTTTGCCCATTTCATCTTAAAGCTATGCCCTCTAGTAGCTTTTTGATATTTCTACTCTAGGGAAAAAGGTTCCGACTGTCTACCCTATCTTTACCTTTCATCGTTTTTTAGGCACTTGTCAATTAGCCACAACTTTCTTCTTCACAGCCTGAAGGAGAGTCCTGACCCGAAATATCACCCATCCATGCTTTCCAGGGGTGCTGCCTGTCCTGCTGAATTACTCCAGCACTTTGTGATTTTTGTTGTAAACCAGCATCTGCAGCCTCTTGTTTCCAAATGTTGTCACTGCTTTTATATTGGGAAAGAATCGTGTTTCAATTTGGCAGAGTCTTGCCTCTTAGATTCCACTTTCCTGAAACATTTGTAGCCTGGTCTGTCTTCATTGTCAGCGTGAGGTTCTATTGCTGCAGCCGCTAGAAAGCGGTAGAGAGCTGCCTGAAACTCGAATCCACCTTTTTAAGTTCCCCTCTCTCACGTATCTCACGACTGTGTGGGATGTTGCAACAAACATCTTCAGAATGAATCTGAAGATCAGTCCGCGTTGAAGTGCATTGTTCCACAAAAAAGCTGCGTTATTTTCTCCAGAAGAAACGAACCCTTTAATTTAATCCTTGCTGTTTTTCAGTGAGTGATTTAGAAACAAGAAACTCGTTGCATTTCAGCGTTATATGAGCCGTGCCTTGGATAAATGGGTACTTTTTGTAAGCACCCCAGGGTCTGGGCATTTTAGACTGCACTCCTCAGAGATTGAACCAGCTATTTTCACTCTTGTTCTTGCCGCATTGAGACCGAATGCATCTCACAGATTGGGTGAAGATTGGGTGCAATGGCCACAAGGAACTGCAGATGCTGTAGTCTTCAGCGAAACTAAACACAAAGTAACTCGCTGAGCTACTCCATCGCTTTGTGATGGTTACATACACTTTAATGCAGCAATTTCCGAGTTTCCCTCCACCCCTTCTCACCCTCTCTTGTCCTGCCTTTGCTCTGCCCGTGGGTGAGGCTGCGCTTGTACATTCTCATTAATCTGAAGCCCCAGCAGTGAGACCCTTTATATTATTTCACCTGTGGTTTCTCTCTTCCCCCAGCACTTAATGTCAACTTCTTCCCAGATATTGCCACTGAAATGAAAGTGTTATTTCAAGTGGAGAGGAGGACGGAGGGAAAGGGAGTCCCTCCGTCTGACCTCCACCTTGGCGCCGGACCCTTACTGCTTAACCTCGACAGGTCTGTACCGGACCACCGGGGGCTAGCGGGGCAAGGAGCCGCCTGTCCGGGGCCTTCAGCGGGCGGGGAGAGTCGGTGCGCCCCGCTGCCGAGGCAGTCCCACCGGTAGCGTAGAAGTGACCTCTCATAGGCGGGACAAACATTTAATTATTTTGCTTGCATTCATGTTTATTTTAAATAAACATTTACATTTTTGAGAAGCATTTTAAATGCGTTTTATTTATTTCAATTTAAAATACATGTTTATTATTGTAATTATTAATTTGTCATTTTAAATGCACATTTCTGCGAATATTATTTAAATTCGCTTCATTCACCGTTTTTAAATAAACATATATTTTTAAAACATTTTAAAATATTTTGTTATTTAGTTCAATTTCAAACACATTTATTATTTGCAATTATTTAAATTACAATTTTTAATACACATGTCTGGGAATATTATTTAGAAGTTTCATTCACCTTTTTTTAAACATTTACATTTTTATTTTGTGTTCTTTGGTTCCATTTTAAATGCATTTATTATTGCAGTTGCAATTATTTAAGTTGCAATTTTAAATGCAAATCTCTGCGAATATTATTTAAAACTTTCAGATTAAAAAAACATTTAGATTTATAAAAAGCATTCAAATAATTTTATTTAGTTCAGTTGTAACTGCATCTCTTAATGCAATTAATACTTAATACTTTCAGCTTTTCTTAAATAAATTTATTAAAACAAAAACTTGTTTTGTTATTTAGTGCAATGTTAAATGCATGTTAGTTATTGCAATTCCAATTATTATTCAGATTGTGATTCTTAATGCAAATCGCTGCGAATATTATTTAAAACTTATTTGCAAAACTAATACTGTAACATTTATCAAATCATTTACCAATTAAAAGTGACCCTTCCCACGTCCCTGGCTCTGTCAGCATCACGGTGCGGGAGAGGTGGTTGGCTCATGGGAACATGTGCAGGCGGTTGTGTGTGCGCCACAGGGTCCATTAGACTCTCTGCATTGACCATTGTGTGCAAGTCAGGACTAACCTACTGTAGAGAGCGGCAGGTAGCTACCACATTAATTACTCTCTTTTACAAAAAGGCAGGCATCGGTTCTTAACCAAAAAAGACCATAGATGCTGGAATCTGCAGCAACACAGAAGCAAAGGCTTTAAGAACTGCGGGAGACCAAGCAATATATATTGAGGCAACAAAGTGGTAGAGTTGCTGCCTCACAGCACCACACACCCGGGTTTGTTCCTTGGAGTGCATATAGATGGGGGTGATCTTGTAGAGGTGAGGGGAAAATATAGGGTGAATGCACAGTCCTTTACACAGAGTAGGGGAACCGAGAACCAGAGGGTATAGGTTTAAGGTGAGGGGGAAAGATTTAATAGGAGCTTGAGGGGCAACCTCTTCACACAGAGGGTGGTAGGTATATGGAATGAGCGGCTAGAGGAGGTAGATGAGGTAGATACCATGACAACATTTAAGATATTTGTGTTCAAGAAGGAACTGCAGATGCTGGAAGATCGAAGGTACACAAAAATGCTGGAGAAACTCAGCGGGTGCAGCAGCATCTATGGAGCGAAGGAATTTCCTTCGCTCCATAGATGCTGCTGCACCCGCTGAGTTTCTCCAGCATTTCTGTGTACCTTTAAGATATTTGGACAGGTTCATGGATAGGAATGGTTTAGAGGGATATGGACCAAATGCAGGCAGGTGGAATGAGTGCAGATGGGACATGTTGGTCGGCATGGGCATGTTGGGCCAACGGGCCTGTTTCTGTGCTGCATGACTCTCTGACTCAGATCCTGGTACACGTACTATGATCTTCCAGTGTTCTGACTTTCATTAAAGCTGATGCTGGTATTTTAGGAGAATTTTTGCAATTTATTTTTTGCTCTATTTGATCATTTAGATCATAGATCGATACAGCACAGGAACAGGCCCTTCAGCCCACAATGTCCATGCAGAACATGATGCAAAGATAAACTGATCTCCTCTGCCTCCACGTGATCCATATCCATCTATTCCCTGCACGGAAAAGTATATGTTAATGTTCTCTGGTTTGTTTTATGTGGGGGGTGGCGTGGGGGAGGGGGTCGGGGGTAACTTATTTCAATCTCTTCGCCTTGCCGGATATGCGATAGTTTTCCAGATTGTATCTCCGGTCACTCTGCGGCCTAACATCGTGAAGCTGGCGGATGTGGAGAGATAAAGAACAATGAATGAAAGATATGCAAAAAAGTAACAATGATAAAAGAAATAGGCCATTGTTGGCTGTTTGTTGGGTGAAAACGAGAAGCTAGTGTGACTTGGGTGGGGGAGGGATAGAGAGAGAGGGAATGCCGGGGCTACCTGAAGTGAGAGAAATCAAGATTCATCTGTAAGCTGCCCATGAGAAATATGAGATGCTGTTCCTCCAATTTACGTTTAGCCTCACTCTGACAATGGAGGAGGCCGAGGTCAGAAAGATCTATGTGGGAATGGGAAGGAGAATTAAAGTGTCCAGCAACCGGGATATCTAGGTTAGTTCACGCGGGCTGAGCGGAGGTGTTCCGCGTAACAATCGCCCAGACTGCGTTAGGTCTCGCCGATGTATAAGAGTCCACATCTTCGACAACGGATGCAGTAGATGAGATTGGAGGAGGTGTAAGTGAACCTCTGCCTAACCTGAAAGGACTGTCAGGGTCCCTGGACAGAGTCGAGGGAGGAGGTTTTTTTTTTATTGCTTTACAAATATGTCCCATCCTCACCTTCATTGTTTAGGGATTTGTCCTCGGAAGCGGCTCTGTTCTGTCAGAGATAAGGATGGATGAATTTCTATCTGGGAGAATTGTGAGCAAGAGATATGAGCTTGACAGGAGCGGCCATTGCTCAGATACATTTTTCCTGTAGCTTGCAGGCTCCCGGTGAGAAGCTGTTGACACCTCTTTAAAATAAAGAGTTGTTCCCTCATTATTTATCTTCATTGTTTTGATTTATGCCACACAACATCCAGATCTCTCCTCATCTTTGCCTCATTCAGTCTATACCACATGCTTCCAAAAAATAGATCGTGAGTTGTGTGTATTTCACCATTGAGTACAAGATTAACTTTTATGCTTATTTTGCTGATTTATAAACCATGTAAAAAGTTATGAGCGATTTGACTCAGGAACAGCTTCTTCCCCTCCGTTATCAGGCATCTGAACGGTCCTTCCATAAGCTAGGATGCTGTTCTATTCACCTCTACCCCATTGAGGCCATTGGACTTTGTCAATGGAACTGATGCGCTACCACTGAACAACTACTGAATGTTTTGCACCCAGTATCTTCAACTTTGCATTATCTATCATAGACTTTAGATACATAGATACATAGAAACATAGAAAATAGGTGCAGGAGTAGGCCATTCGGCCCTTCGAGCCTGCACCGCCATTCAATATGATCATGGCTGATCATCCAACTCAGTATCCCGTACCTGCCTTCTCTCCATACCCCCTGATCCCTTTAGCCACAAGGGCCACATCTAACTCCCTCTTAAATATAGCCAATGAATTGGCCTCAACTACCCTCTGTGGCAGAGAGTTCCAGAGATTCACCACTCTTTAGACTTTAGAGATACAGAATGGAAGCAGGCCCTTCAGCCCACCGAGTTCACGCTGACCAGCGCTCACCCAGTATACTAGCACTATCCGACACACTAGAAACAATTTTCAGTTTAGCTACTTATTAACCTACAAACATTGATGTCTTTGTAGTGTGGGAGGAAACCGGAGCACCTGGAGAAAACCCACACGGTCACAGGGAGAACGTACAAACTCCGTGCAGACAGCACCCGTAGTCAGGATCGAACACGCGTCTCTGGTGCTGTAAGGCAGCAACTCTACCGCTAGGCCACCGTGTCATACTTGACATTGAACCGATTGAATCTATGTATGGTAATACAGTATCTGATCAGTTTGAATAGCAAGCAAAACAAAGCTTTTCACTGTACCTCGATACATGCGCAATAATAAACACTAAACCTAAACCTAAATTAAACCTCATATCCTCTCTCCACCTGGTTGCACCTATTATTTACAAGCCTTTCCACCGCCCCTCTATGCACTGCCATTTACTGGCAATCTTTCTCCTTCCCTCTCAGTCCTGATCCATTTGGGAAGTCCTCAGCTTTCACCAAAGTACATTTAGCTGGGATTTTCCAAGGTTTGGTTTGATTATGAGAGTCAAGTTTAAATTGAGATGAGATTACGTTTTGTCCACATAGCAGTTAGTGTTACGGCCACTGTCAAATTTGGCAGTTTATACAGTCTGAAGGAGGGTCCTGACCCAAAACGTCACCTATTCATGTTCTCCTGTGATGCTGCCCGACCCTCTGAGTTACTCCAGCACCTTGTGTCTGTTTGCACACAGGAACCCCTCAGGAACAACAATGACGGAGTGACCACACAGTGTGCTTTTGGCAGTGGTTGGCTGACACCAGGAGAAATATTCCTTGAGTATGAAGGAACTGCAGATGCTGCTTTAAACTGAAGCTAGACACAAAATGTTGGAGTAAATCAGCGGGACAGCAGGCATCTCTGGATAGAAGGAATGGGTGACGTTTCGGGTCGAAACCACTCTTCAGACTCATCCCTGCGCTTGTTTGGGTGGAGAGATGGCAGGCTTTGAATGAATGAATGAATGAATGAATGATACATTATCACATATGACGTGTTGCAGTGAGATTCTTTGTTTGCACACACAAGTTTGCAAAGAGTCGCCACTTATAGAGTGCCGACAAAGTTCAAAACTATTCCATTTAGTCTCCAACGTTCCCCCTTTATTCTAGGTGCACCCCCCCCCCCCCCCCCCCCCCATGCTGGGTCCTCCTTTGTTCTCTCGGCAACCCCCATGCTGGGTCCCTCTTACATAAAAACATAGAAAATAGGTGCAGGAGTAGGCCATTCGGCCCTTCGAGCCTGCACCGCCATTCAATATGATCATGCTGATCATCCAACTCAGTATCCTGTACCTGCCTTCTCTCCATACCCCCTGATCCCTTTAGCCACAAGGGCCACATCTAACTCCCTCTTAAATATAGCCAATGAACTGGCCTCAACTACCTTCTGTGGCAGAGAATTCCAGAGATTCACCACTTTCTGTGTGAAAAATGTTTTTCTCATCTCAGTCCTAAAAGATTTCCCCCTTATCCTTAAACTGTGACCCCTTGTTCTGGACTTCCCCAACATCGGGAACAATCTTCCTGCATCTAGCCTGTCCAACCGCTTAAGAATTTTGTAAGTTTCTATAAGATACCCCCTCAATCTTCTAAATTCTTGCGGGTACAAGCCGAGTCTATCCAGTCTTTCTTCATATGAAAGTCCTGACATCCCATGAATCAGTCTGGTGAACCTTCTTTGTACTCCCTCTATGGCAAGAATGTATTTCCTCGGATTAGGAGACCAAAACTGTACGCAATACTCCAGGTGTGGTCTCACCAAGACCCTCTTGACCCTCTGGCACCCTCCGCTGGCCCATCCTCCGTGGAATGTTTCTGAAGAACCGTACAATTATTCAAAGACTTGGGTCTGCACCCTTGAGACCATTGCCAGACCTTAACTCAAGAGTTGGAGGTGTTTTTTTAGTTTAGAGATACAGCATAGAAGCAGGCCCTTCACCACACTGAGTCCACTCTGACCATCAATAACCCGTTCACATTAGTTCTATCTCACTTTCTCATCCACTCCCTACACATTAGGGGCAATTTATACAGAGGCAAATGAACATGGAAACCTGCACGTCTTTGGGATGTGGGAGGAAACTAGAGCATCTGGAGGAAATCCATCTCAGGGAGAAGCTAGTCCATTGGTTCGCATTAGCTCCATATCACTCTAAAGCTTTCCCATCCAAGTGTCTTTTAGATGCTGTTATGTTATATGTTATAGTGTCCATCTCGACTATCTCCTCCGGCAGCTCCTTACATCTTCCCAGCACCCTGAGTGGAAAACGTTTAAAACCATGTCCTCTGCTTCTCGATTCCCGTACCTCGGGTAAAAGTCTCAGTGCATCGTCTTATCTATTGGGTAAGTTCTAGAATTAGCACCAGGGAAGTAGAGAACTGGAAAAAAAATATTCAAATGGCATAGTTCAGCATTTTAAAATACTTTGACAATTTAGCCTACCAGGAGCTTTTGGGAGAGTTTGGGAGAGTAGGCTGGGAATCTATTCCCTAGAGCGCAGGAGGATGAGGGGTGATCTTATAGAGGTGTACAAAATCATGAGAGGAATAGATCGGGTAGACACACAGAGTCTCTTGCCCAGAGTAGGGAAATCAAGAACCAGAGGGCATAAATTCAAGGTGAAGGGTGAAAGATTTTATAGGATTCTGAGGGGTCATGTTTTTACTCAAAGGGTGGTGGGTGTATGGAATGAGCTGCCAGAGGAGGTAGTTGAGGCAGGGACTATCGCAACGTTTAAGAAGCAATTAGACAGGTACATGAATAGGACAGGTTTAGAGGGATGTGGGCCAAACAGAGGCAGTGGGACGAGTGTAGATGGGACATGTTGGTTGGTGTGGGCAAGTTGGGCTGAAGGGCCTGTTTTCACCCTGTATCACTCTAGGAGTGATTTGTTTTGATTATCCCTGGTCTATTAGGTTGCTTTGTACTTAAAGCAGAACAGAATTTTAATCACTTCCAATGTATATTGATGTTTACACGTAATACATTTTTCTCAGAGGTATGTCTGATATTATCAGTGAGAAAGCATTCTTTATTAGAAATAGGTAAAGTGAACATTTTTTATGAAAGCATTTAGCTGTAAGTTAACTGAATCTTCCATTTCATACATTAAAACCCAATCAATTTCGAACTTAAAACAGATCTGCTGGATAATTCTAATTGCCTTCAAAACTGCAATTATGCATATAATGTAGTGATTACTCCAATTAATTCACCACACAGTCTTAAACATTTGGCAAAGTACTAAATGTAATTACAACGAGGAGGAAAGAAATTAAGCATCAATTGCTTTTGTTACAGAAGTTAAGAAACATTGAAGTCCAATGTATTCAAAGCTCAAGAAAATAGTCTGTGGAAGAATTTCTTGTTAATGTCACTTAAATGCTTCATTGATCCAATTTGGTTTTAGAGATACAGCGTGGTAAACAGGCCCTTCTGCCCACCGAGTCCACGCCGACCGATGATCGCCCGCTCACATTAGTTCTTACATGATAGAGGCAATTTACAGAAGCCGATTAATCTACAAACCTGCACATCTTTGGAAAACGGGAGGATATCGGAGCACCCGGAGAAAACCCATGCGGTCACAGGGAGAAAATACAAAACTATTTACAGACAGCACCTGAGGTCAGGATCAAACCCGGTCCTCTTGAGTTGTAAGGCAGCAGCTCTATCGCTGCCACGCCCAAAACGTAGTGTAAGTTAGCACAAGTAAGCTTAGCACAGATAACACTCAGCATAAGTAAGTACATAAAGACTGTTGAATGTGCTCATCTGCATGATCATTTTAGCTGTAGATGTGGCAAAAAGGTGCATTATCTGATGACGCAGTTTAGGCATTGGCTCTGTGCCTACATCCACAAATCTCTATGTGGTCTCACAGGAGGTAATGGACAGGGAGCTAACAACCTGCCAGCTCCCGTAAGCCTTTTCAGGCCAGGGTCCAGAGCGGGCCCCATGGAAAATGCGCCACCCCCCAACAACACCATCCCTACAGACAAGGAACCAGAAACCGAAGAAATGAACACACCACTAAACAACAGTGAAGACAGATAAGTATGGTTCCTACCATCACATAAAAGGTGAAGGGTTTGTACTAACGGGGGGGGGGGGGGGGGGGGGATCACACCTGGTTCTGGAAGCATGAAGAACTATCACACTTGGTAGTTATATACCAAAAGTATTCAAGGATAAAAATTGAATTAAGAAACTTGCCACCAGTTCAGCATGCACCCCAAAGGGGTCTACCCTCCCACTAAAAAAGAACATGAGGGACTAGCTAACTGGAGAAGATATACAAAGGGGTCATAAAGAAGTCTAATATGAACCTTTGGTACCAAAAAACCCAAAGATGGTGAATGTCGCACCATCATTGACTTAACCACTTGAGTATTTTCACCAGGTATACACACTTTATGGAAACTTGTAACTGCTAACCATGGATTTCCTAGGATACTTTATGGTAGACATCGACTTAAAAGATGCATACTATTTAGTACCCATTCATAATTTTTTTTCGGAGATACCACAATTCACCTGGATGGGGTAATTATGGCAGTATAAATTATTGACAATGGCTAATATCAGCCAAAACTGTTTCCAGATATTCAAACCAGCCCTGACACTATGAAGGAACATATCGTCATGGCATGTCTCTATGATATTAACGACAGACAAATCCATGGAAATAGCTAAATCAGCAGCATTAGCTACTAAAACTTATTTAGCCTGGGCTCTGTCATACAATCCAGATAAATCTACGTTGACACCATCCACAACTATTGACTATCTGGTATTCAATTAACTCTACCCACTCATCTATAACATTGTCATAAGGAGAGTCAGCGTATGACACAACCTGTAACAATTAATGGTAACAATCAACCAACCATTCAACAAAGTGGCTAGAGTAATAGTAAGATTAAACGAGCTTACCAGTTTGAAGTTTGATCGTTATTTTATGAGGAGTAACGTTGAGGGAATACGCGAAGAACCCCGCCAGGACGCATGCGTGTGTTTCTTCAAAGCAGCGGTGTGAAATCACAGATAACTGTAATGACTAAACATAGTAAGATTAGAGAAGAGATACCAGTTGAGTATATGATCAAGGGTGGGAGCGGAGGGCACGTATTCCCTCAACGTTACTCCTCATAAAATAACGATCAAACTTCAAACTGGTAAGTTCTCGTTTAATCTTACTATTTTACTTCGGAGTCACGTGAGTGACTACGTGAAGATTTTAAAGCTCTGTGATTTCATGCCGTGGAAAACGAGTCCATGCATCACATCTGCCTTGATTATGGGGAGAATAGTGTTACCATCATTAGAAATCAATACGATATTGAAAACAACGATAAATTTATTAACACCAAATCATAGCCCCTATTTGTGGGGTAAAATCATATTACAGAACTTAAAATTGTTTCTGCAAATGTTCCAGGTTCAATGACTGGTTTATTATAAAATCGTTGGAAAGTTCTCTCCGTTGACCATCCTGCTGTCTTGAGGATTTGGTCCATTGGAACATCCAACTTCATAGCTGCCGATGTAGCTGCAGCCCTGGTGGAGTGAGATTTTAAAATGTTAGTGTCTACTCCAGCCTTTATTAGGACCTGTCTTAGCCATCTCGAGATGGTCTGGACTGTCACTTTTTTGTGTGGCTGTTTGTAGCTGATTAAAAGTGCCATTTCTTTGCCTCTGATGATCTTAGTATACTCCATATATAATAGTAAGTGAGTTACAATACAGAGATGATCATCTGTCGGGTAGGCCCTGAATTCTATTTTTAGCCCTGCTGACCCCTGTCTGTTCTGTTTGACTAATTCATAGATGTGAAAAGTCAAATTCCCAGATGAAATAGTCATGTTGTCCAGCCTTAGTTTCTGTAGCGACTGGACCCTTTGTGCCGTGACCAAGGCCATCAGCATGACTGTTTTCATTGTCAATTTCTGTAGGGACAGAGCTGTAGGTGGAGACCAGTTTCTTAACATGGTCAGTACAATGCTCACATCCCATATTTGGGTGTACCTGGTTCTTGGGGGATTAGCATTAAAAATGCCCCTCGTGAGTTTGGTTACCAGGGGGTGTGTCCCTACAGAATGCCGCTCTGTTCCTTGCCATAGGTATGTTGACAGAGCATTTCTGGCGCAGTTGATGGCACTATAACTGAGCCCCTCATCGTAATGGAGGCTTGCCAGGAATTCCAGAACAGACGGGATGTTGTTTGATCTGTGGATGATGTTATTGTTGTGACAGTACTTTTCCCATTTCTTGATGTACACCAAGTACTGTTTTTTGGTGGATTGTCTGTGGGCCGATGCAATAATATCCACTGTTCGGTCCGTCAGTCCCAGGTGTAGTAGAGGTGCTTTCAAACTCTACAAATTAATAGGTTTGTAAAATTATGACATGGGTGACTTTCCCTTGTTACGGGATGAACCAGTAAATTAGGTCTATGATGGATGGTGATGCATGGTTCTAATACCATGTCGAGTATCACCGGGAACCATGGTTGAGTAGGCCAATCGGGTACTATCAAAATACCAGACGCAGAGTCTTGCTGTATTTTCCTTAATACCCGACTGATGAGGCAGAAAGGAGGGAATGCATAAATAAACAATTTCCCCCAATGCAGCGAAAATGCATCTGTTGCCGCTGCCCCAGGGTCTGGTTCCCATGAAACATAATTCGATAACTGGTGAATGAGCCTGGATGCGAAAAGATCGATATCTGGTGTTCCATACCGTGCTGTAATTTCAGCAAATACATTTTTATCCAACATCCATTCAGTGTTTTCATTGAATTTGCGTGACCTGGTGTCTGCCACTAAATTTAGTTTACCTGGTAAGTAGGTAGCTGATATCCAAATATCTCTCTGGATACACCATTGCCAAATTGTGTTGGCCAGATTGTCACATGATGTCGATTTGTTTCCACCCATATGGTTGATATATGCTACCACGGTGGTGTTGTCAATTTGTAGTCTAACATGCTGGTGATATAACCCAGAACAATATGACTTAAGGCCATGGAATGCACTTAACATCTCCAGGTAGTTTATGCCCAGTGTTTGTAATAATGATGCCTCCTGTGCATTCCATCTCCCTCCACAGCTGGAGATGGAATTGGTAGCACCCCAACCAAGTGCACTGGCATCAGTTTGTAGTACAGGTTGTTGATAATGATTGGATTGGAACAATGCCTAATGTTATGTTCCCACCATTTTAGTTCCATTATCGCTTCTGTTGGTAGCTTCATTGGTCTGTCAAAATGACCACCATTAATTTTGAGTGCTCTTATTTTCGCTCTCTGTAAATTTCGATAATGTAAAGGTCTGAATTGTGTGGCTGGAAACGCAGCCACTATCTTCCCAATTATTCTTGCTACCAGTCTGATGGATGGTTTAGTGATGTCAATGATTTTGCTGCAAGCCTCTATTAAGGCTGTAACCTTTTCTTTCGGCAAAGTCACTGACATGTGAACTGAGTTAATGATGAACCCCAGATAATCCATTTTGGTTGAAGGCGTTAATTTAGACTTAACTGGATGGATGATAAACCCCAGTTTTTCAAACAATTGTTTTGTGGCTGTTACCGCTTGTTTAGCCAATTCCAAAGTTTTGCCCACAATAAGTATGTCATCTAGATATGCCATTACCATGTGTTTTTGTTTCCGCAGAAACGCTAGGGCTGGTTTCAAAATTTTTGTGAACAGCCTGGGGGCTGATGTTAGCCCATTAGGGCGTGCCCTATATTGCCAGCGCTGACCCATCCAGTTGAATTTTAAATAACATCTGTGGTCACCTCTTATGGGCACTGTATAGTAAGCATCTTTTAAATCGATGCTTGCCATGTAGTAACCTTTGGAAATCAATTGCTTAGCAGTAACAAAGGTTTCCATCTTGAAATGAATATATTGTACAAAAGTATTCAAAGTAGTCAAATCGATGATGATGCGGCAACCACCATCTTTCTTGTTTTTGATAAAGATGTTGGACACGATATCCTGTGATTCGTGTTGGGTTTTCTCAATTACTCCTTTTTTATAAAGCCGCTGTAGTTCGGCATGTGCTTTTGATTTTTCTATGCCTGTAAGCACGAACATTCGGTACATGCTGAATTGGAGGGTTATGCTTTTGTATAAATTCTATGGTGTAACCCTGGATACTGCTTAAAATATAAGTGTCGGTAGTTAACTTATTCCATGCATCCAGATAGTATTGTAATCTCCCACCAACCTCCATGCTCCCTTCAATTCGTAAGGAACCAGACCCACCCACCTCCATGGTTACCAGTGGTAGGTTTGTTACTTTTTCGGCATCCTCCGTGGATGTTGAGGCGCCGGTGTCTGGGTCTGTAGTTGGGTTGATGTTGAGGGTTTGCGCATTTTCCAGGAAGGCCGGTCTGGGCCATGGCCTAAAAAAGACCGATGTTGGGTGTTCCTGGCCTTTGCGCTTTCTCCAGTTTGTCTTGGCCGACTGGTGGGTGCGTAGGGGTGCTGTTTCTGGCCGAAGTAGTTTTTGGACGCTGCTTTTATGAGCCCCAGGGTTTTAGCCTCTTCGTTAAGTTCTTTGACCTGTTTGGATAAGTCCCCTCCAAATAGTAGTATTGGTGGTTTGGAGGTCTCAGGTTTGCAGAGGCCTGCAAATTTGGGGTCTAAAGCCGGTTGGATAGCACTCTTCCTAATACTGTTTAACTCGTATTGGGAGTTGCAAAATAAAGCCAGTGCATCTTGGTGATCTTGGGTGATGTCTTGTTCGTTCAATGTGCGGGCAAAAGCCGTAATTCCTGCTGTTAGGACTTTCAGAACTTTTTGTATTTTCAAGTCCCTGGCTCTGATCGATGCCCCGACATGTTTTCAGATGCACTGGTTGACACTGGGAACATTTAGTGATTTGCAGTTCCCTGGTGGTAAGTGTCTTGCTGTGGTGTCCAATAATGCCTGTCCCTGTAGCTGGTTGAATGACATGTAGTCAATACTTGCCGCTATTTTGGGCTCCAGGTTTTGGCCAGTTTGGTCGGGTTGAATAAACTGGGACACCATATCCAACAGGTTTTCTTTCACCCCATGCACACTAGGGGTATGTTCTGCACACCCCTCTTCAGGGTCAGCCCAGAATTGACCCCCCGTACTCCCCTCTGATGAGGGAGAAACACTGTGCAGCCCCACAAGAGGTACTGCTGTAGGACTTACTAGCTGCCCACTGTGGCTAGTCTCCATCTCCCGGAGCCTGCCACTTTGGAGTATTTCCTCCAACAGCCGCTCCAACTGGCTCTTATGCTCTCGGGCACAGGCCACTCGCGGCTGCTCCTGATCCTGCAGCCGCTCCAACCGGCTCCAATGCTCACGGGCACTGGTCGCTCGCGGCTGCTCCTGTTCCCCCAGCCGCTCCAACCGGCCCCAATGCTCACGGGCACTGGTCGCTCGCGGCTGTTCAAAGTCGGACTCATCGGAGTCATCGACTCTGTCTGTTTTTTGCTTCGCTTTACCGCCCGGCCGTGGTGTAGATTTGGCCGGTGCGGGAGCGAAGTCGGGCACAGCTGTTCCCATTACGGGAGAATGGCGTGCCGTCGGCTGCTGCTGCTGGCTGCCCGCAACTCCGCGGTTCTCCCCCGCCAGCTTTTTCGCAGCCTTCCTTCTCGTGGATCTGTCCATGCTTCCACCTGTAAAGTAAGTGGGAAGAACGCAGAGTCTCCTTACCTGCTGTTCCGGCTTTTAAATTCTGCCGCTAACCCCTGCTGTGACTCGTTGCAATGCGTGTAGCGATATGACATGCATGCGTCCTGGCGGGGTTCTTCACGTAGTCACTCACGTGACTCCGAAGTAAAATTGGGAATTAGTAGCAGCATTACCAGTTACTTAACTTGAACCTTTCCATTAGAGCTAAGGTGCTAGTGTTTAAACAAAATAACCCATACCCAGAACATGGTGGCAAATGGATTAATCTGGAGTCATCATCACTATAGACATTGGGCATAAAACCTAGTTGGAAATATTGAGTACGTTCTATTGGTAAAAGCATATTGTTCAGTAGTGCACCATTTTGCATGTTCGTTTATAAATTA
Organism: Amblyraja radiata; assembly: GCF_010909765.2. Lineage (NCBI taxonomy): Eukaryota > Metazoa > Chordata > Chondrichthyes > Rajiformes > Rajidae > Amblyraja > Amblyraja radiata. The sequence goes on along the minus strand of NC_045980.1, from coordinate 13,675,118 downwards.
ACAACATCACAGTGGTGGCAAATACCAAACCACTTGGGCGGAATAAAATCGATATCATGTGACAATTTATTTAACAATTGGTAACCGTATGTCGTCAAACATATTTGACCATCAGCAACTTATCTACCAGGTGAGCCAAATACTGTAAACAGACATATTAAACCAAAGTATTTGCTGAAATTACAAAGCAATATGGAACACCAGATATCGATTTCCTTGTATTCCAATTGAATCACCACATACCGATGTATGTTGCATGAAACCAAACTTTGAGGCAGCGGCAATGGCAATGGATACATTCCCGCTGAACTGGGGGGGGGGGGGGGGGATCCAATCTCTATGTTCTCCCCTTTTCTGCCTCATCAGTTAGGTACTACGCCCTCATCAGTCGGGTACTACGCAAAATACAGATGGACTCTGCTTCAGGTATTTTGATAGTACCCGACTAAACCCACAGTCATGGTTCCCAGTGGTCCTCGACATGGTCATCAAAACCCTAATGATTTTCCCAGTAGCCCAGACTTATCAACTCACCCAGTTTCAGGCATAAGCCACCCATGCCACGATAAATTAAACTACTGGGTTGCAGATTTGAAAAGACCACTGCTGGGCCTCGGTTGCAGAATTGGGAAGACCACTGCTGGGCCTGTATTGTCAAACAGCACTATCGACACGATGACAGCATCCCATCGCATATCCACTAGGGAACATACTTAGCTAACATCAAGAAGTGGGAAGATACTGTTCAAATACAGGAACTACATATTAAACTACAACAAAACCTGTACTGGAGTTCCTGGCAGGTCTTCACCACAATGAAGGACTCAGCTACTGCGCCATCAATACAGCCAGAAGTGCTCTGTCAGCCTACTTAACTCAGGCACCAGGACAACGGGCCATAGGGTACCACCCACTGGTGATCAAATTCAGGAGAGGCATATTCAACTCTAATCCCCCAGACCTAGGTACACCCAAATCTGGGATGTCAGTGTGGTCCTGACATACCTTAGGGGATGGTCACCAGCCAGGTCCCTCACCCTGGAACAGCCTACCCTGAAGACGGTCATGCTGATGGCCTTGTCTCAGCACAAAGAGTCCAGTTCCTCCATCTACTACGATTGGACAATATGGTTTACTAGACCGTGTCACATTTACCATTCAGGGGCTGGTCAAACAGAGCAGACCAGGAACATCAGGTCTAGTCATGGAATTCCGGGCATACCCACCTGAACCATGGTTATGTGTCATGACCCACTTATTGAACTACATCGACACAATAAGTAATCCTCGAGGGAGAGAAAAAGCCTTATGGGTCAGCCACAAGAAACCTCATGGTCGGGTGATGAGCCAAACTATCCCAAGTGGCTCAAGCAGGTACTGGGAGTTGCTGGAGCAATACTAACGTGTATAAATCTTACTCCACCAGGGCAGCATCCACATCGGTGACTAAGAGGATGGACGTGCCTATGGACCACATCCTGGCTACAGCGGGGTGGTCTAGGGAGTATACGTTCCAAACTTTTATAACAAGCCACTGGCAGAACCTGTATCGTTTGCAGAAAAAGTATTAGAATCTGCAAATATATAATTTATGCCCGGGGGAGCATTTTGGTCTTGTTATTGTTAATAACACCATTATTGTTTTACAAACAGATTCATGGTTGATTACGATAACATACCTCCTCCCTCGAATGACTTCGGCAGCGATGAAGTATGAACTGTTACACGGTTTGAAATCACAGAGCTTTAAAATCTTCACGTAGTCACTCACGTGACTCCGAAGTAAAATAGTAAGATTAAACGAGAACTTACCAGTTTGAAGTTTGATCTGTATTTTATGAGGAGTTACGATGAGGGATTACGTGCCCTCCGCTCCCACCCTCAATTATAGAGATCAACTGGTATTTTAGTTCTCCTTTTCTTTACTATGTTTATTTCAATTATTGTTTCCTGTGATTCCACATCGCTGCTTTGAAGTATGTCGCGCATGCGTGCTGGACGGGTTCTTCACGTAATCCCTCATCCTAACTCCTCATAAAATACAGATCAAACTTCAAACTGGTAAGTTCTCATTTAATCTTACTATTATATGGTACCCGTGGCGGTGGGGACTCTGGTCTATCATATTGCAGTATACTTAAAGTAGAACAGAATTCTGATCACTGCCTATATACATCAGGGCTGCAAGGTAGCACAAGTTTCTCATAAGGATGGCTAATATTTTCAGAGCAGAAGCAACATATATATATTACACTAGTGTTCAATTCAATTCAATTCAATTTTAATGTCATTGCACAGATACAAGTATGGGTACAACGAAATGCAGTTTAGCGTCAGTCCGTAGTAATAGTGCAATATAGAAATAAAAATACAGAATAAGCAAACAATGTGGACGGAGAGACTGGAGAAATCTAGCAGCGGGACTCCGAGTTCAGCAATGTGATAGTGTTGTTGTAGATTAGATTAGATTAAACTTTATTAATCCCCTTATTCAGGGGAAATTCTGATGTCCTTGCAGCACACTAATAAAAATACAACATAGATTCAAAAAGAAGTTCAACACAAAAACATCCCCCCATAGTGGTTCCCACTGTGGGGGAAGGCACAAAGTCCAGTCCCCATCCTCTTGTCCACCCAAAGTCGGGCCTATTGAGGCCTCCACAGTCGCCGCCACGGCGCCCGATGTTCTCGCCGGGTGATGGTGCTTCGGCGTCGGGAGAACCCCCAACGGCTTGGGGTGCCAGGAACGGCCGCCTTCCCACCGGAGCCCGCGGCTTCCAAGCCAACAGACCGCGCCAGACGGAGCTCCGCACACTGGCAATCTCAGCAAGAGATCCCAGGCTCCGGGATGTAAAGTTCAACGTTGCAGCTGGCCGCTCCACAGAACCGCGGCTCCACAATGTTCTTATCGGCGGTCCCAGCATATTGGAGTACCTGCGCGGCAACCCAGGAAAGGCATCGCCCGGTCCGCAATAGCGCTCCAGCGCTGCGCCGCCGCCAAAGCCGATGTTCTGCGCCGCCGCCAAAGCCGATGTTCTGGCCAGGTCCCCTCAGGGAAACGTCGCTCCAGGACCCGCTGGTAGGCCGTAAGGACAGGTCGAAGTCGCTGCTCGGAGGAAGGCAACCCCTCCGACCAGGTAGGGACTCGAAAAGCAGTTTCCCCCTTCCCCCCCCCCCCCCCCCCCCCCCCACACATAAAAAGATTAGGCCCCCTGACTACACACTCAACGTACTAAAAATAATAAAAAAGAAGGGAAAAAAAACGGACAGCTGCAGGACAGGCAGCCGTTCAGGACAGCGCCTCCTCCAGAATGTGAAGCTGTTCCTCATCCTACTAGTACGAGACCTGAGGCTCCTGTACCGCCTCCCTGATGGGAGGAGGGCAAACAGTCCATGGTTGGGGTGGGACGGGTCTTTGATGATCTTCCCGGCCCGTCTCAGACACCGTTTTCGGTGGAGGGCATCCATGGCAGGGAGCGGGGCACCGATGATGTGCTGCGCGGTTTTCACCACCCGTTGTAGTGCCTTCCTGTCCACTACGGTGCAACTGCTGTACCATACCGTGAAGCATGTGGTCAGGATGCTTTCGATGGTACAGCGGTAAAAGTTAGTCAGGATCTGGGGGGACAGGTGAGCTTTCTTGAGCCTCCTCAGGAAGTAAAGGCGCTGCTGCGCCTTTTTGATCAGCTTGGAGGTGTTGAGGGACCAGGACAGATCCTCCGAGATGTGTACCCCGAGGAATTTGTAGTTGGAGACGCGCTCTACCTCAGTCCCGTTTATGTGGATGGGGGTATGTCTGCCCCCTCTGTTCTTCCTGAAGTCAACAATAATTTCCTTTGTCTTCTTGGAGTTGAGGATGAGGTTATTGTTGGCACACCAGGTTGTCAGGTGCTGGACCTCCTCCCTGTAGGCTGACTCGTCGTTGTCACTGATCAGTCCTACCACCGTGGTGTCGTCGGCAAATTTAATGATGGCGTTGGAGCCATTCTTAGGGATGCAGTCATGGGTGAAGAGGGAGTAGAGAAGAGGGCTGAGCACACAGCTCAGTGTTATAGTGGAGGAGGTGAGGTTGTTGACCCTAACAGACTGTGGTCTGTTGGTGAGGAAATCCAGTGTCCAATTGCAGAGGGAGGTGGAGATGCCAAGTCCGCTGAGTTTGGTGATGAAGCTAGCGGGGATGACAGTGTTAAAGGCAGAGCTGAAATCAATGAACAGCATCCTGATGTAGGTGTTATTGCTGTCCAGGTGGGTCAGGGCAGAGTGTAGGGCCGCCGATATGGCGTCCTCTGTAGACCTGTTGGCCCGGTAGGCAAACTGATGGGGGTCCAGCTTTGTGCTCATTCACCTTGCTCAGTGCATCTTGTACAGCAGAGGTGGAGAGACTGTGGGGTTGTTCATTTGGGGGTGGAGCAACTTTGATGGCTGGAGTTTTGTTGTCCCGGTCAAAGCGAGCATAGAAATGGTTTAGCTCATCAGGAAGGGAGGCGTTGTCTGGGGGGGGGGTGTTAACTTTATGGTAATCGGCAATGGATTTGATTCCGCATTCCGCTAATCCAAGATGGCGTCGCGTGCACAACGCGAGGCTCTGCGTCTCCGTAGTTTTTGCAATTTAGTTTTTTTTCTGTTAATAATTACCTTAGTTTTCGCCCGGAGCACTCGAGCGAAGACTCTATACGGCCGTCAGGAGCTACTGGAGCTCGGTCGTCTCTGCATAACGAGCCCCAGAAGCGACTTCCAACTGCCGCCGGAGATCGCCAGGACACCGTGGTCTAGCGGGCCAGCTCCTCCGACAGGAAGTGCCCGGAGGCGGCGCAGGGACCGCAAACAAAGACGTGGGAAGCGGGGAGGCTATCGAGCTAGGCTGAAATCAAACCCGCACCAGCCAGCTCTGCCCAGCATTTTCCTCGCGAATGTCCGGTCCCTGGTGAGTAAAATCGACGAACTACGGCTGCGGATCACCACACACAGACGGATCGCCGACTGCAACGCCATGGTCTTCACCGAAACATGGCTCAACGACAACATCCCGGACAACGCCATCGAGCTGGAGGGGCGCACTGTCTTCAGGGCCGACAGAACAGCGGAGGACTCCGGTAAGACCAAGGGCGGCGGACTGTGGATCTATGTGAACAACACATGGTGTACGGACGTTGTTAGGATTGGTAGTCACTGCTCTGCTGACCTGGAATACCTGATGATAAAGTGTAGGCCCTTCTATCTGCCCAGAGAATTCACATCGACTGTTATCACTGCAGTCTATGTACCCCCGGACGCTAATGCCAGGCTAGCAATGGAAGAGCTGCAAGCTGCTATCAGCAAACAACTAACTGCACACCCAGAGGGGGCATTTATTGTTGCGGGTGATTTCAACCACTCCAACCTTAAAACTGTACTCCCCAGGTTCCATCAGCATGTTTCCTGCCCAACCAGAGGAAACAATATTCTGGACATAGTATATACTAATATTACTGAAGCCTACAAAGCCCTCCCCCTCCCCCACCTTGGACAGTCTGACCACCTCTCTCTGTTCCTGCTCCCCAAATACACACCTCTGATCAGACGTGTGAAACCTACCGTGAGGACAGTGAAGGTTTGGCCTGAGGGGGCTGTCTCTGTTTTACAGGAACAGTTTCAGCAAACAGACTGGAGTCTGTTTGCCACCCAGGCCACCTTTAACTCCCAAGTGGACATCAACTCATACACCTCACCCGTTTTGGACTATTTAAAATTCTGCACTGACAACGTCACTACCCACAAAGAGATTAAGACCTTCCCTAACCAGAAGCCGTGGATGAGCAGGGAGGTCAGACTCCTGCTGAAGGCTCGCGATGCCGCTTTCAGATCTGGCAACGCTGAGGGATACAGCTCATCCAGGGCCAATCTGAAAAAGGGAATTAGGAATGCTAAACTCAATCACAAACGGCGGATTGAGGAGCATTTCCAAAACAACTGAAGCTGATGGAACCTGGGGAGTATATAAGTCAGTGTGCAACCTCAGGATAGCTAGGGTATTTGAGTAGCATTCGTCCAAACAGGGCAGACCACGTGAAGGTTGCAATCTTTCACCCCAGACAATGTCTCAAGAATTGAGACACAAGGAACTGCAGATCCTGTATTGTTTTAAAAAGACACTGAGTGCTGGAGTAATTCAGCGGGTCAGGCAGTATCTCTGGAGGAAATGAATAAATGTTTCAGGTTGAAACCGTGGATAGGCAGAATTTCAAGTTGGGACCTGAAGAAGGGTCCTGACCCGAAACGACACATATCCATGTCCTCCAGAGATGCTGTCTGACCCGTTGAGTTACCCCAGCACTTTGTGTCTTTTTTTTTCAACACACTGTTATTTTGTTTGCTTCCATATCGGTTTCCATTGAACCAATCCATTTTTCTTTCCTTTTGCTGCCCTTCACTATGTCAACAAGGAAGTGTTGATCTGCTTTGAGTCTGTCATCATTACTAATCATGTGGGTGAATGTTACCTAAATGAAGCAAACCCTACTAGTTTCAATAACTCAGCGGGACAGGCAGCATCTCTGGATAGAAGGAATGGGTGACGTTTCTTGTCAAGACTCTTCTTCAGAAGAAATTCAGAAGAAGGGTCTTGACCCGAATCGTCACCCATTCCGTCTGAAGAAGGGTTTCGGCCCGAAACGCTGCCTATTTCTTTCGCTCCTTAGATGCTGCTGCACCCGTTGAGTTTCTCCAGCATTTTTGTGTACCTCCATCCAGAGATACTGCCTGTCCCGCTGAGTTACTCCAGCATTTTGTGTCTATCTTCGGTGTGATCTAGCATCTGCAGCTCCTTCCTACACACTACTAGTTGCAGTGGCAGCTGTTGTAACTCAGCTTAAGGGTGAATCTTATGTCTTCGTGGCATTCAGGCTAAAGTTAAGGGGAATTCTTTAAATGGGACATTTTCCACTTAGAATTACCAGTCGGGAACACATAGGCTGGGGGTGGATAATGTTCGAATATACTCCCCTTATGTGCCGAGGGAGCCTCCTCTGCTTACATTCGTGAACTGACGCTTCCAATTTAACAGCGTGTGCAAATGACATTTCATGAAATGACTACTTTTTGGTCTCATCACAAACTCAGTGAACGGCATCTAACTGCGCGCTCTCAAAAATGTGCCTCGTAGCAAATGTCTCAGTGTTTTTGGTGAGGTTCATCTCATCCCTTATCTGTTCGTACACACCCACGGTAAATTGCCACCTAATTTAATCTTCAAGTCCCAAGTGGCCCTGAGAGGTCATAAAACGATATCCTTCATTTTCAGAGTGAAGAAGTGACTGTAGAATTCATTTTATGAAAGATCACATGAAATTTGTAGCCAAGGCACATGCGGTGCAAAGGCATTAGATTGTTTGAATTACGGAGGTTGAAAATTACACATTGCATTTTGAAATATTATTTTTCCCATTTGCGGGACTTTGCCGAGTTTTAACGAATTTGACAAATCCCAAATGCTAATTCTTTATTGCCTGTTTTCCTTTAACAGAATCATGTTAAAAGTCTCCTTTAATTAAATGTCGGCAATAAATAATTGCACCAGTTATTAACACTGCCGTCATTTGTCACGACATTTTAATAATTTAATCATTTAAATAAAATATTTATTCTTGGTGAGGGTGACACTTTACACAAAGTCATACAGATAAGGTTATCGAGTAAAATAAATTTGCAGCCTAAAGAACCAACCCAGTTTGATTAAAATTGAGTGTAGAGCCAGCAGACCTCAGGATGAGTGGGAAGGTGTGGTCTGGAAGGGAAAGGAATTAAATGTGCATTACATCAAGGTACCTCAAAAATAAATGTCCTTAGTTTTGAATTTGTTACCCTATCTGTTACCAATTAAGAACGGTAGCGCATAATCCCTAGACATCTCAATTATATTTCATAAGTGGACGCATAATAAGTCTACATTAACAACTTAATTTTGCCTAACCCAGCCGAAAAGATATTGAAGGGGAAGATTAACACTGGACAGGGGATGTAATTTTAATGCAAATGACTCCCATGTGTCTCACACAGGTTATGTTTGGTCATAAACTCTATTTAAGTGGACATCAATTTCTTCAGTACAGAGTTAATATTCACAATGTGGGAAGAGATACGATGAACTTGTAACCCGGGCGGGTTGTGACTGGGGAGCGCAGACTCAGTTTGCCAAAAACGAAAAATAAAAACAGAAAATGAAGGAAATACTCTGCGGGTCAGGCTGCATCTGTGGGAAGAGAAGCAGAGTTAATGTTTCAGCTGGAAGGCCGGATGTTAACAGCGGTGACACAGTGGCGCAGCTGGTAGGGCTCACGGCACCAGAGACCTGAGTTCAATCCTGGACTTGGCCGCTGTCTGTGTGGAGCTTGCACGTTCTCCTTGTGACCGCGTGGGTTTTCCTCCTGGGGATCTGGCTTCCTCCCACATCCCCATTAACTGGCCCTCTATAAATTGACCCTAGTGAGTGAGAAAGTTGTATAACATAGAATTAGTGTGAAATGGTGATCAATGGTCATCGTGGATTCGGGGCCTGTTTCCCCGGTTGTATCTTCCAATCTTTCAATTCACCAACTTAACTCTGCAGGATATAAAATTCTGGAGGTGTCAGGCAGTATCTGTGGAGGGAATGGAAAGGCGACATTTCAGGTCATTTCCAGTCATTTCAGATTGAAGAAAGGTCCAGACCCGAAGCTTCACCTGTCCATTCCCTCCATAGAGGCTAGCTCGACACGGTGGCCCAGCGGTGGAGTTGCTGCCTTACAGCGCCAGAGACATGGATTTAATCATGACTAGGGTTGCTGTCTGTACGGAACTTGAACGTTCTCTCTATGACCACGTGGGTTTTCTCCGAGTGCTCCAGTTCCCTCCCACATTCCAAAGACAGGTTTGTAGGTTAATTGTAGGTTAAATTTTCCCTAGTGTGTAAGATAGTGTAAGCGTAGTGAGTGATTGTTGGTCGGCACGGACCTGGTGTTTCTAAACTGTATCTCTAAAGTCTAAAGAAACTGCCTGACCCGTTGAGTTCCTCAGCACTTTGTGTTCTATTTTCCAGCATCTGTTGTCTCTTGTGCCTCCATGCCAACTCTGTTCTGCTTCCCACAGATGCAGCCTGACCTCCTGTGTGTTTCCTGCATTTTCTGTTTTCAGTGTTAGATTTCCAGGTCAGTGTTTTCTGTTGACTTTCACTGTCAAATGAGAACAATGTGCTGGGAACATAAGGATAAAAGACAATCATTTTGATCTGACCTCATCTTGCAGAAGCACTGATATTTCCTTCAGGTGCATCTCTCCCGACTGTAAGTACACATATTTTTTTAACATACAAAAACAGCCTACTGCAAACGTACTTGTTATGTAACCTCATGTGTTCGCTGTCTCTTCCCAGCACTTGATTCATCAGCGTTAGAAAGTTTTCCTTTCCCTGCTGCCTGAATTTCAAATCCTGGCTCCAACATTCAATCCTAACAATCACCAAAACATGACAGACTGAAGAAGGGTTTCGACTCGAAACATCACCCATTCCTGCAATTCAGAGATGCTGCCTGCCCTGCTGAGTTACCCCAGCATTTTGTGTCTATCTTCGGTGTAAACCAGCATCTGCAGTTCCTTCCTGCACACAACAAAACAAGCTGCTGAAGAATTGAAATATGACTTCTTATTTTACACTGACTTGGTGGGGAGTGGAAGTCCAGCTGGCTGATGCCTGCAGTTTTCTGTACCGTTCCTTCCCTGTAAACTGAAGGGCTGACTTTTAAGCTTCAGGCTCACTGACAAAAACGTAATGTTGAAACATGGGGACTAAGTAGTATCACCTTACACTGAATGCAACCACAACAGAGGTGCCCATAAACTACGTAACTTATTGATGGCTGGTATTTAATTGGAATGAGCCGTTTTTGAGTTTGTTGCTTGCGAATTTCATAAGAAAGACTGCATTTTCCTTGAGGGCATGGAGATTGATTTTTCCCATTGATTAGATGTTTTGGAGTTATAAGCAGCATGGAATCAGACCCTTTGCCCCACCAAGTCCACGCCGATCATCGATCACCCGTTCCCATTAGTTGTTTGTTATTCTGCGGCACGGTAGTGCGACGGTAGAGTTGCTGCGTTACAGAGGCAGAAACCCGAGTTCAATCATGACTACGGGTGCTGTCTGTACGGAGTTTGCACGTTCTATCCGTGATTGCATGGGGTTTCTCCGGGTGCTCCGGTTTCCTCCCACACTTCAAAGACATGCAGTTTAGTACAGTAGATTAATTAGCTTCGGTAAGAACTGTAAACTGTCCCCAGTGTGTAGGATAGAGGTAGCGTGTGGGGTGATCGCAGCTCAGCTTGGACTCGATGAGCCGAGTGCACTGTTTCCGTACTTTATCTCTAAACTAAACTACAAAATTAAACTAAACTAATATCTCAATTGCACAATAATTCCTTACACACTGGGGACATGTTACAGAAGTCAATTGACCTACAAACCTGCATGTCTTTGGGATGTGGAAGGAAACCGGAGCACCCGGAGGAAACCACACGGTCACAATTAGATTCGACGCTGGGAAGAAGCTGTTCTTGAATCTGGAGGACATGGTTTTCAGGTTCCTATATCTTTCCCCCTGTGGTAGTAGCGAGATGAGAGCGTGGCCCGGGTGTTGTGGGTCTTTGATGATACTGGCTCATCTGGTATCTGGAGAAACTTTAGACTTTAGAGATACAATGTGGAAACGGGTCCTTCGGTCCACCAAGTCTACGCCGACCAGTGATCACCCCGTGCATTAACAACATCCTACACACTAGGGACAATTTGTTTACAACATACCAAAGCCAATTTACCTACAAACCTGCACAACTTTGGAGTGTGGGACGAAACCAGAGCACCTGAAGAAAACCCACATGGTCACAGAGAAAATGTACAAACTCCGTACATACAGCACAAACTGCGTACATAAGTCTGAATCGAACCCGGGTCTCTGGTGCTGTGAGGCAGAAACTCAACTGCTGTGCCACTGTGCTGCCGTTAAACTTATTGAGATATTAGTGAGTTTTAATCAAATAATGAAACTCCTTACACTGAACGTTTAGAGAATTTCTAGAGTATTTCCATGATTTAAAAAAATGATTAAGAGTGACCTTTCATTACAAACTTCCATTACAAATGCAGTCCAATTTTCCTGCTTCTTTATCACAGGAGTCTTTTGTGAAATAAGATTCTGCGCTTTCACGGCTAAGATACTGATAGTTCAACACAAAACATCACAAAAACTGCTGGAATGCGAAAAGAAAATGTCGCATTAGCCTTAGATTCTTTCTTCAACGTGGGCATTGCTGATAAGGTCACCATTACATGGTCGCTCCCTAATTACCTTTGTACAGGTGGAAGAAAGCATTTGAATGCAGGCATGCGATGCTTCATTAACCAAAGAAGTGTAAATGGAATTGAACATTTTGCAATCATCAGCAAACATTCTCACTTCTGGCCTCATGATGTAGTTGAAGTCAAGGACTCTGTTATAGAGGCATGCAGCGTGGAAACAGACCATGTGTACCAACTTCCCACACCGACCAACATGTCCCATCTGCACTTGTCGCACCTGCCTGCGTTTGGACCATATCCCTCCAAACCTGTCCTATCCTTGTACCTGTCTAAATGTTTCTTAAACATTGCAATAGTACCTGCCTCAACTACCTCCACCAGTAGTTTGTTCCATACACCCACCACCCTTGGTGGGATTCCACTTCTCTGAGCAAGGGACTGTGCGTTTACCTGATCTGTTCCTCTCATGATTGTGGGCAAAATAATGAGGAATAGACTCTTCTCTGAGAAACCCCTACAATGTTATCATGAGATTAAGAATATTGGCTTCTAATAACCACAAACATCGTCCTTGCGAGAGATAGGTCTACAAACAGTGGAAAAATCACCTGTAATTTCAATGGAATTCTTGATGTCACACAGAACTATTGCTGTTAAGGGAAGTCACTTTTACCAAAAGGTGGTGAAATGCAAATTGACTATCAATGATAAAGTAACATTTCAATAGCCAAAGGCATTTTGCTCTTTTAGGTTAGTTTAGTTTAGTTTAGTTTAGAGATACAGCGTGGAAACAGGCCCTTTGGCCCACTGAGTCACAGGGAGAATGAAATCTCCATACAGGCAGCACCCGTAGTCAGGATCGAAACCAGGTCTCTGGCACTGTACAGCAGCATCTCTACCACTGCGCCACTATGCCACCCACAGAAGATTGAGTGGGAGGTGGGCGAGGAAGCTGAGGGGCAATCAAGGGTGTGTAAAGGGGCATTTGGGATCTATAACAGCATATTGGCAATATAAGGAGGGGGCTGGTTACTAGCAAATGCGTTGCAAAAGGGCAAAATGGTGGTGCAGGGGTAGAGTTGCTGCCTTACAGCGCTTGCAGTGCCTGAGACCCGGGTTCAATCCCGACTACGGGTGCTGTCTCTACGGTGTTTGTACGTTCTCCCCGTGACCCGATGGGTTTTCTCCGAGATCTTTGCTTTCCTCCCACACTCCAATGACGTACAGGTTTGTAGGTTAATTGGCTTGGTGTATGTGTAAATCGTCCCTAGTGTGTGGGCAGGATAGTGTTAATGTGCAGGGATCACTGGTCGGCGCGGACTCGGTGAGCCGAAGGGACTGTTCCTGCGCTGTATCTCCAAACTAAACTAAACTAAACTAAAAAATGACAGCTGACTGGTCATACACACACAGCAATGCACCGGATTAATTTGAGCCCTTTAACTGATGTTGCAGACCTTGTACGCAGAGATGAAATGTGGACACTTGATGTTGGAATGTGCATCGCTTGCCCTTTGAGTTCACTGCACACAATAGCCTTTATGCAGATGACGCACAGAACCTGGAGAATCTGGAATAAATGTCCAGAATGGAGCCACTGTCACTTTAAGCACCCGATCTAGTGCAACTTCAGCGTTCAATTGTGCAACAGTAATAACACTTTGCGTCAGGCAATATCATTTCTCGGCCATCATTCTTCATCAGAATTAGTGCCATGGGATTAATGGATCACAAAACCCACACTTACAACAGGCTAGCGGGATTCACTTTGACCCACATATTTGTTTCAACAATTTTGCATTAAGCAATTGGGAATTAATATATTTTTTTTGACGAGTTATAACACTGTGCTTCAAAAAGAACGTATCTGGCACTTCAAAGGGACCGTCTTTTATGTAGCAAAATTAAACCTCAGTTCCACTCTTGCAACACTTAATAACATATCCTATTTATGATAAATGCCATGAATTATTCATACCACATAACGCTCCAGTTATTGAATGTAAAATCCTATCAGGCCTTTGCATCGTCTGCCGTCGCTTCCAATATTTCCTTCTTTGCACAGCCTAAGGGGCACTAAGATTATTTCACAATAAACAGACAGTGATACAGACACCTCACTCTGTGCCGCATTCACAAGATGGGCTGTGAAATCTCCTAGGTTTAGTCGAGGGTTACTTCATACCCCATCCTAAAGAAATGTAACTGAACAGGACTTATCTTTAAATGTGTTCCTGCATAATATTTCTACCTGTGTGCTTTGTTAGACTGTTACCTCAACCCACTGACTTCAATGATTATTTGGGATGTCTTTAACATTATCTTTGACACTAAAGGATTCTGTAAAATTGGAAAAACTTTCTTTTAATTCAATTTGTATTCAGTGTAATTGAATTTTATTGTAATATTATGTAATTTTATGAAATATCACCTACGTGGAGTTTTACAGGCCTACATGCACACACGGACTTGACTGGACTTTATCTTGCACTAAACATTAGTTACGTTATTCACTTTATCATGGATCTGCACACTGTGGATGGCTCGATTGTAATAATCACATATTTCCGCTGACTGGTTAGCTTTTCACTGTACCTTGATACACGTGACAATAAACTAAACTAAAGTAAACTAAACTAAACACATATGCTCAAGCCTGCATGTACGCACACACACATGCACACAAACACACACACATCCATCCACACATACACATGCATATACACATATACATGCACCCACATGCACACTCACCTACACATGAATACATACACACACACAAACATGAAACTACACACACACCTACATACACATGTGGCTACTTACATGCACACACACATACACATTCATGCACAAAGATATGAGCTTGTATGAACATACAGTACATGCACACATGAACATGCCATCACACACAGACTCACATACACAGACAATCTGACACCCATCCTACAAAGACAGCGGCACACAATTCTGCCCATACATGCGGAGGTACATTTGAACACAGTCACATATCTGACAGTGAGTTCCTGTATAACCCTAAACCATTGTGCTTCAGAGCTTACATTCAAGATGCCAGTTATTAATATCCTAAACCATTCCACACTCATAATTGCCACGTTTGAAAGGCACCCAGTTGGGAAGTCTTCAGGGAAATATTCCGTACTGCACCTAGTTCTGAATTAGAGAAATATAGTAATAGATTTCAACAGATAGATTGAGCAGCAAATCACTATCACAAACTGTACACAATAATCCCTTTAAATGTTCCATTACATTTCTACAGCCGCTGGCAATTGCTAATCTGGACCAGATTCCATTTATAAAGCCATTGCTATCACTTACTCCAGTTAATTTACATATTCCTGTTGTGAGGAAATTATTAAAACTATGTTTTGATGACCTCAATACTTCAGTGAGTTACAAAATGACACAAAGTGCTGAAGTAACTCAGCAGGTCAGGCATTTGTGCAGGACATGGATAGGTGACATTTTGGGTTGGGACTCGAACTGAATCGTGACCTATCCATGTTCTCCAGACATGCCTGACCTGCTGAGTTACTCCTGCGCTTTGTGTCTTTTTGTGTATCAACCAGCATCTGCAGTTCCTTGTTTCTACTCTTCGATGGGTTTATCCAATGGGTAGTGGTACACTATCAGAGGTTATGGGGGAGAAGGCAGAAGGATGTGGTTGAGCAGGAAAACTAGATTAGCCACGATCGAATGGTCAAACTAAATACATTCCATCTACAGGTTCTCCTCTATCTTGTTATATTTTCAAAGAATTCAAGGAAACAAGTCAACTTGGTATATCTTCCATAAAACCATGTTCACAAGATAGATCAGCCATGATTGAATGGCGGAGTAAACGACGGGCCGAATGGCCTAATTCTGCTTCTGCAACTTATGAATTTATGAACTGTCAATACCAGAATAATTTAGTGCCAATTGTCAGCCGGTACTAGGTTTAATGGTTGAGTCTGTGTATTGCAAATGCTGCGATAATTGTGATTCATGGCCTTAGGTTAAGGAGAGGGGAGAGAAAGCTGCTGAGAGCCTGTGGTGATATCTGCCTCCACTACCACACCTGGCAACACACACAGGATCCAGCCAGGAGTGGCACCCTATTGTGCTGTGACTTTCAGGAGACTAGAATAGTTGAACCACTGGCATGTGGTATTATGTGGTCAAATACATCCTATCCTCACGTACTTTAAAATTAAATCACTCAGGTGGCTGGCATGTAGCCCGATTGCTGCTTCTTTATGGATCAATGTTCTATTGGCTTTTCAAATGTGCTCCCTAGAAAATTCAAAATATTGCTCTTACTAATTATTTTTCGAACAGCGCTTTGCGAAATTTGTTTTGGCATCTGGCACTGGATGCGGCATCTCTTCGACATTCTCTGCCTAAAACAAAGAGGCAAATCACCATTAAATTGAATTTGCTTTGGCTGAATTAAATTGGAACAAATCTCTCCAGAATAAAAGGAAAGCAAGAATAAAACCTGACATAAAGAGGCAGGCATAAATGAATTGTAATTGGTGATCCATGTTTGGGCCAAATGTTGGAAACTAAAGGAGAATAATATTCAAGTTGTTGTTAGCACCTGAATTATTATTTTGCAATCATTTCTTAGAGTCATAGAGAGTCATAGAGTCATACAGCGTGGAAACAGGCCTTTCGGCCCAACTTGCCCATACTGACCAACATGTCCCAACTACACTAGGTCACCTGCATGCGTTTTCCCATATCCCTTTAAACCTATCAAAGTACCTGTTTAAATGTTTCTTCATGGTCTCATTGCTGTAGGTCAGTGCAATGTGTGTAGGATAAATTCCTAAAACAGCAAAGATGATGAGCTGGAAATCTATTTATTTCACTAAATGGAGTTTGTTTGAAATCAGTGTGTCGTGTGTGTAGGATGGTGTTAGGCGCGGGAATCGCTGGTCGGCACAGACTTGGTGGGCGGAATAGGAACCTGAGGGGTGGGACTAGTATAGATGGGGCATGTTGGTTGGTGAGGGCAAGTTGGGCCGAAGGGCCTGTTTCCATGCTGTATGACTCTATGATGCTAAAGGGAATTAGATCTCTGGTCTAAGGAGGAGACAAAGAGTAATAATAAAGTACAGATTAGTAGGTTAAGTTGAACATTTGTCCCTTGTATGTAGGATAGTTTTAGTGTACGAGGTGATCACGGGTCAGTGTGGACTCGGTGGGCTGAAGGGTTTGTTTCTGCTCTACATCTCCAAAGTATAAAGTCTAATATAGTATTTTGTACAGAAAGGAACTGCAGATTTATACCAAAAATGGATACAAAATACTAGAGTAACTCAGCCGGTCTACTTTCAAGATGGGTTCCGACCTGAAACGCCACCTATATTATTTCTCCAGAGATGCTGCCTGTCCCACTGTGTTACTCCAGCAATTTGTGTCTATCATCAGTAGTATTTTGGCCTTTGTCCATTAGCTCCTGGAACCCAAGGGCCTCTGAATGTCTCCCATTGATATAAGCAGCTTGTCCATAATTTATCACCACCAATCGTCTACTAAAGCATAAATCAGAGAAGACAATCACAAGAATCCAACCAGCATCATAGGATTAGGATTGTTTTTGTTGGTGGGTTTCTTTCCAGACTAATCCTGTTGGCAGTGTTTTGTGCTGATCGTAAACTCAATCATTTTGTACCCCACAAAATGGAGCAGCACGGTGGCACAGCGGTAGAGTTGCTGCCTTACAGAGCCAGAGACCCGGGGTCGGCGCGGACCCGGTGGGCCGAAGGGCCTGGTTTTGTTCTGTATCTCTAAACTAAAACTAAACTAAACTAAAGCTAGACACAAAAAGCTGGAGCAACTCAGTGGGTCAGACAGTATCTCTGGAGAAAAGGAATAGGTGACATTTCGGATCAAGGCCCTTCTTCAGACTAAACTAAACCTTGCTCCATTTCTTTATCAAACAGCCCCAGTCCTGGTATCCTTGGCCGGATTTCACAGCCAGTTCATCAGCGGGCTCATTTTAGTCACCTACGGTTTTAGTCATCTGTGGTGCTGGCTAGAAGGGCCGAATGGCCTACTCCTGCACCTATTGTCTAATGTCTATTGTCTACTCCAGGTCCTTGGGCTCTCCTCCATTCCCAGGGTCATTGAGTACAGATTTGTCCCACGACAAGTGTTTTACTTTCATAGTTTCTATGGAGGATATCCTGCATGGAATTTATAAAAAGCAATTTATTGATTGGGTAAGGAGATTAACGATTCCCTTTGGCATTGATCCCACTATTCCCACGATTGAAACCTACCGAATAATGAAAGGTCCAGATGGAGTGGATGTGGAGAGAATGTTTCTAGATGTGGTATTAATCGCCACAGACGACTGTGGAGGCCAAGTCATTGGGTATTTTTAACGCAGAGATTAATAGGATGTCGATGAGCAACAATGTCAAAGGTTACAGGGAGAAGGCAGGAGAATGGGGTTGAGGGGGAAATATAGATCAGCCACGATCGAATGGTCAAACTAAATACATTCCATCTACAGGTTCCATCTATCAACTCACCCTATTATATTCTCAAAGAATTTAAGGAAACATGTCAACATAGTTTATCTTTTATAAAACCATGTTCACAAGGTAAATTATATGAGTTTTGTTTAGATATAAAGCATAGAAACAGGACCTTCCACCCATCGTGTCTCACCGATCATCGATCACCCGTTCACACTAGTTCGATGTTATCCCACTTTATCCTCCGCTCCCCACACAGGAGGCAATTTAGGCCACTTAATCTACAAACCCACACGTCTTTGGGATATGGGGAGTGGGGGGAATCCCACAGGATACAGATTGTCCCCAGTGTGAAGGATAGTGTTAGTGTGAGGGGAATGCGGGTCGGCATGGACCCGGTGGGCTAAAGGGCCTGTTTCTGTGGTGTATGTCTAAAGACAGATCACACAGACAGCATCCAAAGTCAGGATCAAACCTGGGTCTCTGGAGCTGTGAGGCAGCAACTCTACCGCTCATACTCAAAAACACAGCTTTATTATATAGAGTATGAAGAAGGGTCCTGACCTGAAACGTCACCTATCTATGTTCTCCAGAAATGCTGCCTGACCCGCTGAATTACTCCAGCACTTTGTGTCTTTTTTTAGAATGCGTTGTGCGGTGTTGATACTTGATATGTTGTAGTAATTTTCTTTCGAATTTTATTTAAAAGAACACACCATTTGCAAAATCGAAGGCATTTAGTGTAAAATAGATATAAGACATTACCTTGAATGGATAACAGTGCATTTTAACAAATAGATTTTTGGTTAAAGCTGTGATTGCTATAGGTTAACATCAGTCAGAAAATTCACACAAGCACCGCTGAGTACTGAAAGGAATTATTGATTGGGGAGACAGTCATTTCATTCCCCTGGGTGATTAATATAAATAGAAATGAAAACTTTGCAAAAACAGCGAATGTATTATTGTGAACATTAGTGCTTTCCCTTCTAATGTAAGTATTATTATTACTGCATCACTTTGTTTCCAAATATATTACCCTCAATCTTAAATATTCATTCTTCAGTACGGTAACAGCCAAAGAAGCGTTGGTTCCCAAGATACAAACAATGAAATATAAATCAGAGTTAATAGTATTTGCAAATGTTAATTATGTAATTAACCACTGGCAGAGGTCTAGATTGGAAATAAACTCTTATTTTCTTTGCAATAGCTGCACATTTTGTGCAGGCTTGTAGCCCTTGTGGCTACCTTAATCATTTTAAACTCATCAATGCCATTCCTTAATCGCTCAAAACCCGGCCTTGATCACAGTATTAATAGCCCCACAGATCCATAATGTCCTTTGATGGCAATGAGGGTGGAACGAGGTAAATTAACTATTCAAGTCAAAGGCGTTTTATGTCCCGAAACAGAAGAATGAAATCTTTACTTGCAGCAGCACATACCACCATAATAAACAACAAATTCAAGGACGATTATTTCCTGATGTTATCAGGCAACTGAACCACCCTATCACCAACTAGAGAGCATTCCTGAACTCCCATCTACCTCATCGGAGACCTTTGGAATGACTTCAATCAGACTTTATTCAGGGCTGCCAACTCTCACGCATTCAGCGTGAGAATACGCATTTCGCCAAATTCTCACTCTCTCACGGTGATCACAAATTTCTCATGCTCTATCGTGAGCAATTCTGTGATCAACAAAAAAATCATACTAGCACGTTATACTAAATCATACTAAGCGTGAAAACAAGGCAGGGAGGCTTTCTGTTAAACTAGTGGGCGTAGCTACAAAGTATGACTCATAACATGAATGACACTGATCTACAGTGTGCAACTGGAGTCAAGGTCAGGAGTAGCAACAGATGTGCAGTGAGACCCAGGTTGGTCAACATGCGCCAAGTGTTTGATTATAATCTGATTTCCATACATGAATGTAATAAGGTCATTCTTGTGCTGCACCTGTTGATCAGAGCCTAGCTCCACAGTGGAATGTAATTAGGGATGTAATTTAGCCCAACCTTATTCATAGCTAATCCAATTTATAGCATAAATATTGCATTCAAGTGTAAGTTAAAAGACTTGCTACAGTATGCACCAGATTGCACAATTTCAAGCTGAAAAATGTAAAAGCGCCGTACCAATGGGAGGGAGGAGACCAAATCCAGCCTCTTATTTGAAATTCATGCATCCCAGTTGCTCTTGCTCCTGAAATCAAAAATGGACCAAAAAACAAATTTCTCCATTTACGAAAATAGACTTTCCTTTCAAGCTGTGGTTCAATTATTGTACTGTTTTTTCATCTTATGCAAATAACCGTTCGAGTTTCTTTACTCGTGTTTAATACTTTGTCCAATATATAATGGGATATCAATCCTTTGATGGGAAAACTGGCCTGTGGTGAATTCATTGCTAAAATAAAATTTAATAACAGAAGAGCTAAAGCATTTTATAAAATATTCTCCTTCATCGTGAAGTTTCCATCAAATGGCTCTTCAAATCCTCTTCGTTCTGCACCTTCAGAAGGTAGAGGAATAAATTGAGTAACTCTATGCTGAATAACATGCTGGAAAGGAAAAATACAGAGAGGGGATCCTGAACCATCTCTTGCCGTGTGTTGGCATTATAAATAAATATACTCAGTGAATGTGTGGAGCTCTGAATCACTGGAGTGTAGCAGTTGTACGTGTTCAATGATATTTCACTGTCACGTTACTTAGACACAGTGAAATTCCTTCTTTGCTTAGAGTTCAGTAAAAATCTTACTGTACCTGGTGGCACGGTGGCACAGGGGTAGTGTTGCTGCCTTACAGCGCTTGCAGCGCAGGAGACCCGGGTTTGATCCTGGCTACGGGTGCTGTCTGTACGGAGTTTGTACATTCTCCCTGTGACCGCGCGGGTTTTCTCCGAGATCATCGGTTTCCTCCCACACTCTCAAGACATACAGGTATGTAGGTAAATTGGCTTGGTGCATTTGTAAATTGTCCCTAGTGTGTGTAGGATAGTGTTAGTTTGCAGGGATCGCTGGTCGACGCGGAGTCGGTAGGCCGGAGGGCCTGTTTCCGCGATGATCTCTAAACTAAACTAAAACAACCATGCTTAAGTACAAGAGTGTAGTAATAGTGCATTACGCTGAGGCAATACACAAGAGTCGCCATGTTTCCGGCACCAAATTTTATCCTTTAATTTCTGAGTTAAAAAAAATATCAGTCTTAACTTGGCCATGAAGGCCCGTTGTCCTGGCGACGGCACTGGTTTGTAGTAGCAAGGGTGGGCCTGGCCAGGCGATGTTATTGATGCCCTCCTCTACCGCTTTGGCCTCTTGAAATAGCGCCTGAACTAATTGAGCAGCGGCCCACCTCACCAGCACCTTAATCCGAGCACATCGATATGTGAGTGTGCCATCCCTCACCCCACACGACCACCGCTCAGCCTCCATGCCCCAGGGCACCTCCCACAGCCGACACAGAACACCAGAGCGCCTCCAAGAGCGAGAGAGGTGAACCCCCAGCTCCCTTACCGTTCCTCCATCCACTACCACCGCCATCTTGAAGGTGCATCCATGCCAGTGTGCACCATATCCAGTAAATTATAATATTCACCCAGGCAAAGACACACCAGTAGTAAAGTTGGAGACTAAAGGAACTTCAGATCCTGGAATCTTGAGTAGAACACAAAGTGCTAGAATAACTCAGCAGGTCAAACAGCATCTGTGAAGGAGATGGACAGGCAACGTTTCAGGTCAGGACACTTAGAAATAGATGACAGAACAGTACAGGACAGGTACAGGCCTTTCAGCCCACAGTGTGTGAGCTAAACATGATGCCAAGACAATTATCTGCCAGCACATAGTCCATATCCCATCGTTCACTGTATGTGTCTATCCAAAAGCCTCTTAAACGCCATATTGTAAATGGCTTCACCACCACCTAGGGATGTCAACTGACCCGTATTAGCCGTGACATCCCGTTTATTGGGCTAAATTGGTTTGTTCTGTATGGGACCACCCTTGTCCCGTATTTGACTATTACTACTTGGGTCGAGGGGACTGTCGGGTCGGAGCGCTGCGTCCGGCCCCGCATCACCCGTCCTGATGTAGTGCAGCCCATGGAGCGCAGCAGCAGCTCCTCGCCCGTGGCCCCGTTGGTTGGCAGTCCGACCTTCGGACCTTCGCTTACCGCCGACACCACAACCCCTCCTCCTCATGGCCGATCATCGGTTCATGAGTTGGATGAGGTGCCTGACTTTGTGCGCGATGTCACTTGACCCGGACCAAAACTCCTCAGCTGGCCCGCCGGCTGGGCTTTGTGTGCAGTCCAGCACCCGGGCCAACTCATCATTCACCCAGCCACGGCCGAGTCGGTCAACGAATTGCCGTTGGGAATTTGTCCCTTTTTGTTACCTTTTGTCCCTTATTTGGGAGTGAGAAAGTTGGCTACCCTACCACCACCACCACCACTGGCAGCACGTTCCAGGCACGCCCCCCCGCCTGTGTAAAAAACCTTCCTCGCGCATCCCCTTTAAACTTTGCCCTTCTCCCCTTAAAGCTATGCCCTGGAGTAGTTGATATTTCCAGTATAAAGCTGCTTGTTCAAAGTACTGCGAGTGTGGTTGGAATATTTATAATGTTAACTGTGTGGAGGAGTCAAACTGTCCTTTAAAGGGGGTTTTGGCATTAAATTACTACCAAGACTAAAGTGGCTTGCTATGTTGCAAAAGGCACACTCAGGTCTCAGAGTATTGAATCTAAATTGACAATTGTTTCATCTGCTTACCCATCAAGCAGTTAAATGTTTTGATATTGTGTTATCCACTGATGATGCTTTTCACACAGTGTACACACATGAGGTGGGTGTATGGAACCAGCTGCCAGAGGAGGTAGTTGAGGCAGGTCCGAGAACAATATTTCAAATGCATTTGAACAATACATGGATAAGATAGGTTTAGAGGGCTATGGGACAAACGTGGGCAGGTGGGCTAGTACGGGTGAAGCATTTTGGTCGGCCTGGACAAGTTGGGCCTGTTTCCATGCCGTATGGCTCTATGACATGCAATACTATACATGATCTTTTGAAAAACATTCCGCTCCTCTCTTTTCTCCTTCCAGGGACGTGACAGTCCTTTCGGGGTAGACACAGATTCACATGTACCTCTTCTAGCCTCACCGCCACAGTAGTGCAGTGGTAGAGTTGCTGCCTTACAGCGCTTGCAGCACCGGAAACCAGGGTTCAATCCTGACTACGGGTGCAGTCTGTACGGAGTTTGGATGCTCTCCCTGTGACCGCATGGGTTTCCTCCGAGATCTTCGGTTTCCTCCCACACTCCAAAGACGGACAGGTTTGTAGGTCACTTGGCTTGGTGTATGTGTAAATTGTCCCTAGTATGTGTAGGATAGTGTTAATGTGCGGGTATCGCTAGTCAGTGCGAACTCGGTGGGCCAAAGGGCCTGTTTCCATGCTGTATCTCTAAATTAAGAAACTAAATCGACTGCATCTACTGTTCCCGATGTGGGCTCCTGTACATCCTCAGAGTGTGGCCACACACAAATTGGAAGAAGAGCACCTCATATTTTGCTCGAAGATAGACAGAAAATGCTGGAGTAACTCAGCGGGACGGGCAGCATCTCTGGAGAGAAGGAATGGGTGACGTTTCGGGTCGAGACCCTTCTTCAAACTGATGGACGTCTTTGTGCTTGGGTAGTTTGCAACCCAGTGATATGATCTTTGAATTCTCTCATTTTAAGTAACTTCATCTTACACTCCCCTCCCCTCCTGTAACCCTCCTTACCCTCTTCCTCCCCCCTAGTTGTTTTACCAGTTCCACAGTTCTCCATATTGTTCTCTAGAGATCACACCTTTCCCATGCCAACAATGGACCTACCAGGCACAGCTCTGACTGATGTCATTAGTGGTGGGACATGATCAGTCCTGGTCTTTTCTTACCTCTAGTTCTTCACCTCTCTCCCCCCCCCCCCCCCTTCCCCCTCCCCACGTCAGAAGAAGACTAGTCTGAAGAAGGGTTCCGATCAGAAACGTCACCCATTCCTTCTCTCCAGAGATGCTGCCTGACCTGCTGAGTAACTCCAGCACTTTGTGTCTATCTAGGAATAGAAACTGGAACATGCGACCAAAAGAGCTGACCTGTCCCAAAGGTGTAATTGCTCCGTGAGTCGATCTCCGACAGTAAAATAAATATAGAAAATGCAGGAAATACTCAGCAGGTCAGGCTGCACCTGCGGAAGAGGTGAATATTTCCAGTTTTACTATTTCTATTTTAGATTTCCAGCAGCAGCTGTTTGTTTGATGGGAAAAGATCGTTATAAGCAAAGCCAATCATGATATGTCTTAGCATGAAGTCCATGCGTGGAACAAGGCATGACAAACTGATGGGGGATATCCTGCACAGCACCAGAGAGGCATGTAATACAGCAGGTAACTGGCCATTCGGCCCAACCTCAGAGGGATATCGGCCATACGCGAGCAAATGGAACAAGCTTAGAAGGGGAATCTTAGTCAGCATGGACCAATTTAGTTTTGTTCAGTTTAGTGTACAGTGAAAAGTTTTTGTTGCATGTTATCCAGTCAGTGGAAAGACAATCCATGATTATAATCCAGCCCTCTACAGTGTATACTCTGCCATTCAATCATGGCTGATCTATCTTCCCCTCTCAACCCCATTTTCTTCCCTTCTCCACATAACCCCTGACAATCTCCGCCTTAAAAATATCCACTGTCTTGGCCTCCACAGCCGTCTGTGGCAATGAATAGAGGGGGAAACAGGTAGAATTTTACCCCAACAGTTGTGAGAGAAACCACGTTTTAGCCAGAGTGCGAGTCGGGCAGGAAATTAAATCCCAACAGAGTGGCCATTTCATCTGTCACCTTTAAACCTTACACTTTAGGCTTTAGAGAAACAATGTAGAAACGAGCCCTTTTGCCCGAGGAGTCCGCGCCGACCAACGATCATCCTCTACACTAGGACTATCCTACACACAAGGGGCAATTACATTTTTTTTTCACAGAGCCAATTAACCTACAAACCTGTACGTCTTTGGAATGTGGGAGGAAACCGGAGCACCCGGAGGAAACCCACGTGGTAACAGGGAGAACTTACAAACTCTCTATAGAACGGACAAATTATTAATGGCTGTGCTCTCACTCTTCACAGGCAAACCCTAATGCCCCCATAGGCAGGATCAAACATGAGTCTCTGGTATCGTAAGGCAGCAAACTCTACAGCTGCACCACCCTGTCTCCCCGGCTAGACCACGTGATGAGCAGTGAGTACATCATAGCAGTCTGACAGATGTACAAGTCAACAACTGTTACACCTGCAAAGTCTGTCTGGGTAGGAGCCCAGGGGAGTAATAGACTGCACTTGCACAGGATGTTGATTGATTGAGGGAAACAGCCGGGAAACAGGCCCTTTGGTCCGTCGAGTCCACATCAACCATCAATCACCCGTTCACACTAGTCCTACACTATCCCACTTTCGCTTCCACCCCCTACACTCCAGGGCCAATTAACCTACAAACCCGCAGAAGATGACTGAAGAAGGGTCTCCACCTAAAAATAACACCTATCCATGGTCTCCAGGGATGCTGCCTGACACACTGAGTTACTCCAGCGTTTTGTGTCTTTCCTTGGTAAACCACCATTTTAGTACGTTTCTACTCAATTCATGTACTACTGTGCTCAACATATCCTCACTGCCAGGGAGCCATGGGACAGAATAATTTACTCTCTTATACTTCATATCTGGAGGTAGTAGCAGCCAGAATAAATAGAGAAAAGAAAAGTCTTTTTTTTTTGTTGAACTATAACTGAGGGAGAATAATCAGATACACTAGGATTCTCATTCTAGTTCCGGATATTACAGATTTTAGCAGCAGTGCAGACAATAAAGGAAAGGTTTGGTTTAAATTATTAATGGTTCTGCTCTCACTCCACACAGGCAGAAAACAGGGCAGCTGGCAGAGCTGCTGCCTCACAGCGCTAGCGTCCCAGGTTCGATCCTGACCTTGGGTACTGTCCGCATGGAGTTTGCACGTTCTTCCAGTGACCGCGTGGGTATGCTCCAGGTGCTTCCTCCCACCTACCCAAAACGTGGGGAATTCCCTCCGTAAATTGCCCTTATAGTGTAAGGGTGTGGATGAGAATGTGGGATAACATAGAACTGATGTGAACTGGCGATCGATGGTTGGTGCGGACTCGTGGGCCGAATGGCTTGTTACCATGCTGTATCTCTAAACTAAACTAAACTAAACTAAACTAAATCTGCAGCATCAACCAAACTTTTATATTTAATTTTTATCTTTAAAAAATGTAAATCTTATATTTAACTGTAAAAAGATGTTTGCACAGGAACATTAATAGGATAGGTGTAGAAGGATATGGGCCAAATGCTGGCAATGGGACAAGTTTAGATAGGGTATGATAGACACAAAACTCAGCGGGACAGGCAGCATTTCTGGAGTAAAGGAATAGGTGACATTTTGGGTCAAAACCCTTCTTCAGTCTGAGAGGTGGTCGAGTTGGGCCGAAGAGCTTGTTTCCATCTGGTATGACTCCATGATTCTATATTCATGATCTGACTGATCATTTAGTACCGAGAAGTAATACAGGCTGAGTTGTTTGTACTACTGCGCAAACAGTGGATGCGAGCTCAACAACTCCACTTTACGATATAATCAGTCAATCTGTAAGTTTGAAATAGAACATAGAAGATAGAACAGTACAGGAGATAGACACAAAATGCCGGAGTAACTCAGCGGGTCAGGCAGCATCACTGGAGAGAAGGAATAGGTGACGTTTCGGGTCGAGACCCTTCTTCAGACTGAACGAGCCCTAACTAGTCCTGGACTGTTCTCACCTCTTCACCTCCCTCCCCGGCCCCTACTTTGTCTGAACTATGGCCCCGACCCGAAACGTCACCCATCCTTTATCTCCAGAGATGCTGCCTGACCTATCCAGTTACTCCAGCAGTTGGTGCTTATCGGTAGAAAGACTATATTGGTGCTTGTGTATCCGTGGCTTCTTGCTATGATTTAAAACAAAAATGCAAATTACATTAAAATTGTATATCTCTCCGACTGGAATCTAATTTTGTCACACTTGTGCTCTCATAAATTATTCCTATTTGGTTAGAAAAAGCAGTTGCCCAGAGCCTGGTGATCGATGAGCTCAGTGTCTTGGGATATGGTAGCAGGTTAATCTATAAATCAGGTCTGCATCATTGCTTAAAATTCCCAACTTTAACATTCCAATTTTAGACCTCATTTGGTATTTTGCCATGAAAGAACTAAGCAGTAAATTTAAGTGATAAGCCTTACGTAAACTAATCCCCGCACACCCTGTGGCGCATTGATGTCAATTGGTGAAGGCTTCTATTCAGAGCATTTACAAATATAACATGACCCTCCAAAACTGATTTCAATGTCTAATAACCACTTACTTATTATAATGAAAAACACAATTGGAATTTTTCATGACAGGAGTGATATGTTTTCGCATCTACCCGTGTGCTTACCAAAGGCAAGTGAAGGTTTTATTTTTGAGCTCCTCATAATAAATGTTGGTTCTCGTGGTTAAAAGTCTGTACAGGTTCACCACCGATTTTCCAGCAGCTGGTGGTCTGGCACCTCCTTTAATCCGGCCTAAATTACGAGAAAGCATTTGAAATCTCCCCCCGAAAATGTGGCACCTAGGCCTGGCGAGGCGACCAATCTCGCCCTCATTGGGACTTCCGTGGCCGATCTGGGGGTCGAATTTGCTCTCTGTGTCCGGGGCCCTGGAACTCCGGCCCAGCTGGAGCTGGCAGATCCCTTCCCATAGCTAACTTCTGAGGCAAACTTTGCGGGTGGGTATCTAGGCTCCTTGGCTGCCCAAGCAGACCGTTCTAGTACCATTGGACATCTCTCAGAGGCTGCGACCTCTGTTGGTCCAGCAAAACTGACAATCCAGAAAGGATCTGGAACCAATGGTGCCAGAAAATCTGTGGTGGACTCATGCCTGTGGGGATGTGCACATTCCCATTAACAAATGGAATTATTGATGATTGCCAGATCCTAAAAGACACAAAATGCAGGAGTAACTGTGCACATCAGGCAGCAACTCTGGAGAACATTGATGGGTGGCGTTTCGTGTGGAAACCCTTCTTCAGGCTGATTAAAGGAGGGGGATGAAAGCTGGAAAAGGGGTGAGGCAGGACAAAGTGTGTCAGTAATAGGTCAACCAGGCGAATGGGATTTTTTATTGATGGGCGGATGGTTGGAACAAAGGCCAGAGATAAGAACAAAAGGTGTGAGACAGGTTTGAAGAGTTGTGCATTATGAAGCCAGGGGGAGGGAAGTAGTGGTGGCTGGTGGAGGGGAGAATTAGGTGGGAGTCCAGGTGGTGCCCAGGGGAGGGAAGGGGAGAGATAAAGAGGAGGGAGGATGTGTGGGTGAAAAGAGTGCGGGGGCTAGTTAGAGATAATGTAGAATTGGAGAATTCAACGTAGATATCGTTGGAAAGATTTTAACCTTGTGTAAGTTGCTTGCATGCTTTGTTAGAAAATATAAGTTTAGTTTAGGTTATTTTAGTTTAGTATATGAAATAGTGAATCATTTACTGTAAATTAGTGTATTAGTGTATAAATATAAGTATTTCATTCATGTGATTATATTTTATTATTTCAAGTTCCAAGGGCGCATTTTGGTCAGCCAATTGGCCTTTTAACATAATTGACTTTCCTTGTGTTTGGAAACCAAATCATATGCGTCCTGTCCATGTCCTCGCCATTTGCCTGCAATTGGCCAGTGTCTCTCTCAATCGATAGTATCCACGTATCTGTACCATGAATATTGTTCAACCTGTACATTATCTGTACAAATGCCTGACCATCCTCAGAATCTTGTACTTCTCCATGAGGTGACCCTGGTCTTTCTAAACTTCAGTGAACATAGGCCGCTGTTACGTAATTCCTCTTCATAAGATGACCTCCTTATCCCAGGGACCATTCCAGTTACACCAACTTCAAAGCAAGCATAGATCCTTCCATCGAGGCCATAACTGCTGACAATTCTCACCGTGGTCCCATCAAAGGCCTGCGTAACCTCCGCAAGACTTTTGACGCTGATCTTTTGTGATTAAGGCCGTTCTACCATTTCTCTACCTGATTGCCTGTTGTAATTGAAAGTTTCATGAACCTCCACATTAAGACCGATCTGTGTACCAAAGTTGACTACTTTACTTGCAGTACTTCTTGAAATTTAGAATTTAGAATATAGAATGTAGTCTGCACCAAATATAATGTCAAGTTAAACTAATCTCCTCTGCCTGTACATGATCCATATCCCCTCATTCCCTGCAATCCACGTGCCTATCCAGCCTAAATGTTGTGTTTATTCTTTCTTCTCAATGAATTGTCACCTTGTCATGGTGGAGAAGCTTCTGTGGTCCTAAGATCCTGAGAGCGATGCCGTCTGGAGCTGTGCTCCTGGTAGGGTCACCCATGGCGGTAAGATCCAGGGGGAGGTCTCTGACAAAGAGCAATCCAACCAAGACCTCAATGGTGGAACAGGCAGAGGATGATGGCTGACCTTAGTGAAGCATCTCAATGGCTGGTAAGGTGGATGAAGGCTGCAGCAGAAAAGTATCTCCGGTATCTCCACTGATGTTAACCCAGCTCTTTCACACTATCCTGCAGAAAGGAACTGCAGATGCAGGTGAGAAGAAGTCTGGTCTGAAGAAGGGTCCCGACCCGAAACCTTTTTCTTTGTTTACGAGGATGTTGCCAGGACAAGAGGGTCTGAGCTTTAGGCAAAGGTTGAATAAAACTGATTGATTGATTGATTGAATAGGCTGGGACTCTATTCCTTGGAGCGCAGGATGATGCGGGTTGATCTTATAGAGGTCTATACAATCATGAGAGGAATAGATCGGGTAAATGCACAGAGTCTCTTGCCCAGAGTAGGTGAATCGAGGACCAGTGGACATAGATTTAAGGTGAAGGGGAAATGACTTAATAGGAATCTGAGGGGTAACTTTTTCACACAAAGGGTGGTGGATGCATGGAACAAGCTGCCAGAAAATGTATTTGAGGCAGGGACTATCCCAACTTTTAAGAAGCAGTTAGACAGGTACTTGAATAGGACAGGTTTGGAGGGATATTGACCAAACACTGGCAGGTGGGATTAGTGTAGCTGGGACATGTTGTCCGGTGTGGGCAAGTTGAGCCAAAGGACCTGTTTTCACATTGTATCACTCTATGACTCTGTGACTCCAGAGATGCTGCCTGACCCGCAGAGTTACTCCAGTATTTTGTGTCTATCTTCTCTCCACTATTCCTCAGAAACTGCTTTGCTCCAGTAATCTGTGTACTGATGTGCTCCTTCACAAATAGTACCAGGGATTGCATCAATGCACCTTGCTTAGTTTAGCCATTTTCTGCCTGAATTTACTACAGTCAAATTTTACTTTCATTGAATTCCTTTCTATTTGGCAAAAAATGCGTTTGATTCAGGATTATTGTTCTTGCCTTTCTATTCCAAGTTCTGCTGGCAAGTTACTACTCTTGGAAATCTTGCGTGGGCAAATGGAATCACTCACTCTCTCAAGGGAAATGTCACCAATATTGACAAAAGCAAGAGGATGCAATAGCTCCAAGTCTCCATTAGGTGGCATCAAGCAAACCGCTGAACAGCAAGAAGAGAAAGGAATGGCTAGGGTAAAAGGTAGGCTTTAGAGGTACAGTGCGGAAACAGGCCCTTCGGCTCACCGACCAGCGATCATCCCTTGCACTAGCACTATCCTAAACACTAGGGACATTTTACAATTTTACCAAAGCTAATTAATCTACAAAGCCACACGTCTTTGGAATACGGGAGGAAACCGGGACACCTGGAGAAAACCCCATGCAAATACAGTGAGAACGTTGAAACTCCGTACATACAGCACCCGTAGTCAGGATCAAACCCGGGTCCCTAGAGCTGTAAGGTGGCAACTCTACTGCTGCGCCACCATGCCGTCCGTCATTTTGGAGCACACAGAATTTCTTATTGTATTGAATAATTCAATTCAATTTTATTGAATTATTGTTAGCGCCAGGGGGCGTCGCACGATGGCAGCCTCGCCAGCAGTCTGTCGGTCTTTTCGTCTATTTTTTGTTATTTTTAGAGTGTTTTGAAAGTTTGTGTTAATGTTCTCTGGTTTGTTTTATGCGGGGGTGGGGGAGGAAAGAGGGGGGGAGGGGGAAACCGTTTATCAATCTCTTACCTTGCCGTAGATGCACTTTTTTTTTCTGGATCGTATCTCCGGTCGCTCTGCGGCCTAACATCATGGAGCTGGAGGCCTTGCTTGAGACTGTCTTTGAGCCCCACTACGGGGATGTGGACTTACCATCGGAGCTGATCCCTTGCCTGCAGATTTCACCATCGAGGAGCTCACAGTCTCGGGTAGAGACTGATGTCGGGAAGCTCCAGTAGCAGAAGGTTTCGACCAGCCCCGACCCGTGGTCAGATCGCCCTGCACCGGGAAGCTGAAATCCCCCCCCCCCCCCGATGCAGGAGTTTGATCGCCCCGACGCGAGGGCCCAAACACCGCCGGCTACGGGAGCTAAGATCACCCCGTCAACGGAAGGCTAGAGGCCCCCGACCGCGGGAGAACAAAGAAGGGAAGAGATTTAACATTTTTTTCGCCTTCCATCACAGTGAGGAATGTGGAGGAGTCACTGTGGTGGATGTTTATGTTAAAATGAATTTTGTGTGTCTTGTTGCTTTTTATTGGTATGACTGTATTGGCAAATCAAATTCCTCATATGGTGCAAAACGTACTTGGCTAATAAAGTATGATTATGATTATGATTTATTTACACGTGTTAATCTAATAACACTTGCACAACCATTACGCTCAAGATTTACAAGTATACATACTCTACAGTCGAAGCTGTTCGTCCATGCCTGATTGCAAACTGTTTCTAAGGCTTCTGTAATTACTGCTTTTGCAGGGAATTGTACGGGAATTGTCTGAGACAACCCCCTCTAATTGTTCCCAGAACTGGCAAGGGTTCAATGAAGTGGAATTTAACTTGTTTTCATTGAAAAAAAGATTTGAAAAAGGACATTATCCTGATCACGAAAATTCTGAGGGGAACATTTATTTAATTGAAGACCGTGCTTCGAGGAATGAAAGGGAAGAGTGTAACTACAATATTATTGTGCCTCAAGCAAGGTTAGAGATTAGAAACATTCTTCTTTCCCACTGAGTTGTATATATATTGAAAAAGTCCCTCAGGAAAAACAGAATTGATGCTATTTTGCTGCATGCTTTTAAAGTGGAACTGGATAAAAGAAATTAAGGAAATGAATAAAAATGGTTTTCCATTTGCTCGATGTTTAAAAACCTATGCAATATTTCCGTAGTTGTTTTACTGGTTGGTTTTAAATAGAGTAAATTAGAGGATTGCATGTAACCAGGAACAAATAACATTGACGGATTGACAACTTGAAGTCCTAGATATGTGTGGGAGGGGACTTCCGAACTGCCCGTTTATACTGAAGATAGACACAGAAGAAAGCAGCTTTTCATTGTACCTCAGTACATGTGACAATAATAAACCTAACGCTAAAAAGCTGGAGTAACTCAGCGGGTCGGGCAGCATCTCTGGAGAGAAGGAATAGGTGAGTCGAAATTCTGTCTGAAGAAGAATTCCAATCTGAAACGTCATCTGTTCCTTTTATCCAGAGATGCTGCCTGACCTGTTGAGTTACTCCAGCAATCTGTGTCTTAGTTGACTACCTCTGGATTTCCAGCTCCATGGCTTCCACAGGGTTACCTTCCTCAGAACTGGAGAGGGTCCAGAAGACGTTAACGATGATGATCCTGGGGACGATTGGGTTAACTTATGATGAGCGTTTGACAGCACTGGACCTATACTCGCTGGGTCTCTGATGATGCTGTAAATCCTCCTGCACAATCCTGTAAATCCCTTAGGTGGTGGGGAGGTCAGAACCGGTGATGGACAGGGCAGTGTTCACCATTTTTTGCAGTCTTCTTTGCTCCTGGGCGTTTAAGTTGTTGAACCAGGCTGTGATGCCTACAGTACACCTGTAGACATTCAAGAGAATCCTCTCTGACAACCTCTCTGTCTGTCCAACCTCTCCCTGTAGCGATCACCCCCTCATCCAGACATCATTCTGGTAAACCTCCTTTACTTGAGTTTAGAGATACAGCGCGGAAACAAGCCCTTCGGCCCATCGGCCCATCGAGTCTGTGCCGACCCCATACACTAGTTCTATCCTAGACACTAGAGATAATTTACAATATTACCAAAGGCAATTCGCCTATAAACCTGTTTGTCTTTGGAATGGGGGAGGAAAGTGAAGCACCCGGAGAAAACCCACACAGTCACAGGGAGAACGTACAAACTCCGTACAGACAGCACCCGTAGTCAGGATCGAACCCCGGGTCTCTGGCGCTGTAAGGCAGCAACTCTACCTCTGCGCCACTGTGGCTCCTCTGCACACTTCCCAAAGCCTCCACATCCTTCCTGTACTGGGGGCAACCTGAAGTTGGGAGGTCATAACCCGGGAAGTCCGGTAATCGTACACCGTACACCTTTCCTGTCTGGCTCTTGATACTCCCCTGACCAGCTTGCGGCTTTGACAGCTGACAGACAGCTCAGGTGGTAATCCCAATGTTGCTAATCTTGATTTTTAAACTAGTGTAGGAGGGCGAGGGAGGAACGTTGCTGGTGTAGGCTGACAATCGGTGACCCGATGATCGGGCTCCGGGCTGCAGGGGTCCCCGACAGCACAACAAACTGACCAATCCTTCTTGCTGCCACTCACATTTCAATTAAAAATGTCTAGCTTGCAAGTCTGACATTCATATTCCCCACATTTCATTAAGGTTGACATATCGGACAGCTTTAAAAGAGTGATGTTCATATGAGTGTTCCTTTATGAAGATAACACTCTTGAGACTGTCCAAACAATATTTAATATAAAACTCTTGACTGATTCCATCCGACCGTCTTTCCAGCAGTCAGTCCCGGCAGCTGCCTCAGCAGCCAGCTCAGCACATGCAGTGACCTTCAACTGATACTACGCAGCAAAAGGTCTACCACCTTTTAGTGCCGACACCACCGTTTCTGATCTTCCTTTATAAGTCCCTGGGTTACATGGATTTTCACTTCCATGAAATATTATACTAGTATTATTATAATAATAATAATGAATATTACTATATTAATATTATAATACACATTGGCATGATATAGCTGTAGGAAGGAAATTGCGGATGCTGGTTTAAATCAAAGATAGAAATAAAATGCTGGAGTAACTCTGCGGGACAGGCAGCATCTCTGGAGAAAATGAATGGGTGACGTTTCGGGTCGAGAACCCTTCTTCAGGCTCTGTGTCTCCTTCTCCCCTGACTCTCAGTCTGAAGAAGTGTCTCGACCCGAAACGTCACCCATTCCTTTTATCCAGAGACGCAGCCTGTCCCGCTGAATTACTCCAGCATTTGGTATTATATAGTATCGTGAAAGCTGCCTTGTATCCCTTTTTCAATTCCTTATCTGGTCTTCTTTTGAAATAATCAGTCTTACATCCAAATTATTTGTCCGTCTAATTCCCAAACTCGCAGAAAGGCTTTGCAAGTCTCCAAATTGGAAAATGGTTTCCGAGAGAATTAGGAAAAGCATGAGTATTCTGATGTAATTTATTATTAAGATTATTCTTTCAACAAGATACACGTAGATTATGGGAATTAACAGCTTTGTGAATACCTTGTACAACTACGAATCCAATTTGTTGGAAGTCTCAGCAAATGTAATGTTAAAATAGTTTAGTTTAGTTTAAAGATAGTCCTTTTGGTCCACCGAGTCTGCGCCGACCAACGATCACCCTTAAACTAGTTCTATCCTACACACTAGTGCCAATTTACACAAGCCAATTAACCTGCAAACATGCACGTCCTTGGAGTGTGGGAAGAAACTGGAGCACCTGGAGAAAACCCACGTGGTCACGGTGAGAATGTACAAACTCCACACGGACAGCACCCGATTTTTGATTATTAAAGGGCCTGTCCCACTGTACGAGCTAATTCCCGAGTTCTCCCGAGTTTCCCATGATTCGAACTCAGAGAATTATGCTAATGGCCGCTTGTAGATACTCGGGGCTCTCGTGGCCATTTTTCAACATGCTGAAAAATCTTCACAAGTCTTCACGAGCTTACCGCGTTTCCCGAGTACCTGCCTTTAGCGTTACGAGGCGCTAAGAGACGTCCCGAGCTCCGACATACCCGCTACGTACATTCTACGTGCTTACCACGAGTTTGATTTTTTTAAACTCAGAAGAGCTCTTGAATTACATAGAAACATAGAAACATAGAAAATAGGTGCAGGACTAGGCCATTCGACCCTTCGAGCCTGCACCGCCATTCGATATGATCATGGCTGATCATCCAACTCAGTATCCCATCCCTGCCTTCTCTCCATACCCCCTGATCCCTTTAGCCACAAGGGCCACACCTAACCCCCTCTTAAATATAGCCAATGAACTGGCCTCAACTACCTTCTGTGGCAGAGAATTCCACAGATTCACTGTGTAAAAAATGATTTTCTCATCTCGGTCCTAAAAGACTTCCCTCTTATCCTTAAACTGTGACCCCTAGTTCTGGACTTCCCCAACATCGGGAATAATCTTCCTGCATCTAGCCTGTCCAACCCCTTAAGAATTTTGTAAGTTTCTATAAGATCCCCCCTCAGTCTTCTGAATTACCTCGTACAGTAGGAATGGCCCTTAAGGCTGTCAGGGGTTATGGGGAGAAGGCAGGAGAATGGTGTTGAGAGGGAATCGACCCTGGATCTCGGCACTGTAAGGCTGCAACTCTGCCGTTCGCCACAGTGCCGCCTCAATTAGCTGGTATTCAGTAATGACTTTCAATACTAGTTATGTGGTTACATCCAAAAATAAATTGGATGAAACGTTCACACTAAAAGTTTTTCAGCGTTAAAGCATAGAACATAAAACAGTGCAGCACAGGAACAGACCCATGAACAGGAATGGCCCACAATGTCTGTGTGAAACATGATGCCAAGACCAATTCCTATATGCCTGCACATAATCCATATCCCTCTATAATCTGCATATCCATGTGCTTATCCTAGTATAGGTGGGTCATTTTGGTCGGCATTGGACGGGTTATCCGCTTTGGTATCAAAAACAGGAAGGCAGATTACTATCTAAATGGCATCAAGTTGGGAAAAGGGGAACTACAATGGGATCTGGGGGCCCTTGTTCATCAGTCTATGAAAGTAAGCATGCAGGTACATCAGGCAGTGAAGAAAGCGAATGGCATGTTGGCCTTTATAACAAGAGGAGTCGAGTATAGGAGCAAAGAGGTCCTTCTGCAGTTGTACAGGGCCCTAGTGAGACTACACATGGAGTATTGTGTGCAGTTTTGGTCCCCTAATTTGAGGAAGGACATTCTTGCTATTGAGGGAGTGCAGCGTAGGTTTACAAGGTTAATTCCCGGGATGGCGGGACTGTCATATGCTGAGAGAATGGTGCAGCTGGGCTTGTATACTCTGGAGTTTAGAAGGATGAGAGGATATCTTATTGAAACATATAAGATTGTTAAATATTTGGACACGCTAGAGGCAGGAAACATGTTCCCGATGTTGGGGGAGTCCAGAACAAAGGGCCACAGTTTAAGAATAAGGGGTAAGCCATTTAGAATGGAGATGGGGAAACACTTTTCCTCACAGAGAGTTGTGAGTCTGTGGAATTCTCTGCCTCAGAGGACGGTGGAGGCCGGTTCTCTGGATACTTTCAAGAGAGAACTAGATAGGTCTCTTAAAGATAGCGGAGTCAGGTGATATGGGGAGAAGGCAGGAACGGGGTACTGATTGGGGATGATCAGCCATGATCACATTGAATGGCGGTGTTGGCTCGAAGGGCCATATGGCCTACTCCTGCAACTATTGTCTATTGTTAGACTGAAGGGAATGTTTCCCTGCTGAATGACTCTATGACAATGACTCGAAGACACAAGGGGCCATTTGATCCAACGGGTACATACCAGCACCAAGTAGAGCAATTCCATTAACCCTATTCCCAGTCTACTCCCTTCCCTTGAGCCTTGCAATTTATTCCTTTTAGCATGTCGACCAACTTTGCCATCCTTTGCTTCTTATCTACATTAATGGGCAATTTATAACAGGCAATTAACATTGCAGCACAAATTCGGAATGCAGGAGGAAGTCAGGACATCCGAGGGAAGCCCTCATGGAAAGCGTGCACACTCCACACAAGCAGTACCCGGATCAAACCCGCATCGTTGGAAATAAGTTAATAAGTTCTAGGAGCAGAATTAGGCCATTCGGCCCATCAAGTCTAATCCGCCATTCAATCATGGCTGATCTATCTCTCCCTCCCAACCCCATTCTCCTGCCTTCTCCCCATAGCCATTGACACCCTTAATAATCAAAATTTGTCAATCTCAGCCTTGAAAAATATCCACTGACTTGGCCTCCACAGCCATCTGCGGCAATGAATTCCACCGATTCACCACCCTCTGACTAAAGAAATTCCTTCTCTTCTCCTTTCCAAAGTTGCATCCTTTCATTCTGTGGCAGTGGCCTCTGGTCCTAGATTCTCCCACTAGTGGAAACATCCTCTCTACATCCACTCTATTCAGACCTTTCACTATTCAGTAAGTTTCCATGAGGCCCCACCTCATCCTTATAAACTCCAGCGAGTGCAGTCCCAGAGCCTTCAAACACTCATTATATGAAGTGTGAAACAACAGGGCCAAAAGGGCAGAGCACTCACGATGGGCCGAGTGGCCTCCCATTCCTGCTTCCATTTCTATGTTGTTAAAATAAATCACGCCAAAATTATCTATGAGATGTAGGGACAACCTCTTCAGGAGAAACATCATAAAAGCTTTATTGACCTGTTTAGTGATTTACAACATTAGCTGAGGGCTTGATATGTTCTATCTGTTCAGTGTGACCTCAATCATGAATCTCATGCAATTCAATAAGCTCAAATGCTCAAAGCACCACCGCTGGGGAAAAAGATACATTTTGTAAAAAAAAAATCACAGATTTCAGAGCTGCGACATAATATTCTTATATTTTCTCTGAAGCTTGGAAGCAGGAGGCTGAGGGGTGATCTTATAGAGATGTCCAAAATCATGAGGGGAATAGATAGGGTGAAGGCACAGGGTCTTTTACCCATGAGAGGGGAAACAAGCACCAGGGGACATTGGTTTAAGGTGAGAGGTGCAAGGTTTATTAGGAACCTGAGGGGCAGCTTTCTCACAAAGAGGGTGGTGAGTGTACGGAACGAGCTGCCTGAAGATAGACACAAAATCCTGGACCAACTCAGCGGACCAGGCAGCATCTCTGGAGAAAATGGACAGGTGACGTTTCAGCTCGGAACCCTTCTTCACAACGATGGTACAATTGATCACAATAAGTCCGAAGAAGGATCCTGACCCAAAACGCAGCCTATCCATTTTCCCCGGAGATGCTATGTAGGAAGGAACTGCACGCGCTGGTTTACACTGAAGATAGACACAAAATGCTGCAGAAAGTCAGCGGGACAGGCGGCATCTCTGGTTGAGGAGAAATTCTTTAAAGTAGGCATACCTTGAGGAGCTTTCGCAGGACAGCAGGCAGAATGCGTAGGAAGGAACTGTAGATGCTGGTCTCGACCTGAAACGTCATCCATTCCTTCTATCCAGAGATGCTGCCTGTCCAGCTGAGTTACCCCAGTATTTTGTGTTGGTCTTTGGTATAAACTTTGTATTATATTTTGAGCTGCCAGAGGAGATGGCTGAGGCAGGTACTATAACACCATTTAAAAGAGAATTAGACAGGTACATGGACTTGGCAGGCAAGTGGGACTAACGTAAATGGGGCATCTTGGTTGGCACGGGCAATTTGGGCCGAAGGGTCTGTTTCCGTGCTGTATGATCTCATTGAAACATACAGAATAGTGAAAGGTTTGGATAGAGTGGATGTGGAGAGGATGTTCCCACTAGAGGGATAGTCTAGGAATAAAGGTCATAGCCTCAGAATTAAAAGACGTTCTTTTAGGAAGGAGATGAGGAGAAATGTATTTAATCAGAGGGTGGTAAATCTGTAGAATTCTTTGCCACAGAAGGCTCTGGAGGCCAAGTCAGTGGATATTTTTAAGGCAGAGATAGATAGATTCTTGATTAGTGCAGGAGTCAGAGGTTATGGGGAGAAGGCAGGAGAATGGGGTTAGCAGGGAGAAACAGAGCAGCCATGATTGTATGGCGGAATAGATGATGGGTCAAAGGGCCTAATTCTACGCCTATCACATGATCTTATGACCTTATGACTCTGGGACTCTTTGTACCTAATGGGATACTCGATGTGTTGAGCATTCTTTTATCCATATGTGGTGGATTTTGAATGTAAGGGAACTCCGTGGGAAACTCTTCACCCATCCTGTTTTACCTTTTTGATTTGGCAGCAACTGATGTTCTGCATGAGGATGTCCAAACTGGAGATCATCATGCAAAATATTCCTGGCAATGATTTGACGTCTTAACCTGTAATGATCGTTGAAAGCAACATGAAAGTCTGCAAGATCTATAAATTAATAGTGTCATTTATGCAAATAAAAGGTGGTATGTAGATTCACTTGAGGGTTAGTTTTCAAACAGTTGTCCTTTTAAGGAAAGAAATTCCTCTGATCACTTTGATAATTTCCATCTCATGATGTGTGAGCATTTGACGGCATTGGGCCTGTACTCTCTGGAGTTTAGAAGGATTAGGGGGACCTCATTGCAACGTATACCGAAGATAGACACTTCAGATAGATAGATAAATGCTGGAGTAACTCAGCAGGTCAGGCATCATCTCTGGAGAGAATGAAAGGGTGACGTTGCGGGTCGGGACCCTTCCTCTGAGAGTCAGGGGAGAGGGAGACATAAAGATATGGAAGGGTAAGGTGTGAAAGCGAGAGATCAAAGGGGATGCAGATCAACGAAAATGTAGAATGGATCATTGTTAGCTAAGGGGAAGGTGGCAATGAAGCTTACATATGAATCAGGAGGACAGTGAAACTAATCAGGGAACTGGGATGGGAGAGGGCTGGAGAGAGAGGGAAAGCAAGGGTCTCGACCTGAAACATCACCTATTCCTTTTCTCCAGAGATGCTGCCAGACCCACTGCATTGTCTATGTGTTATGATTACAGGCCTGTAACGCTGCTACAAGTGGCAGTCTCATGTTCTGTTGTGGGTACATGTGGCAATTAAACACTGTTGACACACACAGTGGATCCAAGAATCACGGAGGGAGTCCATGTAATTCATTTTAAAGTTCTTCAATGCTTTCAGTGGTCAGTGATTTCACGTTTAGCTCCTCTGACCCTCTGCCGGCATCTAACCATGATGACAGCAGGAGTCAGTGGTGAGAGAAGAACGCTGGCGTGATGGCAAGTGGATCTGACTCCTTCGGGACACACACAAGAACTTTATCCGGGACTACAATGAGCCAGCTGCTATTTACTCGGTAGATTGCTCTGAGCTCCACTGAAGATAGGCACAAAATGCTGGGGTAATGTTCGAGACCCTTCTTTAGACTGAGAGTCAGGGGAGAGAGAGACACTGAGATATGGAAGGGTAAGGTGGGAAACCAAGACATCAAGGGGGACAAAGGTCAGGGAAAATGTAGAATAGGTCATTGTTAGCTAGGGGAAGTTGACAACGAAGCATACAAAGATAACATTTAATCAGGAGGACAGCCAGACTGGTCGGAGAACTAGGATGGGGGAGGGATGTGAAGAGAGGGAAAGTGAGTTCAACTAATCTCCTCTGCCTGCAGATGTCCCATATCCCTCCATTCCCTGCATATCCATGGCCTATCGAAAAACCTCTTAAACATCACTATCGTATCTGCCTCCACCATCACCCCTGGCAGCGCTTTCCAGGCATCACCACTCTCTGTGTAAAGAAACTTGCCCCAACATCTCCTTTTAACATTACATCTCTCACCAAAAAAAAGATTTTCACTTTACCTCTGTACACGTGACAATAAACTAAATTAAACAAACTAGACTAGACTAGACTAAACTAGACTACACTAGACTACACTAGACTAGACTAGACCAGACCAGACCAGATTAGACCAGACTAGACTAGACTAGACTAGACCAGACCAGACTAGACTAGACCAGACCAGACTAGACTAGACCAGACCAGACCAGACCAGACTAGACCAGACTAGACTAGACCAGACTAGACTAGACCAGACTAAACCAGACCAGACCAGACTAGACTAGACCAGACCAGACCAGACCAGACCAGACCAGACCAGACTAGACTAGACTAGACTAGACTAGACCAGACTAGACCAGACCAGACCAGACCAGACTAGACCAGACCAGACCAGACCAGACCAGACCAGACCAGACCAGACCAGACTAGACTAGACCAGACCAGACTAGACTAGACTAGACCAGACTAGACGAGACTAGACTAGACTAGACTAGACTAGACTAAACTAAACTAAACTAGACTAGACTAGACTAGACTAAACTAAACTAACTTAACCTAAACCAAACTAAACTAAATTAAACTAAACTAAACATTTCAACCCTGGGAAAGGTTCTGACTGTCTACCCTATCTATGCCTCTCATAATTTTACATTTTTCTATCTTTCCTTCTGCCTGTGGATGATGTTGAAAGAATACTGTGTGAGATGCTCCATTTTATATTCACACGGAGTTTATCATTAAGACCAGTGAAAGAGAATAGTCCTGTAATTGAAAACTTCAGCCATGAAGCAATTGTGGGCAGTTAATAGTTTCTGCGCACTGTCACATTAATGTAATGATATAGGTATTGGTTTATTATTGTCATGTTTAACAAGGTGCAGTGAAAAACCGTTGACTGTGTGCTATCCAGTCAAATCAGAGAATACTGTGCTTGAATATAAACAACAGGTAGAGTGAATAGAAGAAATACCAGCGTGTAGAATGTAGTTTTTCAGCATTGTAGTGTTACTGTTGAGAGAGAAAATCCAATGTTTACAACAAGGTAGGTTGGAAGATCAGGACTGGGGGGACTAAAGAGCCTGTCCCACTTTCACGACATAATTCACGACCTCTGCCGATTTTGCCCTTGACTTATACTCGCAGCATGGTCATCACGTGGCCGTAGGAGGTCGTAGCAGGCCGTGATGCTAGCGTAGGTACTCGTGGCATCAAATAGGTCGGGGCGTTTTTTCTAGCATGATGAAAAATGTCCACGAGTAAAAAAGGTCGTGAGTTAGGTGGTGAAAGTGGGACAGACCCTAAACAGAGAAGAAGAAGCTGTTTAGGGTCATTGAGTCACGGAGTCACACAGTGTGCAAACAGGCCCTTCGGCCCAACTTGCCCATGCTGACCAACATGCCCATCTACAGTAGTCCTGTCTGTCTGCGTTTGGCCCATATCTAAACCTGTCCTATCCATGTATCGGGACGACAGATGGCACAATGGGCTAAGTGTTCGGCTGGCAACCGGAAGGTAGCCGGTTCGAATCCCGCTTGGAGTGCATACTGTCGTTGTTCCTTGGGCAAGACACTTCACCCACCTTTGCCTGTGTGTGAATGTGTGTGAGTGATTGGTGGTAGGCGCAGATTGGCAGCCACGCTTCCGTCAGTCTGCCCCAGGGCAGCTGTGGCTACAGAAGTA
The DNA here is from genome assembly GCF_010909765.2 of Amblyraja radiata. Lineage (NCBI taxonomy): Eukaryota > Metazoa > Chordata > Chondrichthyes > Rajiformes > Rajidae > Amblyraja > Amblyraja radiata. Next base: position 13,632,605 of record NC_045980.1, on the reverse strand, counting down.
GCTTACCACCTCCGAGTTTGACTGAGGAGTGAATGAATAATGCGATGTAAAGCGCCTAGAGTATTAGAAAGGCGCTATATAAATCCCATCCATTATTATTATTATTATTATTATTACCTTTCTAAAAGTTTCTTAAATGTTGCGATAGTACCAGGTGATTTTAATCCACTAAACCCAGAGGCAAATACAGCCTAAAAAGGCTGAATTAAGGGAATAGCATTTGTCCTCTGGCAGCAAGCTCCATATTATTTGGTAGATTTTATTATTTGTCAGCAAAATATATTAAAAACGTCACTGGAAAGACTTTGTCGATGAAATTAGTTTCCTGGGAAAAACCAGCAGGGTTTAATTTATTTGGAGCAGATCACAAGGTTAAAACAAATATAAAGTTTACAGAAGAGGCCATTTGCCAGATAATGCTTGTGTCAGCTCTTTGCACTGGTCCAACAAACCACTATAGCCACCTACTCCTTATTATCTTAGAGACCACTTCTATTTGACAACCCTTCATCACTGAATCCCTATACAGTGTGGCATGTTACCACAAGAAAGAACTTTCATGATTTTAAAAGCTAGCTGGTATATCTTCTTTTAATCTTCCTATTCTTCTGAAAATTTCCCTTGTGTAGTGCAAATTAATTTGTGCTGTGCCTCCTGGAATAGGGTCCTTTAGTAATTCTCGTCATTATTTAGGGTATGATTGCAACACTACTGATCCACTCTATGCTCGTTTCATAAACACAGTTTAATACACTACTTCACAGATTTAATGTATATTTATTTAACTCCCATTCTTTGTACCTGATTAATTGATTAAAAGATGGATCATGGAAACAGGCTCCTTGAGCCAGCAAGTTCACGTCAGCCATCGGTCACCATTTCACACCAGTTCTATGTTATCCCACATTCGCATCCACTCCCTACACAATAAGGACAATTTACAGAGGCCAATTAACCTACAAGCCCACACGGCTTTGGGATGGGGAGGAAACCGGAGCACCCGGAGGAAACCCACACGGTCACAGAAAGAACGTACAAACTCCACACGGACAGCACCTGCGGTCAGAATCAAACTAGGGTCTCGGGCACTGTTGGACAGCAACCCTACCAGCTACAAGACTGTAATCACAAACCTCAATTGTGTACAACCTTCCAAAGCACAAGGAACATTTGGCTTACATTCATTATTTAATCTTTTATATAAATTTTCCCTATCATTTAATAATCTGCACATTTATTTATTTTAACGAGTTACCAAATTAACCATCAAATTATATGCTCCCATTAGACTATTTAATCTTTCTCTTCATAACGAATATATCTTGCATCTCCCGTATACAAAAGACCCTAACATATTATTCTGAAGACGAGAAAAAAGGTACTCTCTCTCGCGTCCTGGCAAATATATTTATCTTGAAATCAATATTAAAAAATAAATGATGTTCTTCTAATTTCCTGATTGCTGTTTGTGGGATCTCACTATGTGGAGAATGGCAATTGTGTAACCAATGTAACAACTGTGAATGCAACTCAAAATGATTTTATGGCAGCTCAAATAAAAAAGCATAAATTATATGGTATAAAATACATATATAATAAATGATGTAACACACACAGAATAGATCATAAAAACCTGCACTGACAGTCAAAAATATGACTAAGGTTCTAGTGCAATTTTGTGCTCCCTTTCCCAGGCAATATAGTGGAGATCAACCATCAAGACACTGGGATCATTTCCAGAAGAACAGTGAAGATTAAAAGATTTCATAGCATATTTATTTATTTATTTATTTATTTAAAAAAAAAAAAGATTTTAATTTTATTAGAAGTAAGTACAGTCATATGGCACCAAAGTGCCTAATATATATTTTCATAATACATTTTATGTACAACTTCTTTTTTTTTTTTTATTACACTGAAAAAAGATTAGAATAAGAAAAAGAAGTTAGATAGTAAAGGATAGAAAGATGTGAAATATATAGTGTGTGAAAAAAGAAAACGAGTAAATGAAGAAAGTTGAGAGAGAGAATAGAGAAAATAAAATAAAATAAAAAAGAAAAGGAGATCATTATTTATAATCTTGACCAACCCTCGTCCAGTCCTGAAAGTTATTTTTTACAATTGTGTTGCACCATATGATTCCAAAAAAACGACGAATGGAGACCAACTCGTTATGAATTGGTCTGATTTATCAAAAATATGACTAAGGTTCTAGTGCAATTTTGTGCTCCCTTTCCCAGGCAATATAGTGGAGATCAACCATCAAGACACTGGGATCATTTCCAGAAGAACAGGGAAGATTAAAAGATTTCATAGCATATTTTTAAAATTATTATGAGCTTTTTTATGATGCTAAAGGCTGTAATGCACTCTGGATCATTCTGAGGCCAGAAAAGGGGTGGCACAGTGGTGCAGCGGTAGAGTTGCTGCCTTACAGTGCCAGTGACCACCGTTACATGTGCTGTCTGTACGGGATTTGTACGTTCTCCCTGTGACCGCGTGGGTTTTCTCCTGGTGCTCTGGCTTCGCTCCACATTCCAAAGACGTGCAGATTTGTAGTTTAATTGCCCTCTCTGTGTGTAGGATGGAACTAGCGTGCAAGTGATGGCTGAGCGGCGTGGACTCGGTGGGCCGAAGGGTCTATTTCTACGCTGTATCTCTAAACTAAAAGATGCTGCAAGACTACCAGACTTTTCTGTGTTTCAAACTAATCAGTTAGATATGGTTTGGGGATAAGTGCCTGAATATGTTTCCATCCATGGATACCCATGACCGACAGATGATTAACTGGTGATGAACAAAGAGCAAAGAACATTTCACAACAAGCCTACTCCCAAAGTGAGCATGGGGCTGGTGGATACCAAACGGATGATCAAGCAATTCCTGGTGCATTTCTCTCACACCCCTGTTGACATTTCTGCAACGGGTTTCGCAGCAACGTGAGGAGAGCTGCCTCAGGAATATTTTAATGTCACCTAGTGCTACTGAAAACTATACAGACTTCAACATGGCATTGGTGGAGGACATATAGGATTGGAGCTGGGATAGGTACGTGTGATTGTCCCCGTTGAGTAGCAGCCTGCAAGGAGACCACGTTCCTGCCCAAAGGGCTGACAATTGAGAAGCACACACAACAGCAAAATGGAAATGAGAAGTATCTGCAAGATAACGGTCAAGCTACATTTGGAATCCTACTTGTTGTGTGGGTGTGAGAGAACGATAGTTTGATTCCCTCATCCTGATTCTGATCTATGGAAACCTCCCCAAAGTCCCCACCTGTATTTCCGAATAGCTGAGATTTGGTTTCAGACACAAATGTTGGTTTTCACTGTGAGTTTTAGTTTAGTTTATTTAATTTGAGGTACAGTGAAAAGCTTTTTGTTGTGTGCTGTCCAGTCAACTAAAAGATTGCATGATTTCAATCCATCCGTCCACATTACACAGATACAGGATAAAGGGCACAACATTTAGTGCAAGATAAAGTCCGATAAAGTCTGTTAAAGGTAGTTCAAAGGTCCCCGATGAGGTAGATGGGAGGTCAGGACCGCACTCTAGCTGGTGAGTGGACGGCTCAGTTGCCCGATAATAGCTGAGAAGAAACTATCCCTGAATCTGGAGGTGTGCATTTTCAAACTCCTATACCACTTGCCTGAACACAATAGTGTTAGTGGCGGCGCCTAGCGGCAGCGGCTCGACTAGAGTCGTCTGTCTTTTTTTATTTTTGTCTTGTTAAATGTATGTCTTGAGTTAGTTTTTATTATTTTTTTTAGCTGTGTATATGTGGGGGGCTGGTGGGGGGGCTGTGGGGAAAACCGTTTTAAATCTCTTCCCTGTGCGGGGACCCGACTATTCCCTGTCGGGTCTCGGATGTCGTTGGGCCTAACATCGTGGAGCCGGCGGCGACCTCCAGCCGGGACTAACCTGGGGGCTCCAGTTGCAGAGCCTGCGGAACTGACATCGCGGAGCTGGCCAACTTCGGAGCGGGAAGAGCTGTGGTGGCGTGCGGCTGCGACCCGACTTTGGAGTTCGGAGGCACCGGCCGCAGACCCGGTGGACGGGAACATCGGGAGCTCCAAGTCCCTGGTGGGAGACCGCTTTTCCGAGCTCCGCAACGGCGATTTCTCCCGCTGGAACCGCGGGTTTAAGGACATGGAGCCGGGGCCTAACATCGCCCGGCGTGGCTTAAACGGCCTCAGGACTTACCATCGCCCGCCGGGGGCTTTAACATCGGAGCCCCAGTTCGCCTCGACACTGCAGTTGGACTGCTGGACCACGGGAGAAGGAACAAAGGGAAGAGATAAAGACTTTGCCTTCCATCACAGTGAGGAGATGTTGGAGACTCACTGTGATGGATGTTTATGTAAACTGTGTTAAGTGTGGGTCTTGGATTGTTTTGTAATGTAAAAAACTGTAGAAATGATATTTCGTTCAAACCTAGGTTTGAATGACAATAAATTGCATTCTATTCTATTCTATTCTATTCTATTCTATTCTATTCTATTCTATTCTGAGGGGAGAAGAGGGAGTGACCGAGGTGAGACTGGTACTTGATAATGCTGGTGGCCTTGCCGAGGCAGCGTGATGGAGTCTATTAAAGGGAGGTTTGTTTGCAAGACGGTCTGGGCTGTGTCCACAACTCTCTTTTTGCAGTCTTGAATGGAGCTGTTCCCAAACCATGTTGTGATGCATCCTGATAGAATGCTTTCTACGGCGCATCTGTAGAAGTTGGTGAGAGTTGGTGGCAACGCGCTGAACTTCCTAAGCCTTGTAAGGAAGTAGAGTTGTTGGTGTGTCATTTCTTCACCCTTCTGGGATTGCATCTCCCGCTAAGCATTTTGAAGTGCTGGAGTAACTCAGCGGGTCAGACATCATCCCTGGAGAACATGGATAGGTGAGGTTTCGGGGTGGGACCCTTCTTCAGACTCCTGAGTTCCTTTACATCCCCTCTCTCCCCCACCCTAGTCATCCTACTAGTTCCACTGTTCGCATCCTTGTATCCCTGTCGTTAGCATATCTTCCCACCTGGACAACATTGGGCCATTATGGACTCCACCCATCCTGACGTCAGCTGTTGCCGGCCCTGTTTTGTTCTGGCCTTCTCTTTCCTTTAGTCTGAAGAAGGGTTCCGACCCAAAACATCACTTATTCTTTTTCTTCAGAAATGCTGCCTGACCCGTTGAGTTACTCCAGCATTTTGTGTCTGTCTTCAGACTGATTGGGGAATGGCGAGTACTTCAATTAAATCACAGAAATTGAGACATTCGGCCCATCATGTCCGTGCCAGTCAATGAAGTGCTGCCCAGTCTGGTCTGTAATTCTGAAGATGACAGCTCTTCCATCACACATTCATGCGCTGTTTAACCCTCCGTGTGAAAAACTGTCTTCATTACCCATTTAATCCTTCCACCAAGTAGCTTAAATAAATGCTTGTAGTTGTAGAAACAAAGAACTTCGGGTGCTGATCAATACACAAATGGACCCAAAGTGCTGGAGTAACTCAGCAGGACAGGTAGCATCTTGGAGAACATGAATAGCTGATGTTTTGGGTCGAGACCTTTCCCTACACTTCCTTTCCCTATGGGAATTGGCCCAAAATGTCACCTATCCATGTTTTCCAGAGATGCTGCCTGACCTGCTGAGTTTCTCCACCACTTTCTATCCTTTTTAAATTAATACGTTGGTTTTTGATACTTCTGCTAAAAGAAATAGGCCTTTCTTTTTTTACTAAAGGTAGGCATCTAATAAAGTTACACACCTCAGTTAAGGCCCACCTCAACCTCAACCACCACCTATTCAGCTATTCTTCATAGTTGCACTTTTCCAGTCTCAAGTGTATAGACCCACTGATCTGTTCTGTATTATTTATGCCTGCAATATTCTGTTGTGCTGAAGCAAAGCAAGAATTTCATTGTCCTATCTGGGACACGTGACAATAAACTCTCTTGAACTTGAACTTGAACAATACAGCATAGTAATAGCCCCTTCAGTCCACAAGTTCAGTACTGAACATGATGCCATGTTAAACTACTCTCCTCTGCCCCCAGATGATCCATATCCTTCCATTCCCTGCATATTCATGTGCCATTTCCAAATGCCTCTCAAGTGCCACTATCTTAACTGCCTCCACCACCACCACCACCACACCTGGCAGCGCATTGCTGGTAAAAAGCTTCCTTGCTCTCTCTCCAATGCAATCATCTTTCTAACAAGATGGAGATTGGAACTGTCATCATTTCTCCAGGGAATATTCAGGACCCACCAAGATAAGATCATCAGCCTTAATGTTTATTGCAACTCATGCAAATTGTTTTCAAAGGGAGAAATATTTCTGTCATTAATTATTTTTCTCAAGGCTCCAACAAATTTCTTGTCAAAAAAGTTAGTGGTAGAGTTGCTGCCTTGTAGTGTCAGAGACTCTGGTTCGATCCTGACTTCTGGTGCTGTCTGTACAGAGTTTTTACGTATTCCCCATGACCACATAGGTCTTTACCGGGTGCTCTGGTTTCCTCCCACACTCCAAAGACATACAGGTCTGTCGGTTAATATGGCTTCAGTAAAAATTGTCAAATGTCCCTAGTGTATAGGGTAATGCTAGTGTATTGGAACCGCTGGTCGGCGCAGACTCGGTGGGTCAGGTGTGGACTCCTATCTATCGGTGACACCACGCGCAGGCTCGGCGATTGTTTCGTTGAACACCTCCCCTCAGCCCACCTTAACCTGCCTTATCTCCCGGTTGCAAAACACTTTAACTCCCCCTCCCATTCTCACACTGACCTTTCTGGCCTGGGCCTCCTCCACTGTCAGAGTGAGGCCCAGCGCAAATTGGAGGAACAGCCCCTCATATTTGGCTTGGGCAGCTCACACCAGAGCGGTATGAATATTGACTTCTCTAACTTCAAGTAACCCTTGCTTTCCCTCCCTCCCCATCACTCCCCCTTCCCGATTCTCCGACCAGTCCGCCTGCCCCAATTACATTTTATCCCTGTTTGCTTGCTCTGTTTATAGGCCGAAGGGCCTGTTTCCCCACTGCATCTCTTCACTGAACTAAACTAAAAAGGAGCATGGATATGCAAACTAATCTGCCCATGCTGTCTAAAGGATTATTTCAAGGACTTTTCGGAAGGCTGTCTTCGAAAGGTGGAAGGTGAGATGACAAATGTTTCAAAGTAGATATTGAAAGAAACACAGGGCAGGCACAGATAAAAGAGTTAATAGATTGCCAACACACGAATGGACAGTGAAAATCAATGGACAAAACTGATAGTTGCTGAGGCTGACGGTGAGAGACTAAACTGAAATGTAAACACGGAAAATTGCTGGGATGAAGGATGAGAAGGACAGCGCTATCAATGACATTGACACACTAAGCCAAGGATGGATGGATTGCTACGAACAGCGTTTTAATCAGAATCAACACACACAGAGTGTCACTTAACCAGCTCAGCAAACCTAGTGCACAACTATTGCCCGATGAAACAGCTGAACGCACAAAAGGACATCAGGGTTAAGATTGCCCCCGTCACGATTTGTATCTGGGGACAGGAATTTCTGGTCAAATCCTAGAGTCTTCTAACCTAGCTGCTCAGCCTCCCTCTAACGAGGGTATCAGGGGTTATGGGGAGAAGGCAGGAGAATGGGGTTAGGAGGGAGAGATCGAATGCCATGATTGAATGGCGGAGTAGACTTGATGGGCCTAATGGCCTAATTCTGCTCCTATCACATGAACTTATGAACACAGGTAGTAATGACGGCAAATGCAATGCTAGCATTTATTTTGAGAGGACTAAAATATAAAAATAGGGATGTAATGCTGAGGCTTTACAAGGCACTGGTTCGGTCGCATATGGAGTATTGTGAGCAGTTTTGGGCCCCATATCTGAGGAAGGATGAGCTGGCGCTGGAGAGGGTCTAGAGGAGGTTTACGAGAATGATCCCAGTAATGATTGGGTTAACATATGATGAGCATTTGATGGCACTGGGCGTATACTCGCTGGAGTTTAGAAGGATTAGGGGAAACCTCATTGAAACTTGCTGAATAGTGAAAGGCCTGGATAGAACCTGTAGAGAGAATGTTTCCATTGGTGGGAGAGTCTAGGACCAGAGGCCACAGCCTCAGTATAAAAGGATGCACCTTTAGAAAGGAGATGAGGAGGAATTTCTTTAGTCGGGAAGTGGTGAATCTGTGGAGGTTATGTCAATGGATATTTTTAAGGTGGAGATTGACAGATTCTTGATTAGTACGGGTGCCAGGGGTTATGGGGAGATGGCAGAGTAGACTTGATGGGCCGAATGGCTTAATTCTGCTCCTATAATTTATGGACTAACACCAATTCCTCTACTTTCTGAGGAGACTGAGAACATTTGGCATGTCTCCAATGAGTCTTACAAACTTCTGCAGGTGCACCATAGAAAACATACTGTCATAAGTGATAGGAGTAGAATTAAGCCATTCGGCGCATCAAGTCTACTCAGCCATTCAATCATGGCTGATATATCTCTCCCTCCTAACCCTGTTCCCCTGCCTTCGCCCATAACCCCCGACACCCGTACTAATCAAGAATCTATTTATCACCACCTTAAAAATATCCACTGACTTGGCCTCCACAGCCTTCTATGGCAATGAATTCCACAGACTCACTCTGGCCATGGAGGAGGCCCAGGACACAAAAGTCGGATACGGAATTCCACCCTCTGACTAAAGACATTTTACTAAAGAAGACTGGTGTGGGAGATTGCAACCTTCACGTGGTCCGCCCTGTTTCGACGGATGCAATCAATCTGGCGTGCACAATCAAATAAGATCAAATAGAACAAATTGCCCAATAACTTTAGGCTGTGCAGGCCATACGCAAGAAGAAGAGACTAAAGAAGACTAAAGAAATACTGTTGGGTTGCATTGCAGCTTGGTTTGGGAACAGTTCTGCCTCAAGAAATTGTAGAAAATTGTAGATGTAGCCCAGTCCATCACACAGACCAGACTGCGGAAGAAGGGCCTCAACCCGAAACGTTACCCATTCCTTCTCTCCAGAGATGCTGCCTGTCCTGTTGAGTTACTCCAGCTTTTTGTGTCGAGACACAGACCAGACTCGCCACTATTGACTCCACTTGCACTTCATGATGCATGGAAAAAGCAACCAACATAATCAAAGACTTGTCCCGTCCCAATCATTCCTTCTCATCGCCCCCATTGGGCAGAAGATACAGAAGCTTGAAAGGACATTGCAGCAGACACAGGAGCAGCTTCTTCCCCTCTGTTATCAGGCTTCTGAACAGTCCTTCCATGAGCTAGAGTACTGTCTGATTCACCTTTACCACATTGTCTATGGATCGGATGCACTACAATGTTGAGACTTATATTCAGCGTTTTGCTCTACCTCAGTACATGACAATAATAAACCTAAAAATAAACCTAATCAATCAAACTGCTGATGGAAAAATGTCATGACTAAAATTTCCATCATTAGTTTCCAGCCTATAAATGGCAGTGCCAATAGATTTGAATGAGAGATGTTTGGAAACCTCTGACCAGCTAGAGTGCGTCCTGACCTTCCACTTGCCTTATTGGAGACCTTTGAACATCTTCAACGGACTTCAATTGCTCCAGCTTTTTGTGTCTGCTGCCACTCCCGCTGAGTTACTCCAGCTTTTCGTGTCCCCAGTCTGAAGAAGGTTCTCAACCCGAAACGTTGCCCATTCCTTCTCTCCAGAGATGCTGCCTGGCCCGCTGAGTTACTCCACAATTTTCTTGTGTCTATCTTCAGTGTTATATCATTGCACTAAATGTTGTATACTATATCTGTGCACAGTGGACGGTTTGATTGGATTCATGTATAGTCTGTCCTTTGACTGGATAACACACAAACAGAAAGCTTTTGACCGGAGCTTGAGTATGTGTGACAATAATAAACTAAACTAAACTGAACTACATCGGTGAGACCAAGCGCAGGCTTGGCGATCGCTTCACCCAACACCTCCGCACAGTCCGCGTTAACTAACCTGATCTCCCGGTGGCTCAGCACTTCAACTCCCCCTCCCATTCCGTATACGACCTTTGTGTCCTGGGCCTCCTCCATGGCCAGAGTGAGTCCCACCGTAAATTGGGGGAGCAGCACCTCATATTTCACTTGGGCAGAATGAACATTGACTTCTCCAATTTCAGGTAGTCCTTGCTTTCTCCCTCCTTCCTATCCCCTTCCCAGCTCTCCAGCCTACTGTCTCCACCTCTTCCTTTCTTCTTCCTGCACCCACCCCCCCCACCCCCACATCAGTCTGAAGAAAGGTCTCCATCCGAAACGTCACCTATTCCTTTGCTCCATAGATGCTGCCTCACCCGCTGAGTTTCTCCAGCATTTTTGTCTACCTTAAAAAAATGTGGGTAAGTTTCAGGGTGTGTTTGGGAGGCAACATTCCTCATTTGTCTCAATACCTCAGCATCAATAGGTGTTATTCAGTGGGTGTCAGGAAACATCATTCCTCAACAAGCTGGTTGCATTTCAGCACTAGGGAAAATCCCGTCACATCAAAGCTGACGCGAATGAAGGCCGGGCTCGTAACTGCCTGTGGGCAAGCCGCAGGAAATCCTCAGGCACACAACAAATCTGATTGCCTTTCCAGACTGAAGTCTGCCTGAGTGACTCTGTTCCAAACTGAATCACTACAGTGCACTCCACATAATAATTATTGGCACGACGTTGCCTCAGATGCACAAGGCTGCAATTGGATAGAGGGTTTTCAGTTGGAGTACTGCATGAGCTTGCCCGCTATTCCTGATCTATTTTATGAAAACTGTCCTGTTTTATGCCATCGAGGAATTAGAAGAGGTCCTAACAAGGAACGGCTTGAAGAGGAACCTGCTGATTGATGCAGATGGCGGCACGGTGGCGCAGTGGGTAGAGTTGCTGCCTCACCGCGCCAGAGACCCGGGTTCGATCCTGACCTCCGGTGTTGTCTGTACGGAGTTCACACGCTCTCGCTGTGCCACGTGGATTTCCTCCCGGTTTCCTCCCACATCCCAAAGACGTGAGGATTTCCAGGTTAATTGTCCTCTGTATGTTGCCCCTAGTGTGAAGGGAGCGGATGGGAAAGTGGGATAACATAGAAAGAGTGTTGTTGGTTGAAGATTAGAAAGATGAAGTACCGCTTACAAATCAATGCTTCGGGGATTATATTATACTTAACAAGGGAGAGCAATAACGCCTGACAACAGCAATAGTGCCGGACAAGTCAACAGCTGTGGCAGAAGGGAAGGGTCTGAGGAAGGGCCTCGACTCGAAACGTCACCTATTCCTTTTTTCCAGAGATGCTGCCTGACCCGCTGAGTTGCTCCAGGCTTGTGCGTCAACACCTATCATGTCTCTGCCACAAGGAATCACGGGAAGCGAGTTGCCATCTCGAAAGAAGACGGCACGGTTGTGCAGCTGGTAGTGCTGCTGCCTTACAGCGCCTAAGATCCGGGTTCGATCCCGACTACGGGTGCTGTCTGTGTGGACTTGCACAAACTCCCTGTGACCGAATGGGATTCCTCCGGGTGCTCCGGTTTCCTCCCACAGGCCAAAGACGTGCAGGTTTGTAGGTTAATTGTCTCCTGAAATTTTCCCCTGGTGTGTAGGGAGTGGATGAGAATGTGGGATAGCATAGAACTAGTGTGAATGAGTAATCGATGGTCAGCATGAACCTGGTGGGCCGAAGGGCCTGTTTCTGGGCTGCATCCCTAAACAAATATCAATGATATTTGTACCAATTGTATATTGCTATACAATTACCAATTGGATACCACTGCACTGGAGAATTTGAGGGGTCACATTAAATATTCTCTTTTTGTTATCGAGATGAAGAAGAAAAATAAAACACAAAGCAATTAAAGGTAAAAGACACACAAATGTCAAAACCCAACACGGAGAACAGGAAGTCAATAAATTCACATATCTTGGCAGTATGATTAATCAAAGTACAACATCTTTAGCAAGGACATCGATGCAGTTATCAGACTTGCAAACCTTGCCTTTTAATTCCTTGCTTATCCGCAGGAGCACGGTGCTTCCCAATCAATTAAAGAATAATCACTCATTTTCACCTGTCATAACCAGATCAACTAGCCTGGAGCAATGTGGCATTGATGTAAGCAGAGTGTAAGATGTGTGGAAACGACATTAGCATCGTGGAGTTGTAGCCATACAACATGGAACTAGGCCCTTCAGCCCAATTAATCCATGCAAGCAAGATGCCCTGTCTGAGTCAGTCCCATCTACCCCATATCCCACTTGACCTTTCCTATCCATGTGCCTGTCCAAGTGTCTGTTGAATGCTGTTAGAGTAGCTAAATAGTGCTATCGTACCATGGTGGCACAGCGGTAGAGTTGCTGCCTTACGCCGCCAGAGACCCGGGTACGATCCCGACTACAGCTGCTGTCTGTACGGACCATTCACGTTCTCCCTGTGGGTTGAAACCGGGTGGGTTTTCTCTGGAAGCCCTGGTTTCCTCCCACACTCCAAAGACGAACAGGTTTGTAGGAATGGGTGATCACTAATATGTGGGCCGAAGGGCCTGTTTCCACGCTGTACTTCTAAACTAAATAAACAATGTAATTTTATATTAAGATGAAAGGGATAAGGCAATATTCTCTCACTTGCAGACTGGACATATGATTTGTTGGTGGTCTTTCGATTCATCACATTTGGAATATTGTGAGCAGTTTTGGGCCCCATACTTGAGGAAGGATGTGCTGACACTGGAGAGAATCCAGCGGAGGCTTACAACAATGATCCCAAGGAATGATTGGGTTAACATATGATGAGCATTTGATAGTACTGGGCCTGTACTTGCTGGAGTTTAGAAGGATGAGGGGCAAACCTCATTGAAACTTTCCGAATAGTGAAAGGCCTGGATAGAATGAATGCGAAGAGGATGTTGGGAGAGTGGGAGAGCACAGGACCAGAGGGCGTAGCCTCAGAATAAAAGGCTGTACCTTGAGAAAGGAGATGAGGAGGAATTTATTTAGTCAGAGGGTGGTGAATCTGTGGAATTCTTTGCCACAGAAAACAGTGGAGGCTAAAGCAATGGATATTTTTAAAATGCAGATTGGCAGACTCTTGATTAGTACGGGTGCCAGGGGTAATGGGGAAAAGGTGGGAGAATGGGGATGAGAGGGAAAGATAGATCAGCCATGATTGAAGGGCAGAGTAGACTTGATGGACCGAATGGCCTAATTCTGCTCCTATAATTTAAGAATTTATGAACCTTCAGTGCTGAGAAATCCAACGTTGAGAATAAATGTGTGGATTACACAACAGCAGGATCTACCTGACGAGTTACTGCAGCATACATCAACACTGAGGAGGGAATCGACAATATCTCAGGCACTGAGACGGAGCTGGTTGGGAATATATCTGTAAACGCCTGTCAATTTGACATCTCAATTATGCAGCAGGCAGTGCAAGGCAGAAAGCTGCTCCTAAAATGGCAGAATAAAACACTAATTACAATACCAGCATAATGCCCTCAAGATTAATGGTAATAAAGTTCTATAAAGTAGTTAAAATATATATATTACTTCTGGCTTTAAAAGTACTGTAAGCCCAAATTTTGAAAAGGTTTTTCATCTATATTTTTTATACTTATTGCTGTTCAGCATGGACTCAGTGGGCAGAAGGGCCTGTTTCCGCACTGGATCTTTAGCCTTTAGACTTTGGCGATACAGGGTGGAAACAGGACCCCCGGCCCACCGAGTCCGTGCCGACCAGCGATCACCCCGAACACTAGCACTATCCTTCACATCAGCAGCAATTTACAGAGGCTAAGTATCCTATAAACCTGCGGTAGACAAAAGTGCTGGAGAAACTCAGCGGGTGCAGCAGCATCTATGGAGCGAAACGTTGCCTATTTCCTTCGCTCCATAGATGTTGCTGCACCCGCTGAGTTTCTCAAGCACTTTTGTCTACCTTCAATTTTCCAGCATCTGCAGTTCCTTCTTAAATCCTATAAACCTGTACGTCTTTGGAGTGTGAGAGGAAACTGGAGCACCCGGAGAGAACACACGGGGAGAACGTACAAACTCCGTACAGACAACACCCGCAGATAGAATTGCACCCGTGTCTCTGGCGCTGTGAGGCAGCAACGTTACCACTGCCCCACTGTGCTCCCATATCTCTAAACTAAATATTACTATATTCAAGCTTTAAAATGTGTTTACTTTTGAAGGAGCGTGAACGATGGCTACATATTGGAAACTCACAAAACTTACAAAATTCTTAAGGGGTTGGACAGGCTAGATGCAGGAAGATTATTCCCGATGTTGGGGAAGTCCAGAACAAGGGGTCACAGTTTAAGGATAAGAGGGAAGTCTTTTAGGACCGAGATGAGAAAATCATTTTTTACACAGAGAGTGGTGAATCTGTGGAATTCTCTGCCACAGAAGGTAGTTGAGGCCAGTTCATTGGCTATATTTAAGAGGGAGTTAGATGTGGCCCTTGTGGCTAAAGGGATCAGGGGGTATGGAGAGAAGGCAGGGATGGGATACTGAGTTGGATGATCAGCCGTGATCATATCGAATGGCGGTGCAGGCTCGAAGGGCCGAATGGCCTACTCCTGCACCTATTTTCTATGTTTCTATGTTTCTATATTGGAAACTCCTCTGCAGTACAACTGGGATGAATCATTGTGGTGAACCTTACCATCAATTCTCATATCAGTGCTTCAGTTTCTGACCACATGATCCTGAAAGACCTCATTGAAATCATGACCCATTTTTGTGAGGAAGTATTTAATAATAATCATATTACAGTTGATAACGTCACCTCCACCATGTTCCACTTACCTAAATTACCAGCAAGCAAACATTATAAGTTTCATTATAGGTGTCAGGCGTTATGGGGAGAAGGCAGGAGAATGGGGTTGAGAGGGAATGATGGATCAGACATGATTGAATGGCGGAGTAGACCTGATGGATTGGATTGGATTGGATTGGATTGGATTCCTTTTTTGTCATTCAGACCTTTCGGTCTGAACGAAATTTCGTTGCCTGCAGTCATACATATAATAATAAATAACGAAACATACAATAAACACAAATTAACATCCACCACAGTGAGTTCACCAGGCACCTCCTCACTGTGATGGAGGCAAAAGTCTTAAAGTCTCTGTCTCTTCCCTCCTTGTACTCCCTCTGCGTTGAGGCGATCCAGGCTTCCGTTGCTGTGACCTGATGGGCCGAATGGCCTAATGCTGCTCCTACAACTTATGAACTGATGAACGAAGAGTTGGCACTGAAGTAACAACCTTTTTGAAGTGCCTGAGGATTATTTAACCAACAATCTTTCAGATGAATTCAATATAAATGAAGAGCCACTTCTAAATTGTACCTCTGAGCTCCTTCAGACCGAGTCGATTATATATTGTTAAGTATTCCACTTAATGCTGAAAACTAATCATAGCTCCCCACCAAATGAATAAACATAAAGATGAAAATATTTAAACCTGTGCCTGTACCTAAGGATCAGTTGCTGCCTGGGCCATTTCTGGAGGTAAATTGCCAACCTGAAATCATTTTGTAAACCTGGCGATAAGGATAGGTGGGAAATTAATTTACTTTGAGCAACTCATCCATTTACCAGCTGAGTTCCATTCAAAGTTCCTCTATAACCTGAGTTGCAATGTGGATCAAATTCATGAAAACTTTATTCTCTTAAAGAAATGAACAGGCAATTGAACCAAAACACGTTTCGGTAGGGAGAAAACAAAATAACCGCTGTGATGTGGCAACAAATTAATACAGGTCCCCTTGGTTCCGGAGCCTTGCCGCGTTATCAGTTTTGCCGGATCAACAGAGGTCTCGGCCTTGGAGGGGTTGAAATTACCGGCCCACAAAGTCGGCTGCGGAACTCGGCTATGGGAACGGATCTGCTGGCTCTGGCCGGGCCGGAGTTCCAGAGTCCCGGCCGCAGGGGGCAAATTCGACCCGCTGATTGGCTGCAGTAGTCCCGATGAGGTCGAGATCGGTCGCCTCGCCACATTCTATCGGCCACCTCACGTAGACACCAACATTTCGGGGGGGGGGGACTCTGCGGGGGTTGGGGGGGGGGGTTTCAAGGGGATTTCAAGTGCGCTCTTGTAATTTTGGGGGTCAAGGGGGTGAAAGATTTTCACTGTACCGTGGTACACATGACAATAAGAAACCTAAACTTAAACGTGATGCCTGCCTACTGGGACCAATCTCTAAGCTTAGCTCATTTAGGAAAGATTTAGCATTGGAACAAAAATCCTTAAACATCAGTCTGCTGAATGTGAAGCTGATGAAGAGCACTGAAGAGAGGAAGACCAGGTCACTCACTAGCGATGAGCAATGCTTCCTTCCACCCACAACCTCAGCCTCTAACAACTTCCTGAAAGATACTGTCATTGATCATCTTCCTCCGATGTACACTAATTCAAATATTCCATCCTCTTTTGGTCTAATAGTTTGCAGAACTAATGAGAAGTTCAAGTTCAAGTGTTCAAGTGAGTTTATTGTCATGTGTCCCTGTATAGGACAATGAAATTCTTGCTTTGCTTAAGCACACAGAAAATAGTAGGCATTTACTACAAAACAGATAAATGTGTCCATATACCATGATATAAATATATACACACATGAATAAATAAACTGATAGTGCAAATAACAGAAAGTGGTTGGTAATAATCAGAGTTTTGTCCGAGCCAGGTTTAATAGCCTGATGGCTGAGGGGAAGTAACTATTCCTGAACCTGGTTGTTGCAGTCTTCAGGGTCCTGTACCTTCTACCTGAAGGTAGCAGGGAGATGAGTGTGTGGCCAGGATGGTGTGGGTCTTTGATGATACTGCCAGCCTTTTTGAGGCAGCGACTGCGATAAATCCCCTCAATGGAAGGAAGGTCAGAGCCGATGATGGACTGGGCAGTGTTTACTACTTTTTGTAGTCTTTTCCTCTCCAGGGCGCTCAAATTGCCGAACCAAGCCATGTAGAAGTTAGAGAGAGTCTTCCTTGACAATCCGACTCTCCGTAATCTTCTCAGAAAGTAGAGGCGCTGATGTGCTTTTTTGATGATTGCATTAGTGTTCTCGGACCAGGAAAGATCTTCAGAGATGTGCACGCCCAGGAATTTGAAGCTCTTGACCCTTTCAACCATCGACCCATTGATATAAATGGGGCTGTGGGTCCCCCTCCTACTCCTTCCAAAGTCCACAATCAGTTCCTTGGTTTTGCTGGTGTTGAGGGCCAGGTTATTGCGCTGGCACCATATGGACAGTTGCTCGATCTCTCTTCTGTACTCTGACTCATCCCCATCAGTGATACGCCCCACAATAGTGGTGTCATCAGCGAACTTGATGATGGAGTTCGCACTGTGGTTCGCTACGCAGTCATGAGTATAGAGTGAGTACAGCAGGGGGCTGAGCACGCAGCCTTGAGGTGCTCCCGTGCTGATTGTTATTGAGGCTGACACATTTCCACCAATACGAACAGACTGTGGTCTGTGGACGAGGAAGTCAAGGATCCAGTTGCAGAGGGATGCGCAGAGACCCAGTTCTGCGAGTTTGGTAACCAGTTTGGAGGGGATGATTGTGTTAAATGCCGAGCTGTAATCAATGAATAACAGCCTGACATATGAGTTTTTGTTGTCCAAGTGGTCCAGTGCGGAGTGGAGGGCCAGCGAGATCGCATCCACCGTTGATCTGTTGTGGCGGTACGCGAACTGCAGTGGGTCCAGGTTTTTGTCGATGTAGGAGTTGATTTGCTCCATGATCAACCTCTCAAAGCACTTCATCACCACCGGCGTTAGTGCCACTGGTCGATAGTCATTGAGGCATGTCACCTTACTCTTCTTGGGCACCGGTATAATTGATGCCCTTTTAAAGCAGGTGGGGACCTCAGACCTCAGAAGTGAGAGGTTGAAAATGTCCGTAAAAACTCCCGCCAGTTGGTCCGCACAGGTTTTTAGAACACGACCGGGTATACCATCAGGTCCAGGTGCTTTTCGGGGGTTCACCCCCCTGAAGGATTTCCTGACATCGGCCTCTGTGACTGAGACTGAAATGCCATCGCAGCGAATGGGGGATCGGGAAGGCACATCAGTATTTTCCCTGTGATCCAGTAACAAACTGAGACCTGAGATCCAGTAACAAAAAGATAAGCACAGCGGATAGAGCCGCTGCCTCACAGCGCCAGTGACCCGAGTTCAATCCAGACCTCGGGTGCTGTCTGTGCGGAGTTTGCACGTTCCTCCTATGACTGCGTGGGTTTCCCCCGGGTGCTCCGGTTTCCTCCCACATCTCAAAGACGTACGGGTTTGTAGGTTAATTGGCCCTCTGCAAAATTGCCCCTTGTGTGTGGGGAGTGGAGGCGGAAGTGGAATAACATAGAACTAGTGTGAACAGGTGATCGACGGTCGGTGTGGATTCGGTGGGCCGAAGGGCTTGTTTCCATGCTGTATTTCCAAACTAAACCAAACCAAACTAAACTAAACTAAACAACACAGGGAAGCATAATGTAACTATTGTAACTGTATTGGGCTTATGGATCTACTGTGAATACTTTATATTCCGTATATAATGGGACTTCCACCCCAACAGTGGGCGATTCTGGAAGAAACTGTCACTGCAAGAAAGGAAGAGTCTGGTAGACATTTTCTTCGGGAAGATAAGTTGATGATTTGCATCAATATGCATCAATTCAAACTGAAATCCACAGAAACTGAACTGAGAAGAAAACTGTCTAAGCTGCCATGGTATTTTTAGAACTGCCATGTATCTGTAGGAGGTAAGCTTGGCTCAAGAGAGAAGACTATATCATTCTGAAACTCCTCACCAAATTGAGACCTTGCATGGTGTAACACTGTGTGAACAGCTGACCTGTCATAGTGGTTGTGCTCGGCATAACCTCCCACTAAAATCCATCCCTGCCAACCTGCTTTTCCGTTTGTCATTTCTCATGAACCTATCCCACTACCTATCCACGATCCCCCTCCCCAACTACTCTAAGTTCATAAGTCATGAGAACAGAATTGGGCCATTCGACCCATCAAGTCTACTCCGCCATTCAATCATAGTTGCCAAACTACCCTTCCAGTCAATCGTGGCTGATCTATCTTTAACCTTCTCCTGCCTTCTCCCCATAACCCCTGACACCCACACTAATCAAGAATCAGTCAAACGTCACCTTAAAAATAATCATTGGCGGGCCTCCACAGCCTCCTGTGGCGTGAATTCCACAGATTCACCACCCTCTGACTAAAGACATTCCACCTTAACTCCTTTTATTCTGAGGCTGTGCCCTCTGGTCCTAGACTCTCCCTCTGGTGGAAATATCCTCCCCACATTCACTGTATCCGGGCCTTTCATTATTTGGTAAGGTTCAATGAGGTCCCCCCCCCCCCCCCCCCCCCCATCCCCCACCCTTCTAAACTCCAGGGAGTACAGGCCCCGATCCGTTAAACATTCATCATACATTAGCCAATCGTTCCCAAGATCATTCTCTGGACCCTTCCCAATACCAGCAAATCCCTCCTCAGCTGTGCCAGTACAGTGACACAGTGGTAGAGTTGCTGCCTTAATGCACCAGAGACCCAGGTTCAATCCTGACCGTGGGTGCTGTCTGTACGGAGTTTGCACATTCCCCCTGTGACTGCATGGGTTTTCTCCGGGTGCTCTGGTTTCCTCCCACATTCCAAAGACGTGTGGGTTTCTACTGTAGGTTAATTGACTTCGGTAAAAATATTAAATTATCCCTATTGTATAGGATAGAACTAGTGTAAAGGGCAATTGTTGGTTGACATGGAGTCAGTGGGCTGAAGGGCCTGTTTCCATGCTGTATCTCACAGGGAGAAGGTACAAACTCCATTCAGACAGTACCTACAGTCAGGATCAAACCCGGGTCTCTGGGGCTATAAGGCAGCAACTCTGCCGCTGTTTAGTTTAGTTTAGTTTAGTTTTGTTTAATTTAGAAATAGAGCATGGAAACAGGCCCTTCATCCCACTGATTCCAAGTCGACCTGCGATCACACTATGATATCCCACTTTCTCATCCACTCCCCACAAATTTACTGAGGCTGATTAGTCTACAAACCTACAAAATGTCATCAAGATCAAACCATCATGACTAATTAATCTGAATCTGATTACTGGGGATTGATGTTGATTGAGAAAATTATTCCATATTATTGGTCAATAGTGAAAATCATGAGTTAGTTACCTGTTACTCTTGGAGTTCTGAGGATTATTTCTCTTCAGCAACTTTGGACTTGGTCAGGGGAAAGATAATTTTCTAAATAATTTTATGTTGGCAAAGAGGTGCATTGTACTAATGAGATAAATAATATAACATGTGCATGATAATAACACCAATAATTAGACAGTAATGAAAATAAATCATAGTACCTCAAGTGCACGTATGTGCAATGCTCCTGTTTACGTCTGTATAGAATGAATAGAGGACTATTCCTCTGCTACTGAGTAAATGCTGAACTGCTAATTGCTATGTTGTGCTTCTGGTGACAACAAATAATCCTGACATCTGGAAAGTTAATGTCCAATTAAAGTGCAAGAAACATATGTTTAAGATACCAGCAATTATTACCCATTAGCAATTATTTGCGCTTCTGATCCTCACCAACACTTTCTCTCCCTTTCAAGTACCTCATTATTTCTTGAATTTGATTCATGGAATCAATCTGAAGAAGGGGCGCACGGTGGCGCAGCAGGAGAGTTGCTGCCTTATAGCACCAGGGACCCAGGTTCGATCCTGACTACGGGTGCTGTCTCAATGGAGTGTACGTTCTCCCTGTTACCGCGTGGGTTGTCTCCGTGTGCTCTGGTTTCCCCCCTCAGTCTAAAGACGTACAGGTTTTTAGGTTAATTGGCTTTGGTAAAATTGTAAATTATCCCTAGTGTGTAGGAAAGTGAGCGGGATCGCTGGTTGACATGTACACGGTGGGCCGAAGGGCCTGTTTCCATGCTGTATCTCTAAACTAAACTAAAAGATTGATTGAAAAATACAGCATGGAAACGGGCCCTTCAGCCCACCGAGTCCTGGCCGACCAGCGATCGCCCGTTTAACCTCCAAACCTGCACGTCTCTGGTTTGTGGGAGGAAACCAGAGCACCTGGAAGAAACCCACGTGGTCACAGAAAGAACGTGCAAACTCCACTCCTTCAGCTTAACATCTTAAAATCTTGAGGATTGAATATTTAATTCCAATAATTTCAGGCAATTATCTAAATTGTACAAGAATATTTTATATGCTGGCTGACTATCAATTTCCCTCATTATTTTCCCTTCATGAGAAATACATTCTCAATGGTGTTTATTTGTCACTTATCCAACTGTACAGTGCAATTCTTTTTGCATATATTACACGTGCTGATGCCGCCATGCTTTGGCGCCATTATTCAGCCCAAAGTCTGGTCAGCCTGCACGCTCGATGTGCTGGAGCAGTTTCCACGAACTGACGTCCCTCTCCTCTCCTCGCCCGGCCATCTTTGTGTCCCGGGGGCACCTCCTGCAGCCACCCTTGAAGGCGCTGGAGGCATTACCCCGGTTCACTCTCCAGCCGGCCCTTGCTCCATGAGGCCATCGTCTCCAACTCCCTCCCACTATACAACTGGGTTCAATACCGACAAGTTAAAAAAGTACAACCTTACCAGTGGTCTTATTCTGGCCATCGAAGGGACTGTGTCTTTTTGTTCAATTATTCAGCTGAAAGTCATTGCCAACATCTTTAGCCAAACAGTGGTCACAGTTACTCAGTGCTGACGTTCGCCCTCTGCTTCTAAAGCTGTAGGTGTAAGAAGTGAATGTCTTTGAGGGAGAAAACACTAGCAAAATCTGTTACTGCCAGAGTAGGAAGAAGTCTAATGGCTTTCACTTATTATTTGTAGTGAAGCTGCAACAACAGAGAGCTTTAGAAATCTCGCTGAAATAAAAATCTGGACCGCCAAGGCATTTCCTTGTCATTTTGACTGAAGACTAGGATTTACAGAACAGTCTTAAAAGTAGCCAGAATTATTGGACTGGATGAGGAAAGGAAAGAAAAATGCTGACGATTTATTGCAGTGTACAATTTAATGGCCTGTCGGTTAGTTCCCAGGAAAGATTGATAAATTTAATTTTTCGAAAAGGGGCAGCACAGTGGCGCAGCTGGTAGAGCCGCTGCCTCACGGCGCCCGAGACCCGGGTTTGATCCTGACCTCGGATGCTTTCTGTGTGGAGTTTGCATGTTCTTTCAGTATGGCAGGCAGTGACTAGTGGGGAACCACAAGGCTCGGTGCTGGGACCTCAGCTATTTACAATATACATTAATGATTTAGATGAAGGGATAAAAAGTAGCAATTTCGCAGATGAGACAAAGCTGGGTGGCAATGTGAACTGTGAGGAGGATGCTTATGAGTATGCAGGGTGACTTGGACAGGTTGGGTGAGTGGGCAGATGCATGGCAGATGCTGTTTAATGTGGATAAATGTGAGGTTATCCACTTTGGTGGCAAGAACAGGAAGGCAGATTATTATCTGAATGGTGTCAAGTTAGGAAAAGGGAAAGTACAACGAGATTTGGTGTTCATGTTCATGACTCACGGAAAGTAAGCATGCAGGTTCAGCATGCAGTAAAGAAAGCTAATGGTATGTTGGCCTTCATAACAAGAGGAGTTGAGTATAGGAGCAAACAGGTACTTCTACAGTTGTACAGGGCCCTGGTGAGACCACACCTGGAGTATTGTGTGCAGTTTTGGTCTACAAATTTGAGGAAGGAAATTCTTGCTATTGAGGGAGTGCAGCGTAGGTTCACGAGGCTAATTCCCGGGATGGCGGGACTGTCATATTTTGATAGAATGGAGCGACTGGGCTTGAATACACTGGAATTTAGAAGGATGAGAGGCGATCTTATTGAAACATATAAGATTATTAAGTGATTAGACACGCTAGAGGCAGGAAACATGTTCCCGATGTTGGGGGACTCCAGAACCAAGGGCCACAGTTTAAGAATAAGGGGTAGGCCATTTAGAACGGAGATGAGGAAAAACTTTTTCACCCAGAGAGTTGTGAATCTGTGGAATTCTCTGTCTCAGAAGGCAGTGGAGGCCGATTCTCTGGATGCTTTCAAGAGAGAGTTAAATAGAGCTCTTAAAAATAGCGGAGTCAGGGGTTATGGGGAGATGGCTGGATCGGGGTACTGATTGTGGATGATCAGTCATGATCAAAGTGAATGGCAGTGCTGGTTCGAAGGGCTGAATGGCCTACTCCTGCACCTATTGTCTAATGAAATGTCAAAGACTAGAAGGCAGAGCTTTAAGTTTAGAGGGGCAACATTTAAAAGAGATGTGTTTTAACGCAGAGGGTGGTGTAGCAATGTTACAAAATTTGAGATTTAAAAAATCAAGTCTGCAATTTATCCCATCAGACAAAGCATAAAAAGAAGTTTAATTTGACACCTAATTCGCTTTCAAATCTGCAGTATTAAAAAAATTATGGCCATTTTCATACTCGGAAATTAGCATCTTGTTCCCCATTGCTTTTCCATTGACTGAACACAAAAGCTGTGATCGAGGACAGTCAAAAGCCCATAACTTTCTTAAAAATTAAGAGAACTGAAAGAAATTTTCAGTTATTATAGATTGAAGCATTCTGAAACAAATATGAAACAATCTTACTTGGATGACCTGAAATTAAAGCATATAATTAGTTAGTTACATAATTGTAGCTAATTACAAAATTCAATTACTAGATCTAAACATCTATCCATTTCTTAAGAAAAGATTAGCATTTTTAAATAGCCTAAGTGTCCAAATAACATTCACACAAGAATTCACAATAGAACATGATTTTTAAATCTCATTGTCATGAATTTATAGGCCAAATGGAAGGAATTTAGTGTTTAATTCCCGTAAATTAATGGCCATTTTAATCATCTTGCGAGTGGGATTTTGTGGAACGCGATCGTTTGGAACGTTGCGGTTGCGGTGAAAAACACTGCCGGTTCGTATATTTACATAATCACATTTTCGCAACGTTAAATTTGGATTAAGGTAATCCTAAGAAGCACGTTTATATGTAAAATAAACTGCTTACCTTTAGCTATCCCGTACGTGAAATCCGTCCCGGTTATCGACGTTTACGGCATTAGAAGCTGATTTTTACTTTACTCCAGCGCTGAAATTGTCCCGCGGTTTAAAAAAAAGATTCACAGACCGGCAGTCGGAACAATTCTTCAGCATTTGCTGCAGCTCGAGAAAATAAAACTCCGGCAGGCAGGAGAAAACTGCATTTTAATCCCGCCCCTCAAAGGCGCCAAAGTCGCGCACATGGCCAGTGACAGAACTGCAGCGCCGCTGAAGGTAAGTTTAGTAACATACCTAGTTGGTAGGTGTCTGGAACGCACTGCCAGGGGTGGTGGTGGAGGTAGATACCCTAATGGCATTTGGGGCTTTCAGATCGGCATGTGTGTATGCAGGGAATGGAAGTCTGTGCAAGCGGAGGATATTAGTTCATCTTTATGTCCCTTTGTATCTCCCTTCACAAATGCTGCCTGACCTGCTGACGTTCTGAAGCACTTTGTCTTTTACCCTTTCTTATGTACACATAGGGGTGGGGGTGGGGGGGAGGGGGGGACGGCACAGTGATGCAGCAGTAGAGGTGCTGCCTTACAGCGCTAGTGACCCGGGTTCGATCTTGACGACGGGTGCTGTCTATATGGAGTTTGTAGATTCTCCCCGTGACCACGTGGGTTTTCTCTGGGTGCTCCGTTTTCCTCCCGCACTTCAATGACGTACAGGTTTGTAGCCGAATTGTAGCCTGAATGGCTTTGTTAAGAAGGTTTGTAGCCTAATTGGCTTTGATAAATTGTTCATAAGTTCATAAGTTCTAGAAGCAGAATTAGGCCATTTGCCCATCAATCCTACATCCAATCATGGCTGATCTATCTTTCCCTCTCAACCTCATTCTCCTGCCTTCGTAACATAAACCATGACACCTGTACACTAATGAAGAATAGTGCTAGTGTATGGGAGATCGCTGGTCGGTTGGCCAAAGTGCCTGTTTCCGCACTGCATCTCGAAACTAAACTAAACTAAACTAAGCTAAACTTGCACAAGAATGCACTGAAGATCTTTAACAGGTTGATAGATGCTAAAACAAAATACTGTTCTTTTCGCCAGTAGTGAAGTGTTCGTAACTCAGGGAGTTTACCAGGAGCCTCATTTCATCTTGTGCCAGTCATTCCTATGCTACCCACATATGCTGGGCGAGCTATAATAATCCAGTTTTCCTTTCTTCACCGAGAGAGAGAGAGCGAGACAGAGAGAGAGAGAACTCTTCAAACATGACACTTCCACGTGACACAGTAACAATTTTCTTTATAGCCTCTCAGGAGAATCCCCCCTTGCAGCAAAGTCCAGACTTAAATAGTTAGCGATGACAGGCGCTGAATTTGAAATTGTGGTAATGGATCACTTTCCTCATTGAGACTGATGGGGGAATGGCAGAGAGCTGGCACAGTGCAGGGATAACTAGCCTAGCCTCAGTTCATTCCGGGGAAGAGGGCCATGGAGCCGGAATCTTTGGAGGAATCATACGGACAATTTTACTCTCCTTTCATAAATTAGGCAGAGATTTGGAAGACATTGTCTTCTAGACGGTAGCAGGGGATTCAGTGCGGGTTTTTTTTTTGTCAGTGGTGAGTCTCTTTCCCACCTGAATATTAAGTGGTGCATGCAGCAGTGGGAAATGACTCCAAACTGATGCCTCCTGCAGCCTTTAGAAATTTGGAGATACAGCGCGGAAACAGGCCATTCGGCCCACCCAGACCGTGCCGACCAGCAATCACCCCATACACTCACACTATCCCACACGCTAGCAACAGGTTGTTTTTTTCCAAATTACCGAAGCCAATTAACCTACAAATCTGCGCAACTTTGGAGTGTGGATGGAAACCAGAGCACCCGGAGAAAACCCACATGGTCCGGATCGAACCCGGGTCTCTGGCGCTGTAAGGCAGCAACTCTACCAGTGCGCCACTGTGCCGCCCTATGCTACTTAGTTAATGCAATGGCAGAAGGATGTGTTGAATGCTGTGAAGTGGAGTTTGTCCGCCACAGCATGGAAACAGGTCCTTTGGCCCACAGTGTCCATGCCGATCATCGATCACCCGTTCACACTAGTTCTGTGTTATCCCACTTTCGCATCCACGCCCGACACACTTTCCAGAGGCCAATTAACCTACAAACCCACATGTCATTGGGATGTGGGAGTAAACTGGTGCATCCGGAGGAAACCCACGTGGTGACAAGCTGAACGTGGAAACACCACCCAGACAGCATCCGATGCCAGGATCGATCCCAGGTCTCTGACGCTGTGCTGCCTGACAGTTAATATTTCTTAGACACAAAATGATGGAGTAATTCAGCGGGAAATGCAGCATCTCTGGAGAAAAAGAATAGGTGACATTTTGGGTCGGGGCACCTTCTTCAGACCTCACCTATTTTTTCCCTGAGTTGCTCCAGCATTTTGTGTCTCTCTTCGGTGTAAACCAGCATCTGCAGTTCCGTCCCATATATAATTAACATTTCCTTCTCTATGGATGTTGACTGACCTGCTAAGTGCTTCCATTTATTGTTTATGTTCTATTTACAAGTTTCTAAATGCCCACACAAACCACAGAGATAAATAATTGAGCATTCCTTCTTGACTTCTCTATCGTCCTTATTCACTGGCGGAGGTATTTTTAGTTGTGATATTTTCTTATCCGTCTTCTTTGATCATTGCTGTAGCTGAAAGCAAACTCGTATTCAGTAAGCTGTTGTGAATCTCATGGGCAGGAGGATTACCAAAAATCACGCCGTACTTGCAATAGGATGAACAACAACTAAAGAAAGATGTTAATTAAGATCCACGCTGTCTCCTCAAATCATGAAGAAAAGTTTATCGCAAGAGCTCATATAATCCAGAAACCGCCAAAGCTTGTATACTTGCTTAAGAAAGAACTGCAGATGCTGGAAAAATCGAAGGTAGACAAAAATGCTGGAAAAACTCAGCGGGTGAGGCAGCATCTATGGAGCGAAGGAATAGGTGACGTTTCGGGTCAAGACCCTTCTTCAGACTGATGTGGGGGTGGGTGGGTGCGGGAAGAAGAAAGGGTGTATACTTGAGTCTAGGGGCACACGTGTACTGATTGACTAAACAACATGTTGCCAATCCTGGCCCAATCGATGGCAGATATCTCAAGGGATGCAAGCAGAAGCCTCCACGTGCCGCATCCCGGGCAATGCTGACGACAGAAACTGTACCACAGTGGCTGACTGAAGTAGCCAATTCTGCAGCCACCGACTGTCAACCGTCACTGACCGACCAGAAAGATGTGATTATGGAAGATGGCCGGACACGAGGAAGAAGAAGATATCTGAAACCATTGATCACTGTACTCAGGGTGGGCAGGTGACGTTTTGGGTTGGGGGCCTTCTTCATTCTCTGAAGAAGTGTCCACAAATGACCTGAAGCATCCACAAATACCGCCTGACCTCAATTGAGCTGCTGCCTCAGAGCATGAAGGGCGGAATGGTGGTACTGCGGTAGAGTTGCTGCCTTACAGCGCCAGAGACCTGGGTTTGATCCTGACTACGGGTGCTGTCTGTACGGAGTTTGCACGTTCTCCTTGTGACCACGTAGGTTTTCTCTGGATGCTCTGGTTTCATACCACACGCCAAAGATGTATAGATTTGTAGGATAATTGGCTTTGGAAAAAGTGTAAATTGTCCCTAGTGTGTGGGATAGTGCTAGTGTATGGGGTGATCAAGGGTCGGCGCCGACTGTCTGGCCATATCTCTAATGTGACCAAAAATAACTCACTTTGAAGATCAACTGAAATTTAGTTAGAGATAACTTAACCTTGCAGAACTGTCAAAATGTGTAGGAAGGAACTGAAGATAGACCGTTTGTTTTCACTTGTTTTCACCTTCTCCACAACCAACAATGGACCATTGTGGGCTCCATCTTTCCTTGGTCATCGTTGCTGGCTTTGATTTGTCCTTTTGCAAACCTTTCATTCCTTTGTTCTTTGTACCTTTTCATGCCCCTTGTTTCCCCCTCCCCTGACTCCCAATCTGAAGAAGGGTCATAGAATCACAGAGTGATACAGTGTGGAAACAGGCCCTTCGGCCCAACTTGCCCACATCGGCCAACATGTCCCAGCTACACTAGTGCCACTGCCTGTATTTGGTCAATATCCCTCCACACCTGTTCTATCCCATGTACCTGTCTAACTGTTTCTTAAATGTTGTGGTAGTCCCAGCCTCAACTACCCCCTCTGGCAGCTTGTTACATATACCCACCACCATTTGTGTGAAAAAGTTACCCCTTAGATTCCTATTAAATCTTTACCCCTTCACCTTCACCGACCTGAAACGTCACTTACACCTTTTCTCCAGAGATGTTGCCTGACCCGCTGAGTTACTCCAGCCTTTTGTGTCTGTTTAACTTGCAGAACAGTGATGGGAAGCCCTGTTGTATTGGCCTTACTGTTTCACTCCAGGCTGTAATGGGGATCATATAAATGTAAATACTTAGAACAGTTGACACCGAGAGAACCGTATACTTAATTCCATTCTGCTGTTCAAAGAAAATGTGATTCCTTAGCGCAATCTTTAAATTACATTAAATCCTGAAACACTCATTTCCCTTGTGAAGAATACCATTAGAACAAGGCTATTTTCCCAGAATGATTCCAAGTCCCTCTAATCTCACGTCATGGATTAAATTTATACTCCAAAATCAGGTGTGTGTTGGCTTAATTTACTTTAGCCATTGCCATTCCTATCGTTTATCAAATGTTTTCCTCTCAAATCGGCTGTTCCATTTCAGTTAAAGTGTCCCTGGATATTTACTGCTCCTAGGCACCTGGGTTCTGACACCGAGTGTTGTTGCTTCTGCTGCTGCTTTGCAGTTCTCCGATGTTCACACCGTGACACTGTTGTCACCCGTCTAGGTTCAAGGCACGTCACTGCCATCTCTCTCTGGATTCCAGCAGCTTGTTTGTTTCTGTCAGCAGCCTGACTTCAAGAAAAGCAACAACCCCTTGTCTAAAGAAGGGTCCCGACCCAAAATGTCAGCCATTCCCTGACATTCCCTCTCCAGATGCTGCCTGACCCGCTGATTTCCCCCAGAACTTTGTTTAGTTCAGTTTAGTTTAGAGATACAATGTGGAAACAGGCCCACTGGGTCCGCGCCGACCAGCGATCCCCGCACATTAACACTATCCTACACCCACGATGGACAATTTTTTATTTACCAAGCCAATTAACCTACAAACCTGCACGTCTTTGGAGTGTGGGAGGAAACCTAAGATCTGGCAGGTCACGGGGAGAACGTACAAACGCCGTACAGACAGCACCCGTAGTCGGGGTCAAACCCGGGTCTCCGGCACTGCATTCGCAATAAGGCAGCAAATCCGTGCCGACCAGCGATCCCCGTACATTAACACTACCCGACACACACTAGGGGCAATTTAGATCAACAACCATGTTTATTGCAAGGGATTAATGACAAGGCGGGACCCTCCAGCTTCACACAGGAATCCTCTTCAAAAATTCTCTCCAAGCAATTGAGCATCTGAATGTTTTTGCTCATTTCAGTGTAAAATACAATCCCATTAATCCGGAGTTGGATTTTCCCACCAGAGGAAGCACTGAATCACAATTTGATTGTTTGTGTGGAATCAATGAAGCTTGACACGGCACAGATATATTTTGTTTTAAGAGGCAGTCTACCACATTGGCCCTTTGAGTATTGTATATGATATTATTTCATGCATCAAAAAGATGGTTTGACTTGTAGTCAATTTAATGATCTCTTTTCACATGTGAGAAGTGGACCCTTGTTTGAAAAGGGTCTTCTTTTGGTTTAGTTTAGCAATACAGCATGGAAGCAGGCCCTTCGGCCCACCGAGTCCGCGCCGACCAGCGATCCACATACACTAGCTCTACGCTAGGGACAATTTACAAGTTCACCCAAGCCGATTAACCTACAAACCTGTACATCTTTGGAGTGTGGGAGGAAATCGGAGCACCCGGAGAAAACCTACACGGTCACAGGGAGAACGTAAATCTCCGTACAGACAGTACCCATAGTCAGGATCGAACCTGGGTCTCTGGCACATGAGAGAGTACCCCTCATCCTTCAAAACCAGCGGATACAGGCCCAGAGCCATCAAACACTCCTCATATGCTAAACCAATCATCCCTGGGATCATTCTCATGAACCCCTCCCGGACACTCTCGAATGGCAGCACATCCTTCCTCATACATGGCCCAAAACTGCTTGCGAACATGGATGGCGTTTTGGGTCGCGACCCTTCTTCAGACTAGAGTTACTCCAGCATTTTGTAGTTTATTTAAGATGTGATATATGTTGTATTAACGTCTCATTGCAACCATTGCCGGGCAACTTGCTGAGAACAAATGACATTTTTGCTTTGAGACGCAGCATAAAATCCCATTACTGCCCGGGTAATTTGATGTCATTACACTATTAACGGGATTGTTTGTCATATAGATCTTAGCACTAAATAGCAACAGATTTCACCTACTTTGGACCGCATTTGGAAAAAGCATAGAGATGTTTGGTGCATTATCCAAAGGCTGAAAATGAGCTGGGGATTTGGAACTTCCCAAAGCTGCAATAAGCATGTCGATGATAAATCTATAATCATTACTGTCACCTGTTTTATAAGGAGCAAAGCAAGCCAAAGAGTAAGTTAACAATCAATAGCACCTTTTTAAAGGTCATTTTTTTCCCCTGCCTGAAATACAATAGAGAGCAAACAGATCAAAAGTGCTGGCAGTGCTGATGGTGGTAAAACTACCAATGTTTATGGTTTATACACAAGGAACAGCAGATGCTGGAATCTTATGTGGAACACAAAGTGCTGGAGTAAGTCAGCTGGTCAGGCAGTCTGAGGAAGGGTCTTGACCCGAAACATCTCCCATACCTTCCCTCCAGAGATGCTGCCTGTCCCGCTGAGTTACTTCAGCATTTTGTCTCTATCTTCAGTATCTCTGGAGGACATGGACAGACGACATGTTGGGTCGGGACCTTTCTTCAGACTGATTGTAATAGGGGTGAGGCAGAAAGGTAGAAAACAAAGATCCAATGGCGAGCAAGATAGATCAATCGATGAAAAAGGCGTAGTACGGTCATGGGCAGATTCATGGGTAATTTTCGGCCCCATTTCCGTAACCGGCTTCCGTCTCCGCACTAAAGAACCCAGAGGATAATAGAATTTTAATTTATTAACACAAACTGTTCCCCCGCAACGTTGATTACACTCGGGTCGGGTCGGGTCAGGTTACGGAAATGGATGATAAAAAGGCCCACGTTCCGTTCCGTTGCGTACTACACGTCAGCCCATTGCATTTAGAAGGAATGGTCTACCTTGCTCCGTTATAGGATCTTTGGTAGAAAAGAGGTGGGGGGGGGGGGGGGGGGGGGGGGTGAGGGGTCGTTCCTGTAGTTTGTGTGTGGCCTCACTCTGGCAATGGAGGAGGCCCAGGACAGAAAGGTCAGTATGGGAATGGGAAGGGGATTTAAAATGGTTGGCAACCGGGAGATCCAGCAGGTTTAGGTGGACCGACCGCAAGTATTCGGCAAAACAGTTGCCCAGTCTACGCTTGGTCTCACTGATGTAACGAAGGCCACATTGGGAGCATCAGATTATGCTTTACACATCAGACCCATACTGTGTTACTGTGGGCCTGTCCATGACTAATGGTGTCTTGTGCTTATAATGTGCCCATATAACCATATAACAATTACAGCACAGAAACAGTCCATCTCGACCCTTCTAGTCCGTGCCGAACACGTATTCTCCCCTAGTCCCATATACCTGCGCTCAGACCATAACCCTCCATTCCTTTCCCGTCCATATAACTATCCAATCTTTTTTAAATGATAAAAACGAACCTGCCTCCACCACCTTCACTGGAAGCTCATTCCACACAGCCACCACTCTCTGAGTAAAGAAGTTCCCCTTCATGTTACCCCTAAACTTCTGTCCCTTAATTCTCAAGTCATGTCCCCTTGTTTGAATCTTCCCTACTCTCAGTGGGAAAAGCTTATCCACGTCAACTCTGTCTATCCCTCTCATCATTTTAAAGACCTCTATCAAGTCTACCCTTAACCTTCTGCGCTCAAAAGAATAAAGCCCTAACTTGTTCAACCTTTCTCTGTAACTTAGTTGCTGAAACCCAGGCAACATTCTAGTAAATCTCCTCTGTACTCTCTCTATTTTGTTGACATCCTTCCTATAATTAGGCGACCAAAATTGTACACCATACTCCAGAATTGGCCTCACCAATGCCTTGTACAATTTTAACATTACATCCCAACTTCTATACTCAATGCTCTGATTTATAAAGGCCAGCACACCAAAAGCTTTCTTTACCACCCTATCTACATGAGATTCCACATCACTGGTCCCGATCTGTTCCCCAACGCATACCTCTGCCACCTGACCCGTCTCATTTCCTAACAGGAGGTCCAGCACCGCCCCTTCTCTAGCAGGTACTTCTATGTATTGCTGCAAAAAACTATCCTGCACACATTTTACAAACTCCAACCCATCCAGCCCATTTACAGAATGTGTTTCCCAGTCTATGTGTGGAAAATTGAAATCTCCCACAATCACTACCTTGTGATTACTACTAATATCTGCAATCTCCTTACATATTTGCTCTTCCAATTCTCGCTCCCCATTTGGCGGTCTATAATACAACCCTTGGTGTATACTTGGTCCTTGGCATTTATTCGAGTCATACAGTGATACAGCGTTGGAACAGGCCCTACAGTCGAACCTGCCCACACCAACCAACATGCCCCAACATAGTCCCACCTGCCTGCATTTGGGCCATATCCCTCTAAACCTGTCCTATCCATGTACCTGTCTAAATGATTCTTTACGCTGGCTGTCAAACAACCACCACTCACCTCTGCACGTGGTCACTAAGTTGTGAGGTGCCGCGCGGCGGAGGTGTACCAGAGGTGCCGCCGCCACGATACCCGCCTGGAAGGTTCGTCGGTCAGCAAGGCCTTGCCCAAAGGACTGGGAACCCACCATCAGGGCTCGTCGTGGCCCACTGAAGGCTCGGCAGTTGGCATGACCTGTAACCCTCCCGAAAGCTCAGCAGTCGGCATGACCAGGAGGGAGCGGGAGGCGTGGGACGTGAGGAGCAAGGGCCGGGAGGAGGGTGAACTGAGGTAATGCCTACAGCGCCTTCAAGGTCGGCTGCAGGAGGCACCCTCAGGACGGGGGCATGGGACTATGGACAAAGAATATTGGCGCCAAAAATGGCGGCGTCAGCATGTGTAAAATATGCAAATTGAATTTCACTGCGCAGTTGCTTATGTGACAAATAAACACCATTGACTATTAATTATTGAAGCTGTCGATCTCTGATGTGTCGAGGAGAAACAAACACCTTTTCCCAATTTGATTCCCCTCCCCCTTCATTGCCTTTACCCGCAGCCAGACTGCATTCAGCAAACCTATTCATCAGTGCCATTTATCAATGTTTTTTTAAATTACCTGTCCATGGGGTAAGCATGTTGCTGTGCATTTTGAGTAACAATCCCATTCCTCAGATCCACAGTCTCTCCCCTCTTGGTTTATGTTTATCATTGTCATGAAAGCTTTGTTTGGCATGTGAGCCAAGCAGCTCGGGTATACCATACATTTGTCAGTCTGAAGAAGGGTTTCAGTCCGAAACGTTGCCTCTTTCCTTCGCTCCATAGATGCTGCCGCACCCGCTGAGTTTCTCCAGCAATTTTGTCTACCTTCGATTCTCCAGCATCTGCAGTTCCTTCTTGAACATACCGTACATTTGGACAGGTACATGGATAGCATAGGTTTAGAAGGATACACAATACAATACGATACGATATGATAGAACTTTATTTATCCCAGGAGAGAAATTAATTTGCCAACTGACATAAAAAACACAAAATACATGAAACATGAAAAGAAAGTGACGAGTGGTAAAGGGTCTGTCCCACTTGGCCGTCATTTGCGCGTAATTTACGCAACATCATTTACGCATAACAACGCACGACGCCCACGCCGTGACACGCACGTGATGCGCGCATGGTGCGCGATGACACAGGCAGTGACGCGCGGCCGGGCACGGCGTCGCAGGATTTTGTGATGTACAAACTCTTCGGGCGCCATCTGCGTGATGCGCAAATGCCGGCCAAGTGGGACAGGCCCTTTAGGCTTTGAGGTTGTGCAAAGATTGAGGAGGTGGAGGGGTCAGTCTCAGTCTCAGTCTACTCAATGACAGAAGGGGGAGGTGTACAGTTTGATAGCCACAGGGAAGAAGGATCTCCTGTGGCGTTCTGTCCTGCATCTTGGTTGAACCAGTCTGTTGCTGAAGGTGCTCCTCAGGTTGACCAGTGTGTCATGGAGGGGGTGAGCTGTATTATCCAGGATGCTCCGCAGTTTCAGGAACATCCTCCCCTCCAAGACCACCTCCCAAAATTCCAACTCCGCCCCAAGGATGGAGCCAGCCTTCCTGATGAGTATGTTAATACTATCGGTGTCCGCAGCCTTCGCCCTGCTGCCCCAGCACACGGCAGCGTAGAAGATGGCGCTGGCTACCACCAACTGGTAGAACATCTGCAGCATCTTACTGCAGATGTTGAAGGAGTGGAGCCTTCTCAAAAAGTACAGGCGGCTCTGTCCCTTCTTGTACAAGGCCTCAGCGTTCCTGGACCAGTCCAGTTTACTGTCCAGGTACACTCCCTGGTAAACTGCACATCCACGCCACTGATGGAGACAGGGCTGTTCCTCCTCCTAAAGTCCACCGTTAACTCCTTAGTCTTGTCAGTGTTGAGCTGCAGGTGATTCAGCCCCCCACCACTCAACAAAGTAATTGACTACACCTCTGTATTCAGCTTCCCTCCCCTCACTGATGCAGCCCACAATTGCAGAGTCATCTGAAAACTTCTGCAGGTGGCAGGAGGCGAAATTATATCTGATGTCTGAGGTGGTAGATGATGAACAGGAAGGGAGAGAGGACCGTTCCCAGTGGGGCCCCTGTGTTGCTCACCACCATGTCTGAGACACAGTTCTGCAGCCTGACATATTGCGCATGTCCAGTCAGGTAGTTGGTGATCCAGGACACCAGTGGAGCATCCACCCGCATCTTCGGCAGTATTCTCCCCAGTGCAGGCCGGATGCACTGGAGAAGTCAAAAAACATAACTTCCACAATGCTTCCCGGCTTACCCAGGTGAGCATAGGAGGGATGGAGCAGGTGGACGATGGCGTCCTCAACCCCCATCTTTGCTTGGTAAACGAACTGCAGAGGGTCCAGGTAGGGTTTAACAGGGGTCGTAGGTGAGTGAGCACCAGCCTCTCCAGGGACTTCATGATGTAGTCATTGGAAAAGCTGGAGCGCGTCCTCTTTGGTACAGGAACCAGGCAGAATGTCTTCCACATCACAGGAACCCTCTCCGGGCTCAGGCTCGGGTTGAAGACAGGCTGGAGTACTCCACACAACTGGCTGGCACACACACGCCTTGAGTACCCTCGGGCTGACACCATCGTGGCCAGTGGCTTTGCCTGGGTGGAGTCTCCTCAGTTCCTTCCTCACCTGCTCAGCCTTGATGGTCAGGCTCGGCAAAGAAAGGGCAGAGGAAGTGGACCAGGGGGATTGAGGGGGAGAGTCTGTCGGGGAGCAGGGGGGAGGGTGGGCAGAGGCCCCACCATCAAATCCATTAAAAACCAGGTTTAGCCCAGTCCTGATTGCTTTCCCTCCCCGGGCCACTGGTCTTCCTGTAGCCTGTTAATGCTCTTCATCCCGCTACACACATCCCTCATGTTGTTCTGCTGAAGTTTCCTCTCCAGCTTCCTTCTGTAGTCGTCCTTGCCCCGTCTCAGTCTGGCCTTCAGGTCTTTCTGCACACGCTTCACCTCCTCCCTGACACAGCCACCAGTTCAATGCCGGGGCTACACACACGCTCCTTAAACATGATGTGACCAGTTTTGCACCTCTTGTTGTTAACGAGAATAGCAAGTCCCTCACTTTTACACTTGCCACTCTCACTGCAGTCCCTGTCCGCCTGAACCGCCTGAAAGCCGTCCACACTGGTGTTGAACTCCAGGGATGTCCTCGTGGAGACATGTCTCTGTGAAACACAGCACACTGCTCTGACACTACTCCCTCTGGGTCTTCACTAGTGCAGCTAGCTCATCCATCTTGTTAGCCAGTGATCTCACATTCCCCATTGTAATGGAAGGCAAGTATGGCTTGTGCCTCCTTTTCTCCGCACTTCATTTTACTCCCGCCCGGCATCGCCTGTATTTCCTCCTCAGTTCCTTGGGGATTTCTGACGTAACCATGGTAGCTCCAGCAGTTGATCCCTGGTCTAGTCAACATTGAGACCAGTTCCTGGTTGTTGCCGGGACAGAGACAGCGAAACGCTGAAAAAGTATCTCCCCAACGAGGAAAGAGATAAAATGTTTCCCCCACCACAACATGGTGCAATAAACTAACTAACTAACCACAAAAAAACCCAAAATAAATATGAATTAAATAAGTAAAAATAAAGGAAAAGACGACCGACTGTTGGCTGGCTGCCGTGTGCACAGCGACAGAACCGGAAACAGGAAGTGAAAAAAAAGGGCCAAATGAAGGCAGGTGGGACTGCCGTAGTTTGGCCATGTTGGTCAGCCTGGGCAAGTTGGGCCGAAGGGCCTGTTTCCATGCAGTACGACTATGACTATACATAAATACAATCGTCAAACTCAAGGGCTATAGTTGGGGTAAAATAGAAGATACAGAATGCAGAATATAGTTCTAAGCATTGTGGCGCATCAGTTCCATAGACAAAGTCCAATGTCCGTAATGGGGTAGAGGTGAATCGGACAGTACCCTCTCTTATGGAAGGACCGTTCAGAAGCCTGATAACAGCGGGGAAGAAGATGTTCATGAGTCTGGTGGTGCGTGCTTTCAAGCTTCTGCACCTTCTGCCGGATGGGAACAGAGAGAAGAAGGAATGACTGGGGGGGGACAAGTCTTTGATTATGTTGGCTGCTTTTCTGAGGCAGCGTGAAGTGTGGAAGGAGTCAACGGTGGGGAGTTTGGTCTGTGTGATGGACTGGGCTACATCTGCAACTCTCTGCAACTTCTTGCAGTCTTGAACATCGGCAATTTATTAACAAGTATTAACTTGATCAATTAACTTTTAGCTTGCCAAATGAAATCAAAATCCAAAAGTAATGTTACCGCTAGTAGTTGACAATTAACCAGTATTAATAAAAATGAACAGCAATTTGAAATTATGATTGAAGATTTATAATCAATATGTCAGTATGTCAATATGACACAGTACAGACCACTCCACCTTGAAATCAGATGCCAATAAACATGAATTGATGAATTTCCCATTGTTAAAGATGAGAGCTATTTCTGGTGAGTCTCTGAGAATATTGGGAACTAATTGGGCACAGAGTCAGTGCACAACGCCCGTTGTGGTGATACAAGGCCATCAATACTGTGGTGATTATAATATGATCTTGAAAAGAACGATGTACTTCAAATGGTACCTCAGCAACCTCTTGTACAACTGTGACATAATGTCCCAGCATCAAAACTGAATCTGAAGAAAGCTCCCGACCCGAAACATTACCTATTCAAGTGTAGGAAGGAACTGCAGATGCTGGTTTACACCGAAGATAGACACAAAATGCTGGAGTAAGTCAACGGGACAGGCAGCATCTCTGGAGAGAAGGAGTGGGTGACATTCCGGGTTGAGACCCTTCCTCAGACTGAAGTTGAAGTTCTTCCACATGAAGTTCTTCCTTTTCTTTCTTCAGGTTGAGTGCCAAGGTCAATGGAGGAGGATCACTGAATTCTTCATACCGTGGCCAATTCCTCTCCTCCTGCAATTTTGCCTGACCCCCGCTGAGCTACTCCAGCGCCCCCTGTCTTCTTCTATATTTAATACCTTGACAGATGAAGACCAACAGCCTTCTTTACCACCCTATCTACCTGTGACACCATTACCAGGGGACTATATACCTGTACTCCTAGATCCCTCTGCTCTACAACACTCCCCAGGGCCCTGCCATTCACTGTGAAGGTCTACACATATATGTGAATGAATGAATGAAAACTTTATGGAAACATTATTGTCACATGTGACAAGTCACAGTGAAATTCTTTGCCTGCATAACTTGCCAAGACATACCATGAAGGGTGTTTACAAAGTTACAAATCCCCCCCCCCCACCCACACAATTTCCCTCTTTGTTCTTATCCCCCCCTCCCCCACCTCCCTCATGGCCCTTGCTCTACCATCCCCTTCCCCCCTCCCCCCATCTCCCTCATGGCGGCCCTTGTTCTACCCCACCCCCCACCTCCCTCATGGCCCTTGTTCTACCCTCCCCCCCCCCCCCCCACCATCATGATGGCCCCCCACTCCAGGACCTCCTTTGTTCCTTCCCTCGACAGCGACGTCCTTACTTCACGTGTCCGTCTCGTCCGTCGGTCTGCGCCATCATCGCAGCAACGTTGCCGGTTCCTCTCCTGAGGCCTCCGTGGTGCCGACCCAGGCCTGAGCCACGGGCTCCGGCGACCGCTCCGTTGAACCCTGCTCCGATCCGCGATGCCCCGGCTGGGCTCCGACCCAGGCTTCTCCGCAGCCATCTGGGAGGCATCGAGTCTCCAGGTTCACCTGGTTATTTCCCAGGATGGCGGGACTGACAGATGATGAAATAATGGATGAAATGATTGTATTCACTGGAATTTAGAAGGATGAGAGGTTATCTTATAGAAACATATAAAATTCTTAAGGTATTGGACAGGCTAGATGCAGGAAAAATGTTCCCGATGTTGGGGGAGTACAGAACCAGGGGTTGCAGTTTAAGAATAAGGGGTAGGCCATTTAAGACTGAGATGAGGAAAAACCTTTTTACCCAGAGAGTTGTGAATCTGTGGAATTCTCTGCCACAGAAGGCAGTGGAGGCCAATTCACCGGATGTTTTCAAGAGAGAGTTGGATGTGGCTCTTTGGGCTAATGGAATCAAGGGATATGGGGAGAAAGCAGGAATGGGGTACTGCTTTTGGATGATCAGCCATGATCACATTGAATGGCGGTGCTGGCTCGAAGGGCCGAATGGCCTACTCCTGCACCTATTTTCTATGTTTCTCTGAGACCACGCTGCCTCACATGCATTCCCAGTCTGCAGCAATGGAAGCCTTGTATCGTACATACATGATTCTACATTTATCATTAATTGTATACAACAAAGCAACTGCTCAGAAGCCACTGACCACCAAGCAGCCATTTTACATTGACACAACTGATGTTATTGCACATGCTGGATTCCAAATGCATAACCAATCTTAGTGGAATGCCATATTATGGCAACAGACCAGATTCTTCCTTCCATTTATTGCTCTATTTAACAATTTTTGGAATCTATAATGTTCATAAAGTCAAAACTCTGAGTATCTGGACATTAAGGTGAGAGGGGAAAAATTCAATAGAAACCTGAGGGGAAACATTTTCACACAAAGGGGGGTGGGTGTATGGAATGAGCTGCCAGAGGAGGTCGTTGAGGCAGGTACTACAACAACATTGAAAAGACATTTGGACAGGTACATGGATAGGAAAGGTTGAGAGGGATAAGGGCCAAATGTGGGCAGGTGGGACTAGTGTAGTTGAGGGCATCTTGGTCGGCATGGACAAGTTGGGCTGAAGGGCCTGTTTCAGTGCCTTATGACTAAGACATCCTTTGTACTTGACATCAAGCCTTTATAACAGGTTTTGGCCATTGAGGTTGATGTGAAACTCAGATTCTGTTGTAAAGCAACTATAAAACAGACTGAGTCCTTAACAAATAATCCTGCTGTTTTTTGATGAATAATTTAATGTACAGTGAGTATCTCCAGTATTAAGTATTAAATATTCCTTCCTGAATTTACTCAGGGTAGAGCGACGAGTGAATTTTAAACAAAATCTCGCAACACCAGAAAGTAGACTTTCAAATTTATTTATGATGGAAAACATTTCAAATGCTCCAAAGTCTTCAAGTTTGCTGATATCCGAGGCTTGATTCCTGAACACTGACATTAGCAACAGAATACGATGCATCTGTAAAGCCTACGCTGCAGGTACACCAGCAACTTTTCTTCAGAATGCTGACAGTAGTTTACATCCGCTCTTCAAAGGATTAGAAAGTATCACAGAACTCCGCATATCACGGCAACTTTTGCTTAAGTTATGTTTTATTTCATTCAGCGGGGTAACGCACACCTTCTGCTTTATCTCAACTAGATACTTCTCCTTGCCAGATGGGGTTTGTCGCAATGCAGAAATTTCATCTCCCAGATCGCCCAATTCCACGTGAGGTTTGTAGGAAGGAACTGCAGATGCTGGTTTAAACCGAAGATAGACACAAAAAGCTGGAGTAACTCAGCAGGACAGGCAGCATCTCTGGTGAGAAGGAATGGGTGACGTTTTGGGTCGAGACTCTTCTTCAGACTGAAGTTGAAGGTCTTCCACATGAAGTTCTTCCTTTTCTTTCTTCAGGTTCAGGTTGAGTGCCAAGGTCAACGGAGGTTCACTGAGTTCTCAGTGGGTCCAGTAGTAGCATTATAAACCTTGTATTCAGGTACACCGGTTGTATGGCATCAGAGCAAAGCATTAAAATATCGGCAGGCCCTAACTAAAAAAAAATCAACATATCATAACTAACAAAACAAAGAAACTATGGAATTACAACTAAAGGACTGAAGACTGAACATGAATAGCAGACAAAATACACTGTACATTCAACTGTACAGTTCGGCACAGTGGTGCAGCGGTAGAGTTCCTGCAATACAACGCCAGAGACCCGGGCTTCATCCTGACTATGGGTGCTGTCCATATGGAGTTTGTATGTTCTCCCAGTGATCTGTGTGGGTTTTCCCCGGGTGCTCCGGTTTCCTCCCACAACTCCAATGACGTACAGGTTGGTAGATTAATTGGCTCGGTACAAAATGTAAATTGTCCCCAGTGTGTGTTGGATAGTGTTAGTATGTGGGGATCGCTGGCTGATGTGGACTCGGTGGGCCGAAGGGCCTGTTTCCACTAATCTAAACTAAACTAAACCAAATCAAAGCAAACATCAGGCTTAGTAGTGAGAGGATTGAAGACATGGTCACACTTGCCACCCCTGGTTAGGTGTTGCGCCCCTCTCACTCTATCACCGGGCCTCTCCTGCCAACACGGCGCGACGCACTCCTCTCGACGAGACTCACCGCAAGAGAACCCGCCCACTCTATCTCGCGGAGGATCCTCGCGCTGCCTCTCACCTAACACTCTCGCACATATTCTCTCTCTCGTTCACTCCAGCACCCTCAATCGCCTCTCTCGCTATCCTCTCTCTCTCTATCTCTTCCGCCTCCTCTCTCATCTCTCTCTCTCTCTCTCTCTTCTCTCTCTCTCTCTCTCTCTCTCTCTCTCGCTCTCTCCTCTTCTCCCTCTATCTTCTCTCTCTCCTCTTGCAAACCCAACATCTGCAAATTCTGTGTTCTACATTCTTTGACAGGACATCACAATTTTAAACTTTATCCACAACTTTATCCAAACGGTTTTCGGGACCAGCCATATTATCTAAATTTATTTTATATCACGTTAGTTCCAAGAGAGACTAAGAGAGTCACTTCTAACCTCAATGCGATTGCTGCCCCAGTGGATGGAGAATGGATGCAGCATTCATTGATTTCAATACACCATTTATTGATTTAACTTCTTGTTTGCATGATAGAAATGTGAAAGATACACTTGGATCAACATCATTGAAATAGATTCTGTAACGATTCACACAAGCTCTTATGATACCCCATCTCCTGGGATTACTGCAATCATGCAAGCTTGCATTTATTATAGTAATAATGCTGATAAGAGATTGAGTATCTCCGTTCTAACAATATCGCTGATCTTAAGAAGTCTTTATTTATTTTATTTTATTTACTGTCTTATTTAGTTTCATAGATTCATATAGCACAAAAACAGGACTACGGCGACTTTTTAGGCTTGCCACATGGTTGCCACATGTTCGCTGGTGGTCTCTGGTGAGCCTCCTTCATGGTCGCGAGGAGTTCCCGCATTCTGGGAACGAGTCGCGGCCTCAGTATGGTCGCCGCAAATTTTTCAACATGTTAAAACAATTTCTGCAACCAAACATTGGTCGCCATGGAGAAAATCGATAATCCTATAGTTCAAGGTGCAGTTGTAGTGGGGTCGCCATGTAGTTAATGGTAGTCGAGGGAGTTGTAGGTAGTTTTAGTTCATCGCCTTGGCTGACCAGGCATTTTCATTGGTTCATTGGGGAAAAAAAATGTAAGCATGAATTTTCAGAACCAAGGATAACCGACCGGTAATGTTAAATGCCCACCAAACTTCACAGCTGTGTATCTCTGGCTTATTAAAAGTTGTCTGGCTTCTTAAAAGTGTC
Organism: Amblyraja radiata; assembly: GCF_010909765.2. Classification (NCBI taxonomy): domain Eukaryota; kingdom Metazoa; phylum Chordata; class Chondrichthyes; order Rajiformes; family Rajidae; genus Amblyraja; species Amblyraja radiata. The sequence goes on along the minus strand of NC_045980.1, from coordinate 13,590,124 downwards.
TCCACTCCTTCTCCCCCCTTCTCTCCTCCACCCCTCCCCTCTTTTAAAGGGCTTACTGAACACTGTGCTAGCGGTCTTAACCTTCCTGTTCATCGTGGTGTGTGTCTGTATCACCTTGGCTTTGCACTGTGTGAATTTCAGACAGCGCTCCCCCGCTTTCCCTGGCCCCCGGCCCCCGGCTTTATGATGTGTGTGTGTGTGTGTGTGTGTGTGTGTGTGTGTGTGTGTGTGTGTGTGTGTGTGTGTGTGTGTGTGTGTGTGTGTGTGTGTGTGTGTGTGTGTGTGTGTGTGTGTGTGTGTGTGTTCCACTCTGACAGTCGCCGTTCCAGATCCCGGTTTTTCAGGCGAGTGCCGCGAACTTGACAGTCGCCGGCAGTCCGCTGAAAAATGGCCTAAGTGGGACAGGACCTTAACTCATCTATGCCGACCAAGATGAGATATCCAAGCTCATCCTATTTATCCATTGTTTGCCCATATCCCTCTACACCTTTCTTATCCTTGCATCTGTCCAAGTGTTTATTTTAATTGCTGTTGTAGTGCCTGCCTCAATGACCTCGTCTGGCAGCTCCTTCCATGTGAGAAAGTTACTCATGTCTAGTTAAGTTTTTGGTTTTTAGGTTGTGTTTATGTGGGGGGGGGGGGGGGGGGGGGGGGTTGAAACAGGGCTTGCTGTCTCTTCCTTCGGGGGAATGCGACTTTTTTGTTGTATCCCCCTTCTCTGCCTCCGTCTGCGCTGAGGCCTAATGGCGGAGCTGGCGACCTCGAGACTCCGGAGGCAGAGCCAGTCAGGACTTGCCCTGGGCTCGCTCCCGTGAGGGCGCTCCGGCTCGGGGCTGGAACGGCGCTCCCGTGAGGGGCTGTGTCGCTCCCGTGAGGGTAGCCTGGCGCGGGGCTGAGACTCTCCCGTGAGGGGCTGTGGCGCTCCCGTCGGAGCGGCCCAGCTCGAGGGAGGAACGGCGCTCCCGTCGGAGCGGCCCAGCTCGAGGGAGGAACGGCACTCACGTGAGGGCGATCCGGCTCGGGGCTGGAACGGTGCTCCGGTGGCTGGGACGGCGTTCTGGCGGCGGTGACCTGAGTCCGGGGTTCAGCCGCGGGCCAGCGGATGCGTCCGCTGGACTGGAGGGCGGCAGCTTCGACCACCCCGGGCCGCGGTGTTTGAGCCGGCCCGTTTGCGGGGTTCGGTGAGCCGCGGGACTGTTTGTGCCATCGCCCGGTGGGGAATCGCCTCAGCGCAGAGGGAGAAGAGGAGGGAAGAGACTGCAGCCCTAAGATTTTTGCCTCCACCACAGTGAGGAGGTGTTTGGAGGACTCACTATGGTGGATGTTAATTTGTGTTTATTGTTGTTTATTATTGTATGATTGTATGTATGACTGCAGGCACGAAATTTCGTTCAGACCGTAAGGTGTGAATGACAATAAAGGTAATTCTATTCTCTTCTATTCTCTTCTTACTCCTCAGCTTCCTATTAAATCTTGCCCCTTTCACTTCAAAACGATGTCCACTTGATTCCCCTACACTGGGTAAAAGACTCTGTGCATTCACCCTATTTATTCCCCTCATGATTTTATACACTTATATATGATTACCCCTCAGCCTCCTGTGTTCCAACGAATAATGTCCTAGTCTTTCCAACTTCTCCCTATATCTCAGGCCCATGTCCTGGCAACATCCTCGTAAATCTTCTCTGCGCTCTTTCTGGCTTAATGGTATCCTTTCCATAGCAGGGTGACCAAAACTGAGCATTGTCGCCCAAAATATGGCCTTGCCAATGCCCCGTACAATTGTAACATAATGTTCCTACTTCTATACTCAACCCCCTGAATGGTGAAGGACAATGTACCAAAAGCATTCTTTACCACCCTTTTGACCTCTTTCAGGGAACTATGTGCCTGCACTCCTAGATCCCTCTGCTCGACACTCCCAAGGCCCTGATGGTTTTATTTCTCAAAATGTACACCTCCTATTTCTTCTCCCATTTCCAATGTGCATATTATTATTTACACAATGTGCATTGTTCTGTTTTTCTTCACATTGTTATGGGTCCACTTGTTGAAACTTACATTTCGGTCTCTGCCACATAGAGATTTTTTAAAGTCTGATATCTCCACCATATGGAAGAAGGCTTACTAAAGACTAAAAACCATTCACAGCTCTACACCAATTATTTGCCAAATGTTTGAGATAATCCTTGACAGTAATCCACCCGGTAAGCTTGGTTTGATTGAATGAAAGATACAGCATGGACACAGGCCCTTCAGCCCACCACGGTGGCCATCGATCACCCGTTCACACTAGTCCTGTGTTATCCTGCTTTCACATCCACTCCCTACACACTAGGCTAGGGGTAATTTTACTGAGGCCTGTTAACCTACGAACCTGGGGTCAAGGAAAGAGCAGCCCTGTTTCCACCAATCTTTCCACCACCTCGCACAAGAAGCACAAGAAGCGACAAGACAGACACCATTGTTTGCAGATGCCGAGAATCGTGTTCAACTCTGGCTGAACAACTTCTAATCTTGTGTGTGGGCTCGACAAGAAGAAGACCTACAAACCTGCATGTCATCGGGATGTGGGAGGAAACCGGACGGAGCACCTGGGAGAAAACCCATATGGAGAATGTGCAAACTCCACACGGACAGCATCTGAGGTCAGAATCGAACCCGGGTCTTGGCGCTGTGAGGAAGCAGCTCTACCCGCTGCGCCACTGTTGTTGGCAGGTCGACTAGTTAACCAGAGTTTGGCGACAGTGTTCATAGAATCATAGTCTTACAGCTTGGAAACAGGCCCTCCGGCCCAACTTGCCCACACCGGCCAACATGGGCAAGAGACTGCATGCGTCTACCCGATCTATTCCTCTCATTCCTCAAAGAATTCCATTCCTCTTTGTACACCTCTATAAGATCGCCACTCATCCTCCTGCGCTCCAAGGAATAGAGTCTGAGCCTGCTTAACTTCTCCCTATAGCTCAGGCCCTCGAGTCCTGGCAACATCCTTGTAAAATATTCTCTGCACCCCATTCCAGCTTGACAACATCTTTCCTATAACATGGTGACGTTAGCTGTGAGCTTGAATCTTGATGGGACTTAATGTGAATTCATTTTGAAACCTTCATCCAGCAAGATGCCTGGTGACCCAGCAGCTGAGCCCATGACAAATACCACATTCCCATCTTGTGAATCGGTGCTAATCATGGTAACACAGACGGAAATATACCATTCTTTATCTGTTTCTGCCAGATTACAGGTTTACACATCAGAGTCGCAATGGTCAGAGTGTGTTAAAGCTCATGTTCCAGCATTGTGCTTTAAGTCCTGACCTCTGCTGTCCAGCCCGACAATTCATTTACCGCACCGTTCATCCCTGCAATATCAAATTAGGGTCAGATCGATTTTATCAAGTAGGTGTCCACCGGGATAAGGGCTAAGACTGTCCAAACCAATTTCAATTAAAGCCTTGTCGAAGCACCTGAGAGAGAGGAGACTCAAAAATCCTCATTCCTTGTGGAGCTGTGTTCAAATCGCAGTCTGAGATGATTCATCACTTATTGCCTGCAATGGAACTTGCGTGGACTGGAATGAGTGCAGTGCAGCCATCTAGAACACTTTGGAATTAGCCTGGTAAAGAATGTTTAGCGCTTGGCTGTGCACAGCGGCGCAGCAAGTAGAGCTGCTGTCCTGCAGTGCCAGAGACCCGAGTCCGACCACAACCTCCGGTGCCGTCTGCGTGGAGTTTGCACGCTCTCCCTGTGACCGCTTAGGATTCCTCCGGGTGCTCCGATTTCCACCCACATCCCAAAGACGTGCTAGTTTGTCGGTTAGTTGTCCTCTGAGTGAGTAGGGAGTGGATGAGAAAGTGGATTAGCAAAGGATATAATAAGAAGGAACTGCAGATGCTGGTATATACAAAAGATAGACTCAAAGCGCTGGAGTAACTCAACAGGTCAGACAGCACCTTTGGAGAAAATGGATAGAACTGGTCTGAATGGGCGATTGATGGTTGGCGTGGACTCGGTGGGTGGAAGGGCCTGTTTCCATGCTGTGACCTTCAATAAATCAAACTGGCAACTTGAAATATGACACTCGGGACAATTTCAATTTTACAGAAGCCAATTAAACTACAAACCTGTCTGTCTTTGGAATGTGGGAGGAAACTGGAGCACCTGGAGAAAACCTGCGCAAACTCCGTACAGATGGCACCCAGATCGAACTCGGGTCTCTGGTGCTGGCAGGCAGCAACTCTACCACTGTGCCACTGAGGGGACAATCATCTGTCACTTTAATTCTTTATCTCACTCTGACCTCTCAGTCATTGGCATCTTACGCTGTTCTAACAAAGCGCAATCTCAGTTCAAGGGACAGTTCGTACATTCTAGTCAACACTGAGATGAATTATTTCAGCTAGAATTAGAATTAGAATTAGATCCTTTATTTGTCATTCAGACGTTACGGTCTGAACGAAATGTCGTTACCTGCAGCCATACATACAATAATAAACAACAGAACAGACAGTAAACACAGATTAACATCCACCACAGTGAGTCCACCAAGCACCTCCTCACTGTGATGGAGGCAAAAATCTTAGGGCTGCAGTCTCTTCCCTCCTCTTCTCCCTCTGCGCTGAGGCGATTCCCCACCGGGCGATGGTAAGTCAGTCCCGCCGCTCACCGAGCACCGCGAACAGGCCGGTTCAAACACCGCGGCCCGGGGGTGGTCGAAGCTGCCGCCCTCCAGTCCAGCGGACGCAGCTGTTGACAATGTCGTCCACTGGCCCGTGGCCGAACCCCGGACTCAGGCCGCCGCCGCCAGAACGCCGTCTCAGCCCCTCACGTGAGCACCGTTCCAGCCCCGAGCCGGGTCGCCCTCACGTGAGCGCCGTTCCACCCTCGAGCCAGGCCACCCTCACGGGAGCGTCTCAGCCCCGCGCCAGACCGCCCTCATGGAAACGCCGTTACCCTCGAGCTGGGCCGCCCTCACGGGAGCGCCGTTACCCTCGAGCCAGGCCGCCCTCACGGGAGTGTCTCAGCCCCTCACGGGAGCGCCGTTACCCTCGAGCCAGGCCACCCTCACGGGAGCGCCGTTACCCTCGAGCCAGGCCGCCCTCACGGGAGCGCCGTTACCCTCGAGCCAGGCCGCCCTCACGGGAGCGCTGTTACCCTCGAGCCAGGCCGCCCTCACGGGAGCGCCGTTACCCTCGAGACGGGCCGCCCTCACGGGAGGGCCGTTACCCTCGAGTCGGGCCGGGCCGCCCTCACGGGAGCGTCTCAGCCCCTCACGGGAGCGCCATTCCAGCCCCGAGCCGGGCCGACCTCACGGGAGCGAGCCCAGGGCGAGTCCTGCCAGGCTCTGCCTCCGGAGCCTCGAGGTCGCCAGCTCCGCCATTAGGCCTCAGCGCAGACGGAGGCAGAGAAGAGGGATACGACAAGAAAGTCGCATTCCCCCGAAGGGAGAGACAGAAAGCCCTGTTTCAACCCCCCACCCCCCCCCCCCACACATAACACAAACCTAAAAACCAAAAACTTAACTAAACAAGACGAAATAAACAACACAAAAAAATTAAAACAAACGGACCATTAGCCGTTTCAGTTTGCATTGGAGCTGCTGCCAACGTTTACATTTATTTCAGGTTTCTGGAGTTTTCAAGAGAGAGTTAGATTTAGATGAAGATAGACACCAAATGCTGGAGTAACTCAGCGGGTCAGGCAGCATCTCTGGAGAGAAGGAATGGGTGATGTTTCGGGTCGAGACCCTTCTTCAGACTGGTTAGGGATAAGGCTCTTTGGGCTAACGGAAGCAAGGAATTATGGGGAAAATGCCGGAATGGGGTATTGATTTTGGATGATTAGCCACGATCATATTGAATGGCGGTGCTGGCTCGAAGTGCCGAAGGGCCTACTCCTGCACCTATTTGCTATGTTTCTATGTTTCTAGCAACTGCAGGGTTTTGTATCTCAGTCCCATCATTGCGATATTTTACTCCCCTCTGTCCTCATCCATCTTCTATGAACACTAAAGAAACTGCAGCTGCTGGTTTAAAGAAAAAAATGCCAAACTGAGTAGTAACTGAGTAGTTCAGTCAGCAATGGTGGAGAATATGAATAGGATGTGTTACTGATCTGAGGAAGGATCCTGACCAAAAACGTCATCTATCCATGTTCTCCAGAGATGTTACCTGACCCGCTGAGTACGCTTGTGTCTTCCTTCTATGAGCACCTTTCCTCAGACAGATCGACATCAATTGTCCAGCCTTCTCCTCAACCCTCAGCGTCAGCATTTGCATCGATCTCTTTTGACCCTCACCGTCACACACATTCCCGTCAGCCTCTCAACGTGCAAGCTCAACGTGTTTCATTTCCCGACCTGAAACGTCACCTGTCCATTCCCTCCACAGGTGCTGCCTGACCTGCAGAATTCCTCCAGCAATTTGTGCTTTGCGCAAGATTCCACTTTGTGCAGTCTCGTGTTTTTTCTGAGTTTAATTTCTAATTCTTATTCAACGTTATCTGCCTGAAACATTGAGCGTATTGCTCTCCCTTCACACATTACGATCGAAGGGCCGAATGGCCTTACTCCTGCACCTATTTTCTATGTTTCTATGTTTCTATTACCTAACATGCTGATTATTCCCTGTACTTTTTGTCTCTATCACAGATGTTCAGCATTAGGTTTAATCACAGCGCCAGGGACCCGGGTTCGATCCGACTATGGGCGCTGTCTGTACGGAGTTTGTACGTTCTCCCTGTGACCGTGTGGGTTTTCCCCGGGTGCTCGGGTTGCCTCCCACACTCCAGGTTTGTTAGTTAATTTGCCTCAGTAAAAATGTAAAATTGGCCCTAGTGTGAGTAGGATCATGCATGTTGTACGTGGATCTCTGATCGGTGCGGATTCGGTGGGCCATAGGGCCTCTTTCCATGTTGTATCTCCAAACTAAACTAAGCTGAACTCTAAGAGAAGTGAAAGTACAAATGGCTGGGAGGTGGGCAGAGATCATGCCTTGGGATGAGGATGAGGATATCGGCAGACTGAAGGCAACGAGCTTAGTCTTGTGTTTAAGAAGGAACTGCAGATGCTGGAAAATCGGAGGTACACAAAAATGCTGGAGAAACTCAGCGGGTGCAGCAGCATCTATGGAACGAAGGAAATAGGCAACGTTTCGGGCGGGGCCCGAAACGTTGCCTATTTCCTTCGCTCCATAGATGCTGCTGCACCCGCTGAGTTTCTCCAGCATTTTTGTGTAGCTTAGTCTTGTCCTTGGTTCTTTAAAACGAGAGAGGTGAATTATCTAGTGTCACATTCTTGCTGACTGCTTGTAATTTCTAATTGGTATCATTAAAAAATAATTGGCTCTGCCTGTCACTTAGAGCTACCGAGTGATCCATACCTATCTGAGAATGACGGGCTTATCAAAGATTCAACACCACTGCTAACTGACATAACTTCACCTGTCAAGTCTGCTGGCACTATGCTCAACGTAGCTGCAAGCCATGGTATGATGGAGAGCTTTAAACAAATTCAATAAGATCCAAAATTATTTTCCCCAATCTCTCCTATGTAGCATGTTTGTGTATTAATGTTTTTGCAAATATACTGCTTTTGCCAAGTGTATTCTCTTTAGTTTTTTTCACTCTCCCCCCATAAGGGCGACTGATATGTTTGGTTTAGAGATACAACAAGGAAACAGGCCCTTCGGTCCGCTGCCAGAAAAGTGACCCACCGCACAAGTCAAGTCAAGTCAAGTCGAGTCACATTTATTTATATAGCACATTTAAAAAACAACTCTCGTTGGCCAAAGTGCTTTACATTTGTTATAAGAATAGTATAAACAAACAAACTACATACATATATACATATAGCCCTCGCTCAGTGGACGTCAGCAAAGGCTTGGGGGTATAGATAGGTTTTTAGTCTTGACTTAAAGGAGTCGATGGAGGGGGCAGTTTTGATGGGAAGGGGATGCTGTTCCACAGTCTAGGAGCTGCAAACGCAAAGGCACGGTCGCCCCTAAGCTTATGCCTAGACCGCAGGATATTCAGCAGCCCCAAGTCGGCCGATCTGAGGGACCTGGAGGTGGAGTGGTGGGTGAGAAGACTTTTAATGTATGAGGGGGCAAGCCCATTGAGGGCTTTGTAGACATAGAGGAGGGTCTTGAAATGTATACGGAACTGCACAGGGAGCCAGTGGAGAGAGGCCAGGATCGGGGTGATGTAACACTATCCTACACATACTAGGGATCGTTTCAATTTACCAAGCCAATTAACCTACAAGCAACTACGTCTTTAGAGCGTGGGAGGGAATCAGAAAATGGAGAGCAGTTTCACAGAGAGTGTACCGGCCACACGGATGGGTCTAAAATCAGGTCAGGTCAGCAAGGAAAGGCCTGGATAGAATGGATGCAGAGAGGATGTTTCCAGTACTAGGCTCCCACCATCAAAGGGATGGTGCCTCACTGCCTCAAAAAGGCAGCCAGCATCATCAGAGATCCACACCACCCTGGCCACGCTCTCATTTCACCCCTGCCATCGGGAAGAAGGTACAGGAGCCTGAACGACCAGGTTCAGGAACAGCTTCTTCACTACAACCACCAGTTTATTAGACACTACAACCTTCAAATAGGCTCTGAACTATACAGATTTGGGGACATTATTTTTGACTTTACAGTGCTATTGCCTATTTATTTGTCAGTTTAAAAAATATATATACTGAACTTTTTTGCGGTTGTTTATTGTGGGTTTTTACAGAGTAATCTGTGGACCTGCTGCAAGTAAGAATTTCATTGTTGCATTTCGGGACTTCAGACAATAAAACACTCTTGCCTCTTGAGTCTAGAACGATACAGCATAGACTCAGAACAAAAGGACATGCCTTTAGAATGGAGATGTTTAAGAAGGAACTGCAGATGCTGGAAAATCGAAGGTACACAAAAATGCTGGAGAAACTCAGCGGGTGCAGCAGCACCTATGGAGCGAATGAAATAGGCAACGTTTCGGGAACAGCATCCCCTTCGCTCCATAGATGCTGCTGCACCCGCTGAGTTTCTCCAGCATTTTTGTGTACTTTAGAATGGAGATGCTGTCTTTAGCCAGAGGGTGGTGAATCTGTGGAATTCATTGCCACAGATTGCCGTGGAGGCCAAGTTATTGGGTATTTATAAAGTGGAGATTGATAGGTTTTTGATTAGTAAGGGTGTCAAAAGTTACAGGAAGAAGGCAGGAGAATGGGGTTGAGAGGGAGAAATAGATCGAATGGAGGAGCAGACTCGATGGGCCAAGGACATCAACATTTTTCGCTGATGTCTCATGGTCATGGCAAATTCCTTTGAAAGACATTAATCATGTTTTTTTCGTGGCAGTTTGGTGGTATGTCTAGTATTATTAATGATTCCAAATGCATTTATTTAGGTGAGTTTTAATCCTCCGTAGGGCATGATGGATTTGAATACAGATCCTTTAATCAATAGACCAAGGCTTTGGATTTTAGTCCATTAATTAGCCACCTTTGTTACTACAGACATGCACAGGTGTGTTAAATGTTTTGACATGAGTGATCGTAAGATACAATTTCAAAGAAGATCAGGAGAATTATCTTTAATGTTTTCCCCAAAATTTAGTTCCAATCAATTTTACAAAAATTGTTATCTGTGGCTGGACTGTGTTGGAGTGTGCTGTGTTCAAATTAGCGGCCATGCCTCCTGCTGTAGCTGCAACTACAAATCAAATTGTACTTCGGGGATTATAAAATGCTTTGGAATGAATTAAGGCTGTAAAAGTTGCTGTTTGCATCCAATTTTAAATTTCCTATGCCTAACAAAAATATATTGGTCTCAATCTTCAATCGTTTAACTGAACCAAGACCCATGTTTAGTTTAGTTTAGAGATGGAGCGCTGAAACAGACCCTTTGGCCTGTTAAGTAAAGTTTTGATCTGGTCTACCAAACAGTTTGTGTGGTGTCTGCCCCCACAGTCCGCGCCGACCAGTGATCCCCGCACACTAACGCTATCCTACACACACTAGGGACAATTTAAATGTTACTAAACCAATTAACCAACAAACCTGCATATCTTTGGAGTTTGGGAGGAAGCCGGAGCACCCAGAGAAAACCCACGCAGATCACGGGGAGAATGTACAAACGTACAGACGTCACCCGTAGTCAGGATCGAACTCTGGTCTCTGGTGCTGTAAGGCAGCAACTCTACCCCTGCGCCACTGTGTCACCCCTGTGTTTTGCAGTGAAAATTGTTCCGACATCTCTAACTCTGACTGAAACCATTGTTTCTGCTTTCATTCCAAAATAGCTATGTTCTGTTTTTACCTATCAGTCCCCAACTCAGGATTCAGGAGAGTACAAGACAAATTTAGGAAACGCGCCCTCAAGGGCAGTGGTACAACGGTAGACCAGCTGCCCCACAGCTCCAGAGATCCCGGTTCGATCCTGACTGTCGGTGCTGTTTGTTTGGAGTTTGTACGTTCTCCCTGTGTTCACGTGGATTCCCTCCGGGTACTCCGGTTTACAGTTTAGACTTTAGACTTTGGAGATACAGGAAACAGCCCCTTCAGCCCACCGAATCTAATCTGACCAGCAATCACATGCACTGTATCACCAGCACATCCTGCACACCTAGGGACAATTTTATAATTTTACCAGTCAATTAACCTACAAACCTTTATGTATTTAGAGTGTGGGAGGAAACCGGAACACCTGGAGAACACCCACGTGGTCACAGGAAGAACATACAAACTCCATACAGACAGCACCCACAGTCAGGATTGAACCCAGGTCTCTGGTAGTATAAGGTGTCAACTCTACCGCTGCGCCACCGTGCCGCCCTGTTGTGACCTACTCCCACATTCCAAAGACGTGCAGGTTGTAGGTAAATTGGCTTCTGTAAATTGTCTCTTGTGTGTAGGATGTGAAAGTGGGATAACATAGAATTATTGTGAACGGGTGTCCGATTGCCGAAATGGAATCGGTGGGCCAAAGGGCCTGTTTCCTTGCTGTCTCCCCAAACTCTGATCTGGATGTGTCCTACACCCGTCGCAAATCTTGTTCATCGAGGCTCCAAGTCAACACTGGACACAGTACTTGCTAGTGATCGATCCAAATTTCCACATAATTGAAGTACCCGTTCCTTCGTTTTGTATTCAGACCACCATGAGATGAAGGTCAACATCCTATTAACCTCTGTGATTACATTTTGTACCTGCGCATTTGCATTCAGTGATTTATATATACATGGGCACCTGAATCCTTTGGCTCCTCCACAGCTCCAAGTCTTATACCATTAACAAAATATTCTGATTTGTCTTTCTCATATCCAAGGTGAATAACCTCAGACTTGCCCACATTGATCTATTTCTGCCGTGTGAGTGGGTTACGTTATGTGTTCATTAGCCTTTCATAACATCCTTCTCCCAACTTATTGTGCCTTCGATTAACCTATAAACATCTGATTTAAAGATCCCCATCTATAGCCCTGCACGTCATTGATTCATTTGTAGAATTGTAGAAACAAAAAACTGCAGGTGCTGGTTCATACGACAGATAGACACAAAGTGATGGAGTAATTCAACGGTAGACAAAAAAAAGCTGGCGAAACTCAGCGGATGAGGCAGCATCTATGGAGCGAAGGAATAGGCGATGTATCGGGTCGAGACCCTTCTTCAGACTGATGTTGGGGGGGCGGGGGGGGGGGGTGCGTGAGAAAGAAAGGAAGATGCGGAGACAGTGGGCTGTGGGAGAACTGGGAAGGGGAGGGGAAGGAGGGAGAAAGCAAGGACTAACTGAAATTGGAGAAGTCAATGTTCATACCGCTGGGGTGTAAACTACCCAAACGAAATATGAGGTGCTGCTCCTCCAATTTGCGGTGGGCCTCACTCTGGCCATGGAGGAGGCCCAGGACAGAAAAGTCAGATTCGGAATGGGAGGGGGAGTTGAAGTGCTGAGCCACTGGGAGATCTGGTTGGTTATTGCGAACTGAGCGGAGGTTTTGGGCGAAGCGATCGCCGAGCCTGCGCTTGGTCTCACCGATGTAGAGCAGTTGACACCTGGAACAGCGGATGCAGTAGATGAGGTTGGAGGAGGTGCAGGTGAACCTCTGCCTCACCTGGAAAAACTGCTTGGGCCCTTGGATGGAGTGGAGGGGGGAGGTAAAGCGGCAAGTGTAGCATTTCCTGCAGTTGCAAGGGAAAGTGGCAGTGGAGGGGGTGGTTTGGGTGGGAAGGGACGAATTGACCAGGGAGTTACGGAGGGAACGGTCTCTGTGGAAAGCAGAATGGGGAAGATGTGGCACTTGTCGCTTTACCTTCCCCCTTGACTCCAACCAAGGACTCCATCCCCCCCCCCCCACCCCCCCCACCCCTCTCTTTGTTTCCCATCCCTCTCACCCCCACACTGGTGTGCTCCCAATTAGTTTAAACTTGTCTGTTTCATTGATTGAAAGATACAGCATAGAAACAGGCCATTCAGCCCATCGAGTCCACCCCCACCATTGATCACTCGTTCACATTAGTTCTCTGCGATCCCACTTTTGGATTCACTCTTTAAGCATAAGGAACAACTTACAAAGGACAATTAACCTACAAACCTGCACGTGGTTACGATGTGGGAGGAAACCAGAGCACCCAGAGAAAACCCACATCATCCCAGCGAGAACGTGTAAACTCAACATGGACGGGACCTGAGTTTAGGATCGTAACCCGGGTCTCTCGTTCTGTGAGGCGGCAGCTCTACTGCCCGTGCCTCCCAGCCCCAGAGACGCGTTCAATCCCGGCCTCGAGTGCTGTCTGTGCGGAGTTTGTACGTTCTCCCTGTGAACATGTGCATTTCCTCCGGGTGCTCCGATTTCCTCCCACATTCCAAAGACGTGCGCATTTGAAAGTTAATTGGCCCTCTGTAAATTGCCCCTAGTGTGTAGGATGCGAAGGTGGGATAACATAGCAACAGGTGATCGATGGTTGGTGTGGTCTTGGTGGAGAAGAGCTGCGTTGCCACACGCTATCTCTTAAATTAAAACTAAAACAAAAACATATCATTGACAACATGAAAGTCAGAGAATGTACATCCCTGAAACAAAGCAACTTTAAATTGAGTTGCCCGCTCCTTGGCTACATCAAGACATTAAGGGCTGATTTTATTATTGCGATTGTCAATAACCTTAAGCAAGATCTGATGGATGGTTTAATTGCTTTGACTATTAAGTTCAGTGTCTTAAATGGATTAATTTGATGTTCCCCAGGACAATGCAAATGTTATAAAATTAATTGTCATTGAGATAGAAGGCACCACAGAGTAAGAAAGCAGCTGACTCCTCAAATCCTTTCTTATTCAGCGCTAATTATTCCACGCACAACAAGTCTGGCGACCATGTTATAAAGGCTGCTGAATATCATCGGGCTTATTTTCCTTTCCATAATATACAGCTCTTCACTGGTCAGTCCCACACCCAATGCAGCGATGGGGCTGAGCATGGAAAGTCATTGTGATGTTAAGGAATTGCTTTTTATTTCTCTTGGGCAGCTTACAACCCAACGGTGTGAACGTTAATGTCTCTAATTTCACGTTTAGTTTAGTTTAGAGATACGGTGCGGAAACAGGCCCTCTGGCCCACCGGGTCCACGCCGACCAGCGATCCCCGCACACTAACAATATCCTACACACACTAGGGACACTTTACTATTTTACTGAAGCCAATTACAAACTTACAAACCTGTGCATCTTTGAAGTGTGGGAGGAAACTGGAGCTCCTGGAGAAAGCCCAGGCAGGTCATGGGGAGAACGTACAAACTCATTACAGACGAGCACCCATTGTCAGGATCGAATCCGGGTCTCTACCGCTGTGCCCCCCACCGTGCCGCCCAGCATTGTATACCGTGCAAGGTGACCCCTGCATTCCCACCTTAGATGTCCTCCCAGTTCTACTGTTCAAATCCTTGTATCCCTTCATTATCACCTCTTCCCCAGCCAGCAATGGGCTTCACTCTTCCTTGGTCATCTGTTCTCTGGCCCTGCTTTGTTCTGTTCCAGTCCCCCCCCCCCCCCCCTCACTTTCAGTTCGAGGAAGGGTCCCAACTAGAAATGTCACACTTTATCTGTGTATATTGAACTGAACTGTTCTGTATTATGTTTACATATTCTGTTGTGCTGCAGCAAGCAAGAATCTCATTGTCCTATCTGGGACACATGACAATAAATTCTCTTGACTTGACTTGATCCATTTCCTCCAGAGATGCTGCCTGGCCTGTTGAGTTACTTCAGCACTTGGCGTCTATCTATGCTTCACTTTGACTTCTTAGCTCCAGAGATGGAAGTTCAAGGTGCCTTGGGTAATGGTTGCTGTCAGTGGAGTCTTAAATACAGAGAGAGGGTGAGAATCTGGATCAAAGTGGAGTGAAAATTGGCTGTATCCACCGGTGAACGTTTGCAGGGATTTCACTTCTGGCTAGATTAATAAAGGGGATGTGAAAAGGGCCACTCCATATTGTTTATTTTATAATTTCATTCATCATTGCAAAAGATTTTCGCACTGTTCTATGGAATGATAAAGTCACAGTTTCACAGCATGCCAACCGAGATGCCCGTCAACATATGGTGTTCAAAAGGGAACTGCAGATGCTGGAATATCGAAGGTACACAAAATTGCTGGGGAAACTCAGCGGGTGCAGCAGCATCTATGGAGCGAAGGAAATAGGCGACGTTTTGGGCCGAAACCCTTCTTCAGACGAGTCTGAAGAAGGGTTTCGGCCCGAAACGTCGCCTATTTCCTTCGCTCCATAGATGCTGCTGCACCCGCTGAGTTTCCCCAGCAATTTTGTGTGCCCGTCAACATAGACTTGCCGATCGTTTTGCTGAACACTTACGCTCAGTCCACCCCATCCAACGCGATCTCCTGGTCCCCAAACACTTTAACTCCCCCTCCCATTCCCACACTGACCTCTCTGTCCTGGGCCTCCTCCACTGTCAGAGTGAGGCCAAATGCACCTCATATTTCGCTTGGGCAGCTTACACCCCAGCGGTATGAATATTGATTTCTCTAACTTCAAGTAACTCCTGCATTCCCTCTGCTCCCCTCCCCTCCCCTCTCTCCCTCCCTCCTCCACCCTTGTTGTCCTACCTGTTCCACTGGTCGCATCCTTGAATCCCTCTATCACCTTCCCCAGCCCACAAAGTGCCCCACCCTTCCTAAGGTCATCTGGTGCCAGCCTTGATTTCTTCTGGCCTTTTCCCTCCTCCAGTTAATTCCCTGCCTCTCCTTTCAGCCTGAAGAAGGGTTCCAACCCAAAACGTCACCTACTTTTCTCCGGAGATGCTGCCTGACCCGTTGAGTTACCCCAGCATTTTGTGTCTTCCTGAGACGCCTACCAACACTTACTCCCCTTGCCTGCGATAATTCCATATTCCTCTACACCCTGTCTATTATCTGCCTTAGGATGACTTTCTTGCTTCTATTTATTCTTTTATTAGTTGCTGTTCCTACATGTACGATGAAACTTGTCATGGCCACATTCGGGGACAAGAGTATGTTGGGCCTCGGCAGGATTGCTGCTGGAAGACAAGCCCAATGCTAATTCGCCTTGGCAATGGAATTGAAGGCCGATTGGATTTTGCTCCTGGCTATGGCACTTTACTCTGTGATTGCCGCTGGCTATACACAGGGCGTTAAACCAAAAGTTCTTAATAGGAGAGAGCATTTGCTTCAAAGCATGGGGGCACGATTCTGAGAGTGACACTCCGAGGCTTGTATCCAGAGTTTGATTTCTAATCCAACCACAATTATTATACAATTACAATCTTAATAATTAAATCGTTTAGCTTTGTTTAGAGATGCAGCACCAAAATAGAACCTTCGGCCCACCGAGTCCACGCCGACCAGCGATCCCCGCACATTAACACTATCCTACTCACACTAGGAACAATTTGCAATTTTACCGAAGCCACTTAACCCGACAAACCTGTACATCTTTGGAGTGTGAGGGGAAACCAAAGATCTCAGAGAAAACCCACGCGTTGACGGGGAGAACGTACTGACAGCACCGGTAGTCAGTATCAAACCCGGATCTCTGCGGCTGTAAGGCAGTGGCTCTACCGCTCCTCCACCGTGCCGCACTATTTGATTGTCCTACTTGTTTTCATATAAACCCAGTCAGTTTATATCCCATTTAAGGTTTGGTTTAGTTTTAGTTTTGGTTAGAGATACAGCGTGGAAATAATTTCTTTGGCCCACCGAGTCCACGCGGGCCAACGTTCACCTGTAAACTCTAGGATTTCTCAATAGAAATGTGGAGTATAAGAGCAGGGTGGTTCTGCTGATCCTTTGTAAAACATTGGCTTGACCTCAAATGGAATATTGTTTCCAATTATAACCGCCACGTTATAGGAATGATAGAGGAGACGAGTGAATGATCAGAATAGATCCACAAGAAGGTTCTTGAGATGAGGAGCTGCGGTTACGAAGATAGATTGGAAAGTCTGGGCATGTTTCTATTTGAGAAAAGATGGGAGACTTACGTAAAATGATGAGGGGTGTGGATCGAGGGAGGCTGTTTCCTCAGGTGGCGGGCTCAAGAACTAAATGTCTCCAGAATAAAATAAAAGAGAAGAGAATTAAGAGGGCCGCGAAGATAAATCTTTTGGTGAGCCGAAGGGCCTGTTTCCACGTTGTATCTCTAAGCTAAACTAATAATACACTCTTGATACTGTTCCTCCTGCCTTCCTCGCCCCTCCCCATCCTCCTCCCCCAGCACCTAAACTTATTTGAACCAGAAATTGTTCTCGTTTGATTTGTTCACTTTTTTATCTTCCATTCAGCGTTATCAAGGACAAAGTCTGAAAGACGACACTTGCAGAGGTCAGGGATAAAAACGAGGAGAAACCGCCCCTCGAACAGCTCAAGATTGAATTTGGTTAGAACTTAACTGGGATGTCCTACTTCAAAGAAGGCCAGAATTAGCTGTTTTGAGACAGAAGGAGGAGGCGAGCATTCAAATGCCCAAAACCTTTCTTCTGAGTTTCCTGACAATGGCAGGCATCTGAACTATTAGCATCGGTACCACTGTGTAATGTGCATATGTTCAAACCTTTGCTGCATTCTCTATACACAGAGAGAGTAACTACCCTCCCTCCCCTCATTCTCCGCCACACTTCTCTTTCTTCTGCATCCCTTCCCTGTGCCCCACCTGGACATTCACCTATTTCTAGCCACCCCTCCCCCTCCACCTACATTCCTTCCTCTGGCTTCACAATTCACAACTTTAGCTTTGGTTTAGTTTAGTATATAGACAATAGATGCAGGAGTAGGCCGTTCGGCCCTTCGAGCCAGCACTGTCTTTCAATGTGATCATGGCTGATCATCCTCAATCAGTACCCCGTTCTTGCCTTCTCCCTTCGGTGGGCGGCGCGACTCACGTCAGCAGCGGCCTCTGCAGTCCATTTTTTTTTTTTTTCTGTCTCATTTTTATGTAGTTTTTATTTATTTTTTTGTTGGGGTATGTGTGTGTGGGGGGGGGGGGGTGGGGGTAACTTTAAAATCTCTCTCTGCACGGGAGACCCGACCTTTTCTTTGTCGGGTCTCCGTTGTCGTTGGGGCTGCAACGTGGAGCGGCCTCCAACAGGAACGACCTGGGGTTCCAGCTGCGGAGCTGCCGACTACTCACCGTCACGGGGCTGGCTGAGCCCGGAGCGGGTGGAGCGGTGGTGGAGCGCTGCTGCCACCCGACCTCCGGAGTTTCGGAGGCTGCAACTGCGGGTTTGGCGGACGGCGGCACCGGGAGCCCGCGGGTCCCTGCTGGGTGACCGCTTTTCGGGGCTTCCGCAACGGCGACTTCTCCCGCCTGAGTTGCGGGGTTGAAGATTACCTGAGCGGGGCCTTACACCATCGCCCCGCGCGGCTTGGAATGGCCGCGGGACTTTGCGAGCGCACGCCGGGGGCTCTAACACCAAGACCCGGTGCGCGACCTTGCATCACCTGGCGTGGCTTAAATGGCTGCGGGACAATCGCCATCGCCAGCCGGGGGATTTGACTGACTCTGACTCTGACATCGGGGGGGAGAGTGCAGTGGAGAGATAAGTTTTTTTTTGCCTTCCATCACAACGATGTGATGGATGTTTGTGTAAACTGTGTTGTGTCTCGGGTCTTTTTGTTTTGTAATGTATGGCTGCAGAAACGACATTTCGTTTGGACCTCAAGGGGTCCAAATGACAATAAATTGAATTGTATTGTATTGTATTGTATTGTGACTCCGCTATCTTTAATAGCCCTATCTAGCTCTCTCTTGAAAGTATCCAGCGAACAGGCCTCCACCGCCCTCTGAGGCAGAGGATTCCACAGACTCAACAACTCTCTGTGTGAAAAAGTGTTTCCTCATCTCCGTTCTAAATGGCCTACCCCTTATTCTTAAATTGAGGCCCCTGGTTCTGGACTCCCCCAACATTGGGAACAAGAGATACAACGGGAAACAGGCCCTTCACCCCATCGAGTCCATGCCAACCTGCGGTCACCCCAATACATTAGTTCTATCCTACACATTAGGGACAGTTTACAGAGGACAATTAATCTACAAACCTGCAGGTTTTTGGGATGTAGGAGGAAACCGGAGCATCCGTGGAAAATCCGGGCGGTCACAGGGAGAACGTGCAAACTCCGCACAGACAGTCAGGATTGAATCTGAGTCTCTGGTTCTGTAGGGCCACCACTCCAGCGCTGCATTACTGTGCTGTCCAAACTCTGCAATCCTTTTGTCTCACACCTTCTGTTTTTTGTTTCATTTCTGGCCTGTGTCCAACCATCTACAAATCAAAATCCCCCCTTTCTTGTGTTCACCTATTACCTGCCACGCTTTGTCCTGCCCCTCCGCTCTTCCAACTTTCAACCCCCCCCCCCCCCCACCTCCCCCCAATAATCAGTCAAAAAAAAGGTCCCAACCGAAAATTTCACCTCCCACACTCCAAAGATGTCCAGGTTTGTAGGCTAATCGGTTTGGTAAAATGTAAATTATCCCTACTGTGTGTGTTAAGTGCAGGGATCGCTGGTTGACCGCGGCCTTGGTGGGCCAAAGGGCCTGTTTCCATGCTGTAGCTCTAATCTAAACAAACCTAAACTAATCTCCCTGTGACCGCGTGGGTTTTCTCTGGGTTGTCTGGTTTCCTCTCACATCCCAAAGACGTGCAGGTTTGTAGATGAATTGGCTTCAGTAAATTGTCCGTTATATGTAAGCATAGACTTGGTGGGTCGAAGGGCCTGTTTCCACGGTGTATATCTTAAAAACAAAATTACCCTACTGCTTCATATCCAATCAGAGTTTGTGCACAAAATTCCAAAGTTAACATTGAAGTCCTCTCTTTGAGATGGTGAGACATTATTGAAGTTAAAGTCTAGGAATCCATTGAATCATTGAAATAATAGAAACAATCTGAGCCAACTTTCACATTTCATTTAAAATCCCCGCCAAACAGATTTTCTATCCAATTGATCTATTGCTTGTAGAATCCTCCTAAATTCATTTAACTGCCATCTTTAATCTTGGCTTGAAATGTTGGCCAGATATCCAAAGAACACAATATACATATATATAAAAGGCATCTTGACAGGTTCTTGTATAGGAATGTAGTGGGGGGGATATGGGCCTAATGCAGGCTAATGGATGTAGTGCAGTTAGGCAGAAGATAGACGCAAAAAGGTGGAGTATCTCTTTTCTTTCTGCATCTCTGGAGAGAAGGAATGGGTGATGCTTCGAGTCGAGACCCTTCTTCAGACTGGTTAGGGATAAGAGAAACGAGAGATATAGACGATATGTGGAGAGATAAAGAACAATGAATGGAAGATATGTAAAAAAGTAACGATGACAAAGGAAACAGGCCATTGTAAGATGTTTGTTGCATGAAAACGAGAATCTGGTGCGACGTGGGTGGGGGAAGGATAGAGAGGGAATGTCAGGGCAACCTCAAGTTAGATCATTCAAAATTCATACCAATGGGCTGCAAGCTGCCCAAGCTAAATATGGGATGCTGTTCCACCAATTTGCGTTTAGCCTCTCGTTAAGCATGGTGATGAGTTGGGCTGAAGGGCTGTGTGTACAGCTGTATGACTCGATAATCAAAGTCACCAAAGGAGAACAGCATTTCCTGGAACATAATAGCAAATCACAGCTTTAATATTGTGCCTCACGGCACCAGAGACCCGGGTTCTACCCTGACCTCGGGTGCAGTCTTTGTGGAGTTTGCACGTTCTCTCTGTGACCACATGGGTTTCCTCTGGGTGGGTTTTGTAGGTTGAATGGCCCTAACATCCCTGCAGTCACGAGCTTTCACATTCCTTTGTACATATATTCCTTCTCCCAAATTCCCTTCATTAACCCATCCACCAAACATCTTCATCAACAGAGATTCCTCACAGCAACTGAGATCTTGCCCCTATCAGATTTGGTTGAAAGATACAGCATGGAAACAGGCCCTTCATCCCACTGAGTCCACGCCACCCATTCATCACCCGCTCACACGAATTCCATGTTATCCCACTTTCACATCCACTCCCTACACACCAGGGGCAACGTACACAAGCCAGTCAACCTACAAACCCACATGCCTTTTTGGATGTGAGAGGAAACCGGAGCACACGGAGAAAACCCCGTGGTCACAAAGGGAAAATATAAACTCCGTACAAACGGTACTTGTATTCAGGATCGAACCCGGGTCTCTGGCACTTAAGGCAGCAACTCTAACACTGTGCCACCGTGTCTACATTGTTCAATGTAGCCTTGCCTATATTAACATTACCAATTGCCGAACAAAATAAGGGGGAGGGGTGGGGGGGGGGAGAGGGGAAGTGGGCATGCAGGAAATGAAACAAAAATGGCTTGTTATATCATGTGAGAGAGGCAGGAGGGATGTGGGTGGAAACCGAGCACCCGGAGGAAAAACACGCAGCCACAGGTACAACGTTCAAACTCCACACAGACAGCAGCCCGAGGTCAGGATCAAACTCGGGTCTCTGGCACAGTGAGACAGCGGCACTGTGCCACCCCTGTTCCTTGAAGAGGAAGCGTGGCGATATCCGAAGCCAAGAGACCGAGGAATGTCTGATTGTGCTGCAGCTGAGGAGAGAGGAGCACTTTCCCCCAGGGGGGATTAAAGAGGTCACATAGGCTACAAGCTTCACCTGAAAGTACAACATGTAGTTTGTCTCCAATTATCTTCCCTCGTCGGTCATATACTTACATGGTGGGACATGGTTCAGACATACATGACATGATTTCTATTCAGTATCTAGTCATTGTCTCTGAGGGATGGAATTCTCGTGCCACACACTTTAATGAAACAAGCCGACATGAATAATGAACGTGGCTGGGAAGCAGGACTGGACTATTTGACACGGAGCAATATGTCTCCCCATTAATGCTGGTCTTATTAACTCTGCGTATGCAGAAAATTGTGGATTGTACTTCCAAACGATAGAATGAATCGGATATTTGGGTTTTATGTTGCATTGATATGTTTGTATGTTTACACGTATACTAAGAAGGAGCAGGATCACCGTTGTAATGTGAATGTACTGCCCAGTGTAGGAGAGGAGAGGAGGACTCTTTAGTTTCGTTCAGAGATGCAGCGTTGAAACAAGCCCATCGGCTCACTGAGTCCAAACCGACCAGCAATCACCCCGTACAGCAGCTTAGTTTAGTTTAGAGGTACAGCGCGGAATCCGGCCCTTCGGCCCACCGAGTCCACGCCGACCAGCGATCCCCGCACACTAACCACTATCCTACACATTAGGGAATAATTTATAATTTTACCGAAGCCAATTAACTTCCAAACCTGTACATCTTTGGAGTGTGAGGGGAAACCGGAGCACCCGGAGAAAACCCACACAGGTCGCGGGGAGAACATACAAGCTCCGTAGAGACAGCACCCGTAGTCAGGATGGATCCCCAGGTATTTGGCGCTGTAAGACAGCAATTCTACTGCTGTGCCACTGTGCCCTACATAGACCATGAGGAGACCATGGTGGCTCAGTACAATCAGAGAATGAATGCTCCGTCACCCTCTTTAATAAACTGCCAAGTGCCAGGGAGAAATGAATGCAGTTTCACATTCAATTATATTTTCTCTTGAGAAATAGCTCTGAGAGACTGTATCATGTATTATCGCCATCATAATGAAATGCATCACTTGCATAAACTCTGCTTTTCTCACTAACAAACTTTATAGATTTTGTTATGCATACACTGTGTGCCAAGTAGACACGGAAAAAAATCGGGTGCTTTGCTTTTTACTCCAAACCATTATCTATTATTTTGATTTATATTCCTCTCATCTGGGGAGAGTTATGCGTGCAAGATAGACATAAAGTGCTGGAGTAACTCAGTGTGTCAGGTAGTGTCTGGAGAAAAGGAATAGGTGACGTTTCGGGTCGAGACCCTTCTTCAAACTGAGTTTTAGTTTAGTTTAGATGTACAGCGCAGAAACAGGTCCTTTGGCCCACCGAGTCCATGCCAACGAGCGATCGCCGCACACTAGCACCGTCCTACACACACTAGGGCAAATTTACAATTTTACCGAAGCCAATTAACCTACAAACCTGTACGTCATTGGAGTGTGAGAGGAGGCCAGAGCACCCGGAGGAAACCCACGCTGCCACAAGGAAAACGCACAATCTCAGTACAGACAGCACCCGTAGTCAGGATCGAACCCAGGTCTCTGGTGCTGTACGGCAGCAACTCTACCACTCTGCCACTTCATATTGTCATATTTCTCAATGAAATTTTTACTTGCTGCAGCACAACACATAGAGAAACATAGTGAGATCCTTACATAACTTTCCTGGTGAACTTTAAGATTACACAAACATAATTCAGCCCTATTTCAGAATGCAGTTATTAATGAGTACTGCCGTAATTCTGCTGCCCGCGTCAGTTAGCAAACAGGGTGGCAGAGCGGCACAACTGGTAGAACTGCTGCTTCACAACGTCAGAGTCCCAGGTTCGATCCTGACCTCGGGTGTTGTCTTTGTGGAGTTTGCATGTTCTCCCTGTGAATGTGTGGGATTCCTCTGGGTGGGTGAAAGACCTGTGGGTTTGTTAGGTAATTGCTTCAGTAAAATGACTCCTATTGTGTCTGGAGTGGATGTGAAAGTGGAATAACATAGAACTAATGCAAATGAGTGATCGACAGTCGTCGTGGACTCATGGACTGAAGGAACCGTTTCCATGCTGTATCTCTAAATCTAAATCTAAAACTAAAAAACACAAATGCTTCAAAATATTTGCTCCATTTATGTAATTAAAACTGACACCAGCAGCATGGTGGAGCAGCGGTAGAGTTGCTACCTTACAGAGCTGGAGAACTGGGCTCGATCCTGACGGTGCTGTCTGTATGGAATTTGTACATTCTCCCTGTGATCACGTCATTGTTTTCCTGGGCGCTCAAGTTCCTCGCACACTCCAAACACGTACACGATTGTCGGTTAAATGGCTTTGGCAGAATTGTAAATTGTCCCTAGTGTGTGTAGGGTAGTGTTAGTATGTGGGGATTACTGGTCGGCACGGACCCAGTGTGCCGATGGGCCTGTTTCCACGCTGTATCTCTAAACTAAACTAAACTAAACCTTGGCGTGAGGTTCGATCCCAATCAAGGCCGCAGAGAATGCACGTAAAATGGGCCACAGTTAGAGAAAAGCCTGGACATTTTCTATCTGTGCATTCATCCAAAGGAGATCAATAGTAACTTTAACCACTTTTACAGGAATCCTCTGCTTTAGTTGGGTCAATGGGCAAAGATGATTAATTCCTGCTTGTGCTATGCTGGCATGTGATGTGCATAGTTGCGCTGTTCAGAAGGCTATTCCAGTCACTTACATATATATGTGTGTTTATAATATACTAAATATATATATATATATATACCACACACACAACCAAAACAGCATTAATATATATACTGTACATAATCTCGCTCTCCCGCTCTCCCGCTCTCCCGCTCTCCCGCTCTCCCGCTCTCCCGCTCTCCCGCCCCTCTTACTCTTTAGGGCCTGTCCCACTTGGGCGTCATTTACGCTACATAATTTATGCGTTACGATGCATGATGCGCGCATGGCGTGCACTACGCTCGCATTGTACATCATATTGTTGCATTGAGCACCCAGGAAAACAATGACGTGATCACAGGGAGAATGTACAAATTCCATACAGCCAGCACCGTCAGGATCGAGCCCAGTTCTCCAGCTCTGTAAGGTAGCAACTCTACCGCTGCTCCACCATGCTGCTGGTGTCAGTTTTAATGACATAAATGGAGCAAATATTTTGAAGCATTTGTTTTTTTTAGTTTTAGATTTAGATTTAGAGATACAGCATGGAAACGGATCCTTCAGTCCAAACTAGTGTTTGCTAGTGCTGTCGGGGAGGATTTAAACTAATGTGGCAGGGGGATGGGTGCAAGAGCAGAGAGGCAGGGGGGTGTAAAGTGAGGGTAGAAGCAATAGGTAGCAAGGTGAAAAGTAAAAGTGCAGGCAGACAAAACCAGGGCAAAAATCAAAAAGGGCCACTTTTCAACATCATTGTATAAGGGGTAAGAGTGTTGTAAAGACAAGCCTGAAGGCTTTGTATCTTAATGCAAGGAGCATTCGTAATAAGGTGGATGAGTTGAATGTGCAGATAGTTATTAATGAATATGATATAGTTGGGATCACGGAGACATGGCTCCAGGGTGACCAAGGCTGGGAGCTGAACATCCAGGGATATTCAATATTCAGGAGGGATAGACAGAAAGGAAAAAGAGGTGGGGTAGCGTTGCTGGTTAGAGAGGAGATTAACGCAATAGAAAGGAAGGACATTAGCTTGGAGGATGTGGAATCGATATGGGTAGAGCTGTGAAACACTAAGGGGCAGAAAACGCTAGTGGGTGTTGTGTACAGGCCACCTAACAGTAGTAGTGGAGTTGGGGATGGCATCAAACAGGAAATTAGAAATGCGTGCAACAAAGGTAAAACAGTTATAATGGGTGACTTCAATCTACATATAGATTGGGTGAATTAAATTGGCAGGGGTGCTGAGGAAGAGGATTTCTTGGAATGTAACCCAACATGTAGAAGAACCAACGAGAGAGCAGGCTATGCTAGACTGGGTATTGAGTAATGAGGAAGGGTTAGTTAGCAGTCTTGTTGTGCGTTGCCCCTTGGGCAAGAGTGACTATAATATGGTTGAGTTCTTCATTAGGATGGAGAGTGACATTGTTAATTCAGAAACAAGGGTCCTGAACTTAAAGAAAGGTGACTTTGAGGGTATGAGACGTGAATTGGCCAAGATAGACTGGCCAATGATTCTTAAAGGGTTGACGGTGGATATGCAATGGAAGGCATTTAAAAACTGCATGGATGAACTACAACAAGTGTTCATCCCAGTTTGGCAAAAAAATAAATCAGGGAAGGTAGTGCATCCGTGGATAACAAGGGAAATCAGGGATAGTATCAAAACAAAAGAGGAAGCCTACAAATTAGCCAGAACAAGCAGCCTACCAGAGGACTGGGAGACATTCAGAGTCCAGCAGAGGAGGACAAAAGGCTTAATTAGGAAAGGGAAAATAGATTATGAAAGAAAACTGGCAGGGAACATAAAAACTGACTGCAAAAGTTTTTATAGATATGTCAAGAGGAAAAGATTAGTTAAAACAAATGTAGGTCCCTTGCAGTCAGAAACAGGCGAATTGATCATAGGGAACAAGGACATGGCAGACCAATTGAATAATTACTTTGGTTCTGTCTTCACTAAGGAAGACATAAATAATCTGCCGGAAATAGCAAGGGACCGGGGGTTAAATGAGATGGAGTAACTGAGTGAAATCCAGGTTAGCCGGGAAGGTAAATTGAATGGATTAAAGGCCGATAAATCCCCAGGGCTGGATAAGTTGCATCCTAGAACACTTAACCATATAACCATATAACAATTTCAGCACGGAAACAGGCCATCTCGACCCTTCTAGTCCGTGCCGAACACGCATTCTCCCCTAGTCCCATATACCTGCGCTCAGACCATAACCCTCCATTCCTTTCCCGTCCATATAACTATCCAATTTATTTTTAAATGATAAAAACGAACCTGCCTCCACCACCTTCACTTAAGGAAGTAGCCGCAGAAATAGTGGATGCATTAGTGATCATTTTTCAAAACTCTTTAGATTCTGGAGTAGTTCTTGAGGGCTGGAGGGTAGCGAATGTAACCCCACTTTTTAAAAAGGGAGGGAGAGAGAAAACGGGAAATTACAGACCAGTTAGTCTAACATCGGTGGTGGGGAAAATTCTGGAGTCAGTTATTAAAGGTGGGATAGCAGCACATTTGGAAAGTGGTGAAATCATTGGACAAAGTCAGCATGGATTTATGAAAGGTAAATCATGTCTGACGAATCTTATAGAATTTTTCGAGGATGTAACTAGTAGAGTGGACAAGGGAGAACCAGTGGATGTGTTATATCTGGACTTTCAGAAGGCTTTCGACAAGGTCCCACATAAGAGATTAGCAATCAAACTTAAAGCACATGGTATTGGGGGTTCAGTATTGATGTGGATAGAGAACTGGCTGGCAGACAGGAAGCAAAGAGTAGGAGTAAACGTGTCCTTTTCAGAATGGCAGGCAGTGACTAGTGGGGTACTGCAAGGCTCAGTGCTGGGACCCCAGCTATTTACAATATATATTAATTATCTGGATGAGGGAATTGAATGCAACATCTCCAGGTTTGCGGATGACACGAAGCTGGGGGGCAGTGTTAGCTGTGAGGAGGATGCTAGGAGGCTGCAAGGTGACTTGGATAGGTTGGGTGAGTGGGCAAAGGCATGGCAGATGCAGTATAATGTGGATAAATGTGAGGTTATCCACTTTGGTGGCAAAAACAGGAAAGTAGACTATTATCTGAATGGTGGCCGATTAGGAAAAGGGGAGATGCAACGAGACCTGGGTGCCATGGTACACCAGTCATTAAAAGTAGGAACGCAGGTGCAGCAGGCAGTGAGGAAAGCAAATGGTATGTTAGCATTCATAGCAAAAGGATTTGAGTATAAGAGCAGGGAGGTTCTACTGCAGTTGTACAGGGCCTTGGTGAGACCACACCTGGAGTATTGCTTACAGTTTTGGTCTCCTAATCTGAGGAAAGACATTCTTGCCATAGAGGGAGTACAGAGAAGGTTAACCAGACTGATTCCTGGGATGGCAGGACTTTCATATGAAGAAAGACTGGATAGACTCGGCTTGTACACGTTGGAATTCAGAAGACTGAGGGGGGATCTTATAGAAACGTACACAATTCTTAAGGGGTTGGACAGGCTAGATGCAGGAAGATTATTCCCGATGTTGGGGAAGTCCAGAACTAGGGGTCACAGTTTAAGGATAAGAGGGAAGACTTTTAGGACCGAGATGAGGAAATCATTTTTTTACACAGAGAGTGGTGAATCTGTGGAATTCTCTGCCACAGAAGGTAGTTGAGGCCAGTTCATTGGCTATATTTAAGAGGGAGTTAGATGTGGCCCTTGTGGCTAAAGGGATCAGGGGGTATGGAGAGAAGGCAGGGATGGGATACTGAGTTGGATGATCAGCCATGATCATATTGAATGGCGGTGCAGGCTCGAAGGGCTGAATGGCCTACTCCTGCACCTATTTTCTATGTTTCTATGATGCGCGGCGTCCCAGGATTTTGAGATTCACGAAATCTTCGCTCGCCACCTGCGTGACACGCAAATGACGCCCAAGTGGGATAGGCCCTTTTCTCTATCTATCTGTCTCTGTCCCTCCCTCTAGCTCTCTTGCTCTCCCTCTCTCTCTCGCGTCTCCCCCTCCCTCTCTGACTTTGTCTCCATTTCTCTCTCACTCTCCCCTCTCTCTCACCTTCTCTCTCTACATATATAAGAGGAGAAGAAAGCGGCCACTGACAGAAAGTTAATTGATGCTCAGTCTAAAGTAGTACATACATGTGATACATCAACTGCTGACAAAGCCCTGATGTGAAGCTAACTGGGCCGCTATGCTCAACCAGGCTTCTCTTCGAGTGGATCAATACTCACTAAAAGAACACACGCACACATTGAACTTCCAAAGGAGTTTGATTAAAGTTTTTGCTGAAACTTTGATCCACATTGATCTTTTTGAACCAAAGATTCAACGTCACTAATGTACAGGCAGAGGAGACTAACGTGGCATTATGTTCAGCTCAGATATTGTGGGCCTGTTCCCGTGCTGTACTGTTCCATATGCTACCCGAGAAATAGCGTTATGGTTATACTAGATATATTGGCATCAAAACATATTTTTAAGGGGACTTCCACCTTCTTCTGACCCCCACAAGAATAAGATACAGATATTTCGAGTTTAGTACCATGAAGGACAGAAGGATTCAAAAACATGTTTTGATGCTCATGTTTCAGGCTGATAATAACAATATTCCTCAGATAGAACATAGAACAGTACAGCATAGAAACAGGCCTTTCTGCCCCAAATATCTGAGCTGAACATAATGCCAAGTTAATCTCTGCACATGATCAGTGATGTTGAATATTTGGTTCAAAAAAATCAATGTGGATTAAAGCTTTAGCAAAATATTTTATCAAACTCCGTTGTAAGTTCTGTTGTGTGTGTGTGTGTATGTGTGTGTATGTGTGTGTATGTGTGTGTGTGTGTGTGAGTGTGTGTGAGTGTGTGTGTGTGTGTGTGAGTGTGTGTGTGTGAGTGTGTGTGAGTGTGTGTGAGTGAGTGAGTGAGTGATCTTGTGGTGAGTATTGATCCACTCGAAGAGAAGCCTCATTGTACATAGTGGCACAGTTAGCTTCACATCAGGGCTTCACATCATGGCTCCTCAGCCTGCACATGATCCATGTACCCCCATTCCCTGCATCTCCATGTGCCTATCCAAAAGGGACGACAGATGGCACAATGGGCTAAGTGTTCGGCTGGCAACCGGGAGGTAGCTGGTTCAAATCCCGCTTGGAGTGCATACTGTCGTTGTGTCCTTGGGCAAGACACTTCACCCACCTTTGCCTGTGTGTGTCCTTGGGCAAGACACTTCACCCACCTTTGCCTGTGTGTGTGAATGTAATTATGTGAAGCACTTTGGGGTCAATGCAAGTTGACTAAAAATGTGCTATATAAATAAAGAAAAACAAAACAAACAAAAGCCTTCTTAAACGCCACTACCGTATCTGCTCCTACCACCATCCCTGGCACCCACATCTCTGTGTGTAAAAAACCTGCCCTGCACATCTAATTTAAACATTTTCCCTCTGATCTCAAAGCTACACCTTCTAGCCGTTGACATTTCTGTCCTGAAAAAAGGGTTCTCTATATCCTTTTTATGCTTCTCTTAATTTTGTAAACTTCTATCAGGAATCCTCTCAACCTCAGATGCTTCAGAGTAAACAATTCCTTGAATGAATATTTCACAGAGAGACTTGATGGAGTTTGATGTTATTGATGTCCGTTTCTCCGAGTTATATCCATTGCTGGATATAAGAACCCTTTCTGTGTTTGTTAGATCAATCTACAATGATAGATCTTTGGTCCATATACGAAGGACCTCTGGTCACCCAGGGAACTCCATGGCAATTAAGGACTTGGGGACTTCAGTCTGATGAAGGGTTCACAACCTGAAGCGTCACCTATCCCTGTTCACCAGAGATGCTGACTTTAGTGTAAAAACGGGTCCCAACCCAAAATGTCACCGATCCATGTTCTCCAGAGATGCTGCCTATCCAAACATCTGCAGTTCCTTGTTTCGTTTAGTTTCGAGATACAGTGCAGTAACAGGCCCTTCAGCCCACCGAGTCTGTGCCAACAAGCGATCCCCATACACTAACACTATCCTACACACTAGGGACAATTTACAACTTTACCAAAGCCAATTAACCACTAAGTCTGTAGACTTGAACTTGAGCTTTAGATTCTGGGAGGAAACCGGAGCACCCGGTGAAAACCCACGCGATCACGGGAAGAACGCGCAAACTCCACACAGACAGTACCTGTAGTCGGGATCAAACAGGGTCTCTGGCGCTGAAAGGCAGCAACTCTACCGTTGCTCCACCATGCCACCCCAGTTATCTATATTCAGCCTATCATGTTCATGTTTATCAAAATGAAACTACTGAGGTTAGTTTATGTCAAACCTGTAACAATTCTTAAAATGAACATTGGTAGAGTTACAACAGTGAATCTAAATCACAAAAAGCCGGGGTAACTCAGCGGGACAGGCAGCATCTCTGGAGAGAAGGAATGGGTGACGTTTCGGGTCGAGACCCTTCTTCAGACTGGTTAGGGATAAGGGAAACGAGAGATATAGATGGTGATGTAGAGAGATAAAGAACAATGAATGAAAGATATGCAAAAAAGTAACAACGATAAAGGAAACAGGAGGAAACAATTGTAAGCTGTTTGTAGGGTGAAAATGAGGAGCTAGTGTGACTTGGGTGGGAGAGGGATAGAGAGAGAGAAAATGTCGGGGCTATCTGAAGTGAGATAAATCAATATTCATACCACTGGGCTGAAAGATGCTGTTCCTCCAATTTGCATTTAGCCTCACTCTGACAATGGAGGAGACCGAGGACAGAAAGGTCTGTGAGGGAATGGGGAGAATTAAAAATGTCCAGGAACCGGGCGATTAGGTTGGCTGAGCGAAGGTGTTCGGCGAAACGATCGCCCAGTCTGCATTTTGATCGCCCAGTCCACATCTTGAACAACGGATACAGTAGATGAGGTTGGAGGAGGTGCAAGTGAACCTCTGCCTAACCTGAAAGGACCATCGGGGTCCCTGGACAGGGTCGGGGAAGGAGGGATAGGGACAGGTGTTGCATCTTCTGTGGTTGCAGGGGAAGGTTGAAGGGGCTGTCCCACTGCGGTGACCTAATCTGCAAGTTTAGACGAGCTTGCCCTCGACTCAAACTCGCAGCATGGTCAACATATGGTCCTTGGAGGTCCTATGAGATCACTGGAACTCTCCTTCATGCTCGAGGGAAGTTCCCGAATACTCGCGGCCTCAGCTAGGTAGCGGAAAGATTTTCAGCATGTTGAAAAAGTTTCCGCGAGTAAAATTTGGTTGGTGTGGTTCTTTTTAACTCGACGTTCAGTGGAGTGGGGTCGCTATTTAGTTACAGGCAGTCGAGGGCAGCCGTAGGCAATCTCCTTCGCTGACCGGGCATTTTGATTGGCTCATTGGAGTTTTCAGGACCAGGGAAAACCGACCGGTAGGTAAAATGCCTGCTAAACTTTATTATACTTCTCAAAAGTGTCTCCTCCCCTTCTCTCCCCTTATCTCCCCTTCTCTCCCCTTCTCTCCCACCCCCCCCCCCCCCCCGCACTCTCTAAAGGACTTAAAGTTACTGTGCAGCCGTCTTTAACCTTCCTCTTCATCGGGGGTGTCAATTTCAGACAGGGCTCCCCCGCTTTCCCTGGCCCTCGCCTTTGCGATGTGTTTGTGTGTGTGTGTGTGCGTGTGTGTGTGTGTGTGTGTGCGCGCGCGTGTGTGTGTGTGTGTGTGTGTGTGTGTTTGTGCAATCGGTCGATCCAGAATAATGTTTTCCTCCCAAACTCCAAAGGCGTACAGGTTTGTAGGCTCATCATCTACAGTAAAGATTGTAAATTGTCGCCAGTCGAGGTTTTCCAGGCGAGTGCCCTCGAGCTTGAAGGTCGAAGACACTCTTCTTAACTCGCGGATTAGGTCGCCACAGTGGGACAGCCCCTTGACTCATTCCTTCCCACCCAAACCACCACCTCCCTAGTTACCTTCCCCTGCAACCGGATCGGACCGAGTCATAAATTGTCACTAGATTTTGCAATAGTGTCAATGGACTTTTAGTTTAGTTTAGAGATACAAGTCGGAACAGGGGCCCACCGAGTCCCCACCAACTAGTGATTCTATGTACAGTAGCACTATCCTACACACTAGGGACAATTTAACCAAAGCCAATTAACCTCCAAATCTATATGTCTTTAGAGTGTGGGAGGAAAGTGGAACACATGGAGAAAACCCACGTGGTCACAGGGAGAATGCGCAAACTCCGTATAGATCGCACCCGTAGTCAGGATCGAACCCGGGTCTCTAGTGCTGTAAGGCAGCAGCTCCACCCCTGTGCCACCGTGTCGCCCCTGTTTAACAAATTATTTGTCTCCTTTCGTGGCGCCAAAGATTTACTAAAAGACAGCAATTTATTAATTTTCTATCGCACGTAAGTTTTGACAAGTGTAAACAAAAGGAAACAATGGAATGATCAAATGCGCTGGCACGCTGGTGCAGCTTGCAATTGGTGTGAAGCAGCAACCATTCCATAAGTGGCTCATCTCCACATCAACACATAAATTTAGCACACCACTTACATAACATCTGCTGCAGAGCGCAGAACTGAAGTGTGGCATTAACTGAAGGAACAGAGACCCTCATTTAAGCTTCAAAAGGATATGTAAAAAGACATTTGTTGGTTTAAGGTACGAGAACATGCTCTGAATAATCCATGGCTACTTTACTATTCCTGGACTGATTGGTGTTCCAGTTTTTCAGAGCATCTTTGCAGAACTCTGATTGTGGTGTGTATGTATAATGGTTTCCTTAGGGGAAGAGGTTAGAGGAAAGATAGCTAAAGCGGTCTATCTGTGCATACCCATGTCGTTAGCTGATCTAATTCTCCCAGAGGTAACTCACAAAGGAAATGCTTGGGAGCCTTCTTATCCTGTTATACACACTCTAATTATACTTTGACGATTAAAAAGCTAAAACAAAAAGGCACTTAATTGGACTTTGGTTCTCAGATCACTAATTTGACTGAGGTGCTGATGGTCGCTGGTTGGAAATTACTAAGTGCTGTTTGGCTCTCGCTAGTTTAGTTTCGTTTAGTTTACAGATACAGCATGGGAACAGGCTCTTCGGCCCATCGAGTCCGTGCCGACCATCGATCACCCGTTCACACTAGTTCCATGTCATCCCACTTTCCCAACTACTCCCGACACACTAGGGGGCAGTTTATGGAGGAGAAATTAGCCTGCAACCCCACACGACTCTGGGACGTGGGTTTAAACCAGAACCCATGCAGTCACAGCATAATTCTCCCAACCAGTGCGCAATGTATGCTTGAAAGGAACTATGCAGAAAGAGTAATCTCTGTGCAATGTAAGAACACAAGAAAATTGGAACGTCAAGCATAGACGAATGAAGAACTGGACTAGACTACAGCCAACAGGTAGCAGATATTTAGAAAAGACTCAAAATACTGGAGTTCTTCAACGGGTCAGGCAGCATCTCTGCAGAACATGGATAGGTGTCATTTCAGGTTGCGACTCTTCTTCAGACCTCTTTCCTTGATAAACCTGCATCAGCTCCTTCTTCCGCAGATATTTAGCACTAGTCAATGTGACTCAGGCCGTGTAGATCCTCCAAAATGTACATGATTGGCAAATATGGTTATCAGTTTAGTTTAGTTGAGAAAAAGGGTGTGGAATCCGGCCCTTCGGTCCACTGAGATAGCACCGCCCAGTGGTCGCTCCGTACATTAGCACCGTCCTACAATACTTACCTTCAGCGGTGCTGCAATTCTGCCACTGGCCCTGTGCACTATTTTGGCGCCTTTGAGGGAGGGGCGGGGTTAAAACGCGTTTTTTTCCTACCTTGTCCTGGAATATATTTGGTTGGAGTGCAAGCTTTTGCTGAAGAATCGTTCCGACGGGCGTTCTGTGTATTTTTTTTCTAAATAGCCCGACAAGTTCAGCGCTGGAGTAATTTTAAAATCAGCTTCTAAAGCCATCAACGCCGACAACGGGGACGGATTTCAGGTACGGGACAGGTAAAAGAAAGCCGTTTATTTTATGTATAAAAGTGCTCCTTAAGATGCCTTTAGTTCACATTTTAAGTTGCGAAATGGTGATTTTTTCCCTATACGAACCGGCAGTATTTTTCCTGCCGATATGGGTTATAAATTCACCGCAAACCGCAACTTTCCAAATGATCGCGTTCCAGAAAAACCCACTTGCAAGATGATTTAAATGGCCATTAATTTACAGGTATTAAACATTAAGTTCCTTCCATTTGGCCTATAAATCCATGACAATGAGATTTTAAAATTATGTTATATTGTGAATTCTTGTGTGAATGTTATTTGGACACTTAGGCTATTTAAAAATGTTAATCTATTCTTAAGAAATTGATAGATGTTTAGATCTAGTAATTGAATTTTATAATTTGCTACAATTAGGTAACTAACTAATGATATGCTTTAATTTCAAGTCATCTAAGTAAGATTGTTTCATATTTGTTTCAGAATGCTTCAATCTATAATAACTGAACATTTCTTTCAGTTCTCTTAATTTTTAAGAAAGTTATGGGCTTTTGACTGTCCACAATCACAGCTTTTGTGTTAAGTCAATGGAAAAGGAATAGGGAACAAGATGCTGATTTCCGAGTATGAAAATGGCCATAACTTTTTTAATACAGAAGATATGAAAGTGAATTAGGTGTCAAATTAAACTTCTTTTTATGCTTTATCTGATGGGATAAATTACAGACCTGATATTTAAAATCTCAAAATTTTGTAACATTGCTACACACTGGCGACAATTTACAATCTTTACTGTAGATGATGAGCCTACAAACCTGTACGCCTTTGGAGTTTGGGAGGAAACCAGAGCACCCGGGGAAGACAAGAGAGACAAGACAAGGGGCATTTATTTGTCACATGTACCAATTGGTACAGTGAAATGTGTGGTCACCATACAGCCATACGAATAATAAAAAGCATAGAACACGATAGTCTTTAACACAGACATCCCCACACAGCGGAATCAAAGTTTCCCACTGTGAGGGAAGGCACCAAAGTTCAGTCATCCTCCTCTGTTGTTCTGTTGTTCACCCGAGGTCGGGGGGCTCCTGAACCCCCCGCAGTCGCCGTTACGGGCGGCCCGATGTTCAGGCCTGCTCGCCGGATGATGGAACTCCGACGTCAGAACGGGAGATCATTCTCAGCGGCTTGGACTTCCGAATCAGTCACTTCCTACCGGAGACCGCGGCACCCGAAGTCCACTGGCTGAGCTGGGCGGAGATTCACGCTGGCGGCCCTCGGCAAAGGGATCCCAGGACTCCGTGATGTTGAAGTCAGCGCCACCCGCGCTGGAAGCTCTGCAAACCACAGCTCCACGATGTTGAAGCAGCAGGCCCAACACTCCAGAGCTTCAACGGCGATCCAGGTAAGGAATCGCCCGCTCCGTGGTGAATCCAGTGCTGCACCACCGCTGCTGAAGCTTTGACCGGTCCCCGGCAGGAAAGATGGCGCCAATCCGGTTGGTAGGCCTCGTGGGGGGGGGGCGAAGATGCGACTCTGAGAACAGTCGCATCCTCGCCAGGAAGTGACTGAGAAACGGTTTTCCTCTTACCCTACCCCCCTCCCCCACATAGAAATACTAAAAAAATCCTCCAAACCATACTTTTAAACAAACTAAAAAAAAATTTAAAGATAGAAAAACAGACAGACTGTAGGCAGAGGCTGCCATCAATGCGGCGCCCCTAGTGGCCAATGTGGAAAACCCATGTGGTCATGGAGAGTATGTACAAACTCCTACAGTCAGCAGCCATAGTCAGGATCGAACCGGGGTCTCTGACGCTGTATGGCGGCCACTCTACCATGCTGCCCCAAATTGTAATGCAGGGTGGTGTAGGCCGCATTATAGTACTGAATTCTACTTCCTATATCAGCCCATTATTCTATTGCTGGGGAAATAAGCAAATGGAGGTGTACTTCCCTGAGCACTTATTTCACTTGAATATACTTTGTGACAGTTGATCTGAGAGGCAGCGCTTGGATGTCAAGAGGAATAATTGTGACTCCATCAAAAAAAAACCCCAACCTCATTATTCCCTAATCCCACTGTTTTATTTCCAGGATGACCTCAGATACAAGAGAAGGCTTTGAAAAATACAGTGGAGCCAAGCACTCGTCTCCAAAAAATACATCATTTATATTCTCCCATGATGTTGCCTTTATTTTTGCAAAAATAACAATCTTAACAATAAAATTTTACTTTACTTTGCAATAGTTTAGTTTAGAGATACATTGGGGAAATAGACCCTTCAGCCCACCGAGTCCACGTCAACCATCGATCACCCGTTCACTAGTTCTCTGTTATCCAACTTTTGCATCCAACACACTAGGGGAATTTACAGAGGCCGATTAACCTACAAACCTGCACACCTTTGGAATGTGGGAAAAACCGGAGCACCCAGAGAAAACCCACGTGGTCACAGGGAGAATGTACAAACTCTGCGCAGACAGCACCCGTAGTCAGGATCGAACCTGAGTCTCTGGCGCTATAAGGCTGCAACTCTACTGCAGCGCCATCGTGCTGCTCTGTAAATGGAAAGTGCATTCTCCGTTAGAAGCACATTTCCTATTCTCTCTTCACCATCATGAACTAGTGTCCCAAGTTTGCTTACATCTGCTCTATCTTACACTTTTTTTATTTGTGATTGTGTATTAACATAGAAATTGCTTCATAATGTTGATCTATGCAGAAGATTATTACTACTGCCACCCATTTAAATTATTGGTCATTATCAAATGCCTCAGTGACTTCTTAAACTTTCATCAAGTCGGGCTGTAATCATACTTGGTCTATTTCTTTTCTACATTCACGGCGCTTGAGAAAAATCAACCAATGGGTCATGTAAACAAAACATTTCTTTAAATGGAGCACACAGACCCCATGTACTGAGCACACAAAGCAACTCATAAAAGGGTGGATTTATTGCACTTTAATTTCTATTCATGATTTCATCAAAGTCTGACTGGCTCTGTTTGCATGGGATTTACCCCGTCTCCGCACACATCCTTATTATATTACACCAGAGTCTTTCTTTAAACGCACCACGCTTCACATCTTATTCTTCAATAAGTTGTTAAACTATTCAAAAATCATTATTCAATTTTAAGCAGGAAAGGGTGCAGAGAGGATTTATAAGGATGTTGCCAGGACTCGAGGGCCTGAGCTATAGGGAGAGGTTGAGCAGGCTAAGATGTTATCCCTTGGAGCGCAGGAGGATAACAGATGATCCTGCAGAGGTTTTATAAGATCATGAGAGGATTAGACATGGTAAATGCAGTCTTTTACCCAGGGAAAGTTAATTAAGAACCAGAGGACGTAGGTTTAAGGTGAGGGGGGGAAGATTTAATAGGCAACCTTTTCTTACACAAAGGGTGTTGGGTGCATGGAACAAGCTGCTGGAAGAGTTAGTTGAGGCGGGTACTAACAGAATGTTTAAAAAACATTTGGACAGGTACATGGATAGGATAGGTTTAAAGGGTTGTAGGCCAAACACAGGCTGGTCGGCCTATTGTAGATGCGGCATGTTGGTCGGTTTGGGCAAGTTGGGCCGAAGGGCCTGTTTCCACACTGTCTGACTATGACTTTTTATAACTCTAATTCCACAAAATCCTTTTGTCAATTAACCTTTTATTCGCTGATGTAGGTTCATTAACAAAAGAGACGGGATTTCATGGAATTATTCAATTATTTGGATATCGCAGGTAAGATATCTTCTTACCCCTGCTTCTAAACCCTTTATCATTCTCAGTATCTCTCAGCAACATTGCTGCTCTTATGAGGTTCTCAGAACCCAATCTATATCTACAAGCTTGTGTCACAGTTTTGCAATCACATTCACTGAATAAAAATAGAACTGAGGAGATAAAACCAACATGAATCAAATCACATAAAGTGTCTTGAATTTGCCAACGAGTCTTTTTGTGTGTGTTGTCTGGGTCTATGGGCCAGAGATGCTGCAGCAAGCAAGAATTTTCATTATACCTGTACTGCACTGTACTTGTGCATATGACAATAAACTTAACTTGATTGAAGGAACTACTGAAAACCAACAGAGATAGACACACAAAAGCTGGAGTATAACAGCAGCTCAGGCAGCGTCTCTGGAGAAAAGGAATAGATGACGTTTCGGGTCGAGACCCTTCTTCAGA
Organism: Amblyraja radiata; assembly: GCF_010909765.2. NCBI lineage: Eukaryota > Metazoa > Chordata > Chondrichthyes > Rajiformes > Rajidae > Amblyraja > Amblyraja radiata. Next base: position 13,552,175 of record NC_045980.1, on the reverse strand, counting down.
TAACCCGTGAACACTCGGGGGAGTACAATAACATTTTGTGTAAAGAGAATTTTGTATCACTCTATGTGCTTGCAGTAAGAAATGTGAAGCATTTTCTCAGTAGTTTAAAATACTCTGGAATTTTTACAGGTGTACGGTAGAGAACATATCAGTGAGTCGGATGCCCAGGAATGATGAAGATTATAAAATGTTAAAAGCGCTGCCACTCCATCACGGGTACTGACCTCCCCACCAGAAAAGGGATCTCTCGGAGATGCAGCCAGCATCATCAAAGACCCACACCACCCTGGCCACATTCTCATTTCACTCCTGCCATCGAGAAGAACCACAAAGCACCAGGTCCAGAGTTGCTTCTTCCCAACTCCACCACGTTGTTGAACACCGCACACCACTAACAATGAACTATACACTGACTTTAGTTGCACTATGGACCAGGTTTTTTTAACACAGGTATTAGGGTCATTGATTTATTGGGTTTTATTGTTTATTATATAGTCTATGTTTATTGTTCTGCAGTTGGTACATATAACAATTAAACACTTTTGACTCTTTAGACTAAAGTAATAAAGAATAAAAATATTCAAAAATGTGCATTATTTTCGGCATTGTTCTGCTGCCAGGGCTGCACAAATGTGCAGCATTAGAGTTGTTGCCTCACAGCACCAGACACCTGGGTTCGACCTTGACCTCGGGTGCTGGCTGAGTGGAGTTTGCACGTTGTCCCTGTGGCCGCACGGGTTTGCTCCAGGTGCTCCGGTTTCTTCCCACATCCCAAAAACGTGCGGATTTGTAGGTTAATTGGCTTCTGAAAATTGCCCCTAGTGTGTAGGGAGCGGATGAGAAAGTGGTATAATACAGAACCAAAGAACGGGTGATTGGTGATCAGCATGGCCTCGCTGGTCTCTTTCCACGCTGCATCTCAAAACTAAACTAAATTTGAAATACTTTAAAACGAACCACAGAATTATCTTTTGTTATTGGCCCAGAAATCGTATTGTACGTCCAGAAGATAGGCACAAAGTGCTGGAGTAACTCAGCGGGTCAGGCAGCATCTCTGGAGAAAAAGATGGGTGACATTTTGGGTCGGAACAGACGACCAAGGAAGGGTGAAGCCCACAATGGTCCATTGTTGGCTGGGGAAGAGATGATAACGAAAGGATACATGTTTAAGCTGCTTCCTTTCCCTTCCTCACAATCCAACCCTGGAGTCCACCATCAACCCTACGCACATTCCCACAACCTCCACCACCCCAGTTCTGCTGAATTTCATACTCGTTCTCCACAGTTTAATGGATGAAACCCCCCACCACACAGGGCCAAGCCAATTCCACACTTGCCCATCCCACACTTGCCCATCCCACTGACAGTATCTGCATCACCTTCAGTCCCATCAACACCCAGGATCGTCACGGTCTACGCAAGGGACCACTTCAGCACTCGCTCTGTTTATTGATGCTAACCTGACTATAATTAACGGGGGGGAGAATTCACTACCAACTTACCTTGTTTCCTGTAATGAGCAATCAAACCATGCTGTCTCCCTGCTACTTCAGATCTAATTCACCTCCTTCAACTTAATCATTCCACTCACACTCCATCCTCAATTTTAATATTGCTGAGGGATAATTGAAAATCAATTTAAAAAGGATATAGAGTAATTAAGTCATACCGCATGGAAACAGGCCCTTCAGCCCAACTTACCCACGCAGACCCACATGCCCCATCTACACTAGTCCCACTTGCCTGCCTTTGGCCTATGTCCCTCCAAACCTGCCCTATCCATGTGCCTGTCTAAATATGTTTTAACAGTCACGATAGTAACTGCTACAAAAATAATAGCCACTCAGAAGGAACTGTGAATGCAGTTAAATCACAGTCATTCAGTTATGCGACCCATTACATTAAAAAACATGATGTAAATGGATTTGTATAGGTGACGTATAGGGTGGACAATAATGAGAGTAATGACTCGATGGCGATTATGTCACGTGAGGTGTATCATGCCATGAACAAGCCGTCCAACAACAAAGCAAGTGGCTTGGATCATATTTCTGCTGAACATCTGTCTAAACAATTGAAAGCCTGTAATACTGGGTCTACAGCTGTGGAGATACTGGTATCATTCATTTAATCTGGATTTTTAACATGTATTGTGTTTTTAAAAATATATAATTTATGATGCTTTTATAAGTGATATACTAAGATTGTATATGTACTTTATGATATTTTTTTTAATATGCAATGCATTTTTTTTTAATGTAATGTTGCCCCTTGTCTGGACATCGTGTCCGTAATAAAGTATTATTATTATTATTTGATCCATATTGATGGCAGTGAATTACTGATGCAGATCCGAGGTGCCCACAGACCTTAATATAAAACAGTGAACCCACTGGAGATCTGTTAGTTGAACTAAAATCACAAGATCACAACTAGTGTATTAACATAATGGTGTTAATAAATTGCAAAATTGTTCTTCAGCACATCAGGGAGGTTGTTAGCACTTGGCTTCACCAATGATGTAATAGCTGGTAAAACTCATGATAAAACCCCCTCACCCTGTTTTGTCAAAATTATATTCCAGCAGAACCTGCTGACAACTAAACCTTAATTTAAAAGCTAAAGGCTCAAGTAAATATTACAGATCTGTGGCAGCGTTGAGCAGGTAGTTTGTTCATGCTATGAATATGAATAGCTTTAGGTTTCATACACTGGATAATGGTTTGAGGATCTGTCCTTGAACTAAATTCCTGGTATCGTATCCTCCGTGCATGTACAAATTTAGACTGCGAGAGATGCAGCACGGAAACAGGCCCTTCGGCCCAGCGAGTCTGCGCCGACCAGTGATCACCCCGTACACCAGCACTATCCTACACCCCAGGGACAATTTTCTATTTTAACCAAAGCCAATTATCCTCCAAACCTGTGCGTCTTTGGAGTGTGGGAGGAAGCCGGAGCACCCAGTGAAAACCCATGTGGTCACAGGGAGAACGGACAAACTCCGTATAGACAGCACCCGTAGTTCTTCAACTATCTTATTAACTACTGGCGGGGTTTAAGTCATAAATGGAACTGAGTCTTTTCATCTTTGTTATCTATGCAAACTGTTCCTTACAAACTCTCCTTCATCAATTTGTTCTCTGAAATTTTTCCCAGCACTCATTAACTGCACATTTCTCCATGACAACTAAAGGGACAGCATGGCAGGTCAAATTCCTATTGCATTTACCCATCAACGTGTCGTTGCCAAACAAATCCAAGGGGGCACAGGGAACTGCAGATGCAGGAATCGTGCGTAGAAAGCAAAGTGCTTAGGGTAACTCAGCCGGTCATGCAGCATCTCCGGAGGATGTGGATGGTCAGGGCTGAAGAAGGGTCCCGTCCCGAAACGCCGCCTACCCACGAGCTCCAGGGATGCTGCCTGAAACGCTGAGTTACTCCAGCACTTTGTGTTCTGCCCACTTTGGTTGGCTGCAGACTTTGATGCCAACACTGAGAAGCATGTTAGCTAGGATATTAAGTCAATTCAGTTCAGTTTGTTAGTCATGTATACCAAGGTACAGTGAAAAGTCTACTGTTACTCTGGTAACCTGCAGTTTATACAGCCACATGTGATGCCAACATTGACATCTTTCCACAGCTGTGATGGAATACACGAGTCAGAGTGCGGCCAAACACAAACTGGAGGAACTGCACCTTGTATTTCACTTGGGTCGCTTACACCCCAGCAGTATGATTATTGATTTCTATCATTTTAAGTAACCCTTTTTCTCTCTCTTTCCGTCCCTCTCCCACCCTACTAGTTTCTCTGTCATCCTGCTTAGTTTGACTGTTTGTACCCCCTCGTTATCTCCTCTTCCACAGCCAACAATGGACCACTGTGGGCTCCACCTTTCCTTGATCATCATCACTGACCTTGATTTGTTTTTTTCATACCTTTCATTCTTTTGTTCTTTGTACCTTTTCATACCTCTAGTTCCCCTTTCCCCTGACTCTCTGTCTGAAGAAGGGTTTCGATCAGAAACATCACCTATCAATTTTCTCCGGAGATGCTGCTTGACCTGTTGAGTCATTTTGTGTCTATCTTTGATGCAGTTCCGCTCTGCACATGGGGTACATCTGCCCATTCCATTTGTTTTCTGGGAGTTGCCAATCCTTTTCCTGGCTAATTTATTTCTATGATGCTGCACTCAACTCTCTGGGCTGCCACAAGCTTCCCAGAGATACATTCACGTGAAGTTACTCTTAAAACAAGTGGAAGAACTGTCGGTCACAAAGACTCAATGTGGTCTAGAAAGGGCTAGATTTTCAAGCTATCTTAAGCAACTTTTATTTACAATGTGTATAATATTTATAAATAAATTTTACATTCTAGTAATCTACAATGCATTCTAGGTATACTTTGTTAAAATATTTCACCTAAGTTATAAAGGTGGGTACGACTTATTACTGCACCATAAATAATAACGTGGGAAACGTAAGAGTCTAAATATAAACAAGACTTAAAATAAATTTTACACAGAGCATAAAGTTCAAGATTTGAGATTACAACTGAAGTCCAAAATTAACAAATCATATAAAATGATTACGTTTGGAGCTGGTAAATAAGACATTTGTGTTAAGAGCCAGCTCCCATGGACTACTGTCTTAGTGTCATCTAATCAGAAGTGCTTCTTCCACACAGTCCAACCCTTTCAAGAATGCGTCGCTGAACAGGAGTGTCCATTTGCGATATTTATCCAGTTCAATGCGGCGCATTTCTCTCTTCACTGCCCCCCCATTGCAGGTTAATCTGGCATTTATTCTTCCCACCAGCACTTCTGGCCTCCACGTGTGTGTTTCTTAACATTTGCTGCATTCAGAGTCTCCTTTGCTGTGTTGTGTCAACGCCCATTCCTCTCCTTCCTTCCTTCCTTCCTTCCTGTGTCCGCCTCGTCTTTATTTATCCTTGTCCACCCCAAATGTGGCCCCATCTCCCGTGGATGTTGACTTTTGGTGGACGCCACTGCTGATTTGTCTGATACCAGTGTAGTCCTGTGCTTTGCTTTCCAGTGTTTTTAAAATTCTCACAAACAAACTGGTCCCATTCCCGACTGGACTTCCCGCACAATCACTCAAAACTGAAGGCATAAAGGTGAGCAAAGAATGAAAACAGACTGGACCTTTGACACGGTGACTACACCTTGTCGTGTATTCTCTCCATATAGTTTCTGAGTTCGTGCGAGTCCCCCAAGCCCATGTCCTGGCAAACCCACTTAATGTCTTCCTCGTTGCCCAGAAGGACAGAACTTGGTGCGGGGCATCCCTCGTCGGGGGGTATGGTGGTAAATGTTGTGAACTTTACCCGTTTTCGTTTTGTGGTGGGAGAGTTCAAAGGTTCGTCCTTGTGGTCCTTGCCTTCGCTGCAGAGGGCCGACCTGTGCACCTGGCCCTGGATGTTCTTCTGGCCGCCGCCTCCGTTGAGCAGATGGTTGCTCTCCTCGAAGGCCGCCGCCCTGTCGATGGCCGTCGTGTGCTGGCACAGCTGCCGCGGGGAGATGTCTCCCGTGTTCTCCAGCAGCTCCGTCTCGTTGCCCAGCCAGACCCAGTCGTGGGAGTGGTTCATGGTCCCCTGCGCCTCCGAGGTGGGGATCCGCTTGTGCCGGTACTTCAGGGCGAACATGACGCAGTTGATGAGGAAGACGAGGATGGCCAGGCAGAAGACGCCCAGCAGAGCGTACATCCCGATCTCCAGGTCAGTCAGACCCCTGGGCGCCTGCACCAGGTCGTTCTCGTCTAGACTCTCGCTGTCCCCAGACACCCTGGTCAGGTCGTGCGAAGGGAAGTTGGCGGCGTCCAGGGGGATGTTTTGCAGTTGTTGGTCGCCGCCTTCCTGCTCCGCACCGCCCGCGTTGCCCCCCTTGCCCGCAGCTTTGACGGTGGGTTCGGCCGGCCTCACCGAGCCCTCCTCACGGTCCGCGGTGGCGCTGCTGAAGTACCGCCCGTTCTGCCCCGTCGTCTCCGCCTCCGCGTTCTTCTGCCTCCGGTCACTCGCCCGGTTCTCCACATCTTCCTCGACGCCGCTCTTGGGGCCCGCGTTATTCTGACCGAACTTGACCTCGATGTTGCTGTTGCCGATCGCCAGGATGCTCTTCCGCTTGGACTTCTGGCAGATTTCGCAGATGACCAATTCCACCTTCAGCAGATTCCCCTGGCCCTCTCCCTCCACCGTGACAATCGGCCACTGTAACTGCAGGTCCTGGTACGTTGAGATGACGGCCTCTTCCCTTGAAGAGACAGTGAGAGTATAGTCCTTGGGATCGTAAATATCCAGGGGAGTCAAACTGTTGTCACTGAACTGAATCCAACCACTGATTATTGCCTCCTGGGGGGAAAGAAAAGAAACAGAATCATAGTTCAGCTTTACTGACACCACATCATGAATGAAAACCTACATACCCTTCATTGCTGCCTTGGAAAGGCAGTTGGATTCATTGGAGGTGGTCTTGGAGGGGAGACAATACAGCTCACCCCCTCCATGACACACTGGTCAACCTGAGGAATACCTTCAGCAACAGACTGGTTCCACCAAGATGCAGTACAGAACGCCACAGGAGGTCCTTCTTCCCTGTGGCTATCAAACTGTACATGTGGCTAACAAACTGTCCTCCTCCTTCTGCCATGTGGTAGACTGGACCCCCCCCCCACCCCACCCCCACCCCTCCCAATCTTTGCACATCCCCAATCCTTTCCACTTGTCCCTTTAAATTCATGTTGCATGTATTTTGTGTTTTCATGACTATGAATATCAATTTCCCTCCTGGGATAAATAAAGTTCTATCATATCGTATCGAAAAGCCCCCGCACCACTGCCACCCTTTGATACATGCAATTTACTTGCATGTTGCATGACTGCAATAACTTTTTATAAATGGTTGGTGTTTGAACCAAGAGCTTGAATCCGTTGTGTTAGAAGGGCTCGTTTCCAAGTTTACCACAGAACATCTACTTATACTGCATGCTCATTGAAATAAGGATGGAATGCTGTTTGTTGTATTTGACTACCAAAGAGCGACTATACTTCAAATTAATTAATGGACAATAAAATGTCCACATATTTATTAGGGATAGTAAACACGTTATATAAATTGTGTGAACAAGGTGGCACAGCGTTAGAGTTGTTGCCTTACAGCGCCAGATACCAGGGTTCGATCCTGACTACGGATGCTGTCGGTACGGAGTTTGTACGTTCTCCCTGTGCATGCATGGGTTCTCCCTGGGTGCTCCGGTTTCCTCCCACACTCCAAAGACTGAACCCGGGTCTCTGGCACCTTAAGGCAGCAACTGTACCACTATGTCACCCCGGTCATTGAGAGAAGCTTAATGCAATCAAACAGGTGGACATGGTTTTATGAAAGGAAAATTGCATTTGACAAATTTCATAGTGTTCGTTGAGGATCTAACACAAAGATGATATAGAAAAGCCTGGACGGCACAGTGGTGCAGCGGTAGAGTTGCTGCCTTACTGCCCTTACAGGGCATACAGCGTCAGAGACCCGGGTTCGATCCCGACTGCCGTGGTGTCTGTATGGAGTTTGCGTGGGTTTTTTACGAGATCTTCGGTTTCCTCCCACACTCCAAATATCTACAGGTTTTTAGTTCATAGGTTAACTGGCTTGGTAAAATTGTAAATTGTCTCGAGTGTGTGTGTAGGGTGGTGTAAATGTACAGGGATCGCTGGTCAGTGTGGACTCGGTGGGCCGAAGGGCTTGTTTCTGCACTGTAACTCTAAACGAAACTAAACTATAGTTGTACTGTACTGGGGAATTGTACTATTTTTTTGTTTTACTATTCCAGTACCTTCTAGCTGCATCCAATTGCTTTAAAATTCTTTCTTTCAATAAATGAGTACTGTTAAAGTGGCTCCCTGCATTTTCAGGGCACATGTGATGACAAAGCTGTACCCTGGAATCACCAGAACAATTTTAAAGTAAGAATATTGTTACGTATTGAAGATTGTAGGACTCCTCAATTATCCAGTCTAAAGAATCCTAAATGTATCCACAAGTGAAGAGTGCTATTTTGTAAGTAACAATTCACTCAGAATAATCAACTCATTGCAAAGTGGTCCAGTAAGTCTTATAACTTCATTATATTTATTTAATCAGACAATGACTCCAGATGTGATTATAGTTTCATCTTACTTCCACAAGTGAGTTGGTCTCCTCGGCTTAAATATCACATCAGAATGGAGACAGACCGTGGAATTTTCTTAAACCAAAGCTTGCGAGAACTAAACATTAATTTGATTACATTGTTCAATATCCAGTCATATCTGCAGCAAACTGGCTACTTCGGCAGGATCTGTGCAGGCCAGCTGGCAGTACCATTCTTCAACCTCTCCCTAATCCACTGTGGGGTTTTCACAGGGCCGGGTTTATCTATAAACTAGACAAGCTTAAATTTAGGGCCCCGAGGTCTAGGGGGGACCTCCGGCCAAGGCAGGACACCTACCGTTCAACTCTGGGCGGCCCCCCCTCTCTATCTCTCCCCGCTATCCGTGTCCGGGCCGCCGGGCTCCGCCCGCTCCTCATCCGCCGGCACGGCAGGCCGCCTTGCGCATGCGCATTGTTGCGGCCTGCACATGCGCACAACCACGGCCAGCACATCATCGGCCGCCCTGCGCATGCGCACTGCAACAGCAACTGGTCGGCGCTGGGCACTTTCTCCCTCGCTTTGAATTGTGGGAGATTTGGCCGCCATGGCTGTCCGGTCGCTGCCTCGCCGCCAGCGCTGAAAACCAACGCGGAGGGGGCCTCACAAGTAGAACAGCTTGGGGCCTCTCTTCATCTAAATCTGGCCCTGGGTTTCCACCTATTTTAAGGCGACCGCTCGCATTCCCAGTGGCAAAGGAAAGCAAGATAGCGTGCCTTAATGACTATTGTTCACTGGCTCTGATGTCCACTATCATTAAGGGCGGCACACTGCGCAGTGGTAGAGTTGCTGCTTTACAGCGTCAAAGAAGTGAGTCCAATCCTGACTATGGCTGTCGTCTGTATGGAGTTTGCACGTTCTCCCGGTGACCGCGTGGGATTCCTCCAGGTGCTCCGATTTCCTTCCACATTCCAAAGACGTGCTGGTGTGTAGGTTAATTGGCTTCTGGAAATTGACCCATGTAGGATAGAACTAGTGATTCCTGGTCAGTGCGGACTCGGTGGGCTGAAGGGCCTGTTTCAACGCTGTATCTCTAAACTAAACTAAAGGGAAAGTACTTTGTGAGAGGCTGGTCATGGCGCACATGAACTCCAACCTCTCAGAGAGCCCTGATCACAATAGGTCCACTGCAGACGGCATCACCCAAGCATTTATTCCATTGCAGGGTCTAGTTTAATTAGATGTGCATACCCTACACTTTATGCCCTTCTCTACAAAATGTACAGGAAGTAAGTTTGCTGCGAGAAGAATTTATCAGTGCAATTGGCTCATCTACCTGCTTGATGCTATCACTGTGTGAGATATTGTCCAGCTGAATAGAGTTATTGTTCAGAAAGGGGATATCTACATCACACGATTGCATGATAGAGATAGCTTGATACCTACCGAAGGGGGCGCTGTCCTGTGCATGGCTGCCCTGCCAGCAGTTGTCTGTCTTTTCACTGTTTTATTTTTATTTTTATTTTTAGTTAGTTAAAGTGTTTTGTTTGGAGGTCTAGACTTTTTTATGTGGGGGGTGGTGGGGGTGGGGAAGGGGGAAACTACCTTTCAGGGTCCCTACCTGGTCGGAGAGGCAGCTTTTCTCCGGGCTGCAGCTTCGACCCGTCCTCGCGGCCTACCAGCGGGCCTGGAGCGGCGTTTCCTGTCGGGGACCGCCCAGAACCTTGGCTTCGGCGGCGGCACAGCGCTGGAGCGCTATCGTGGAGCGGGCGATGCCTTGCCTGGGTCGCCGCGCTGGAGCTCCGGTGAGCTGAGACCGCTGGGAACAACATCGCGGAGCTGCGGGACTGTGGAGCGGCCGAGCGGCCGAGCGGCCAGCTGCGGGCGGCGGCGCTGACTTTACACCGGGAGCCTGGGATCTCGCAACGAGTTTGCCAGTTGTGGAGCTCCATTCGGAGCGGCCTTGTTGGCTTCAAAAGCCGCGGCCTCCAGTACGGAGGCCGCCGTTCCAGGGTTCCCAAGCCGCTGTGAGGACTCTCCTGACGCCGGAGCACCACCACCCGGCGAGAACGGCCAGGAACATCGGGCCTCCGTAGAGGCAACTGTGGAGGCCTCAATAGGCCCGACTATGGGTGAACTGGGGTTGGGGACTGGACTTTGTGCCTTCCCTCATGGTGGGAGCCATTGTGGGGGGATGTTCTTTGTGTTTAAGACTCATTGGTGTTATGTCTGTATTCTTTTGTGTACTGCAAAATGGCAAAAAGCATTTCACTTCACTACACCTCGGTGTATGTGAATGTGACCAATATAATAAAATACCTTTGATACCTTTGAGAGTCACGGAGTCGTACAGTCATGCTGCACGGAAACACTAGTCCCACGTGCCTGCGTATCATTACAGCCCATATCATTCTAAACTTTTCCTATCCATGTACCTGTTCAAATATATTTTAAATGTTGTTGTGATAGTACCTGTCTCACTACCTCCTCTGGCAGCCTGATCTGTACACCCACCTCCTTTGTGTGAAAAAGTTGCCCCTCAGCCTCCTATTAAATCGTTCTCCTCTCACCTTAAGTCTATGTCCTCTAGTTCTTAGATAGACACACAATGCTGGCTGGAGTAACTCAGCAGATAACAAGCAGCATCTCTGGAGAGAAGGAATGGGTGACGTTTCGGGTCGAGACCCTTGTTCAGGATTAATACCTCTACTCTGGGTAAAGGCCTCTGTGCATTTACCCGATTTATTCCATGATCTAGTGAACAAATTGAGCAATAAATAGCATTCTATTGTTGCCGGGCACAAAATATGGCCCATTGCAATGTTGGATCCATTATACACGATGCACATTCCTTGTGGCCTCTTCCCATGTGGAGATTAAGGACAAGGACAGAGGGAATTTTGGGATCATTGTACAGTAGGTCGTAAAATATCATGGCAACATTTTACCTGTGATCTGGTAGTACAGGGAATAGTGTAGAAACAGGCCCTTCGGCCCAACTTGCCCACACTGGCCAACATGTCCCAGCTACACAAGTTCAACCTGCCTGTGTTTTCTCCAAATCCCTCCAAACCTGTCCTATCCATGTACCTGTCTAACTGTTTCTTAAACATTGGGATAGTCCCAGCCTCAAGTACTTCCTCTGGCAGCTTGTTCCATACACCCACCATCCATTGTGTGAAAAAGTTGCCCATCAGAGTCCTATTAAATCTTTTCCCTTTTACCTTAAAACTATGTCCTCTGGTTCTCGATTCACCTACTCTGGGCAAGAGACTCTAATGCATCTACCCAATCTATTCCTCTCTTGATTTTATACACCTCTACAAGATCACTCCTCATCCTCCTGCGCTCCAAGGAATAGAGTCCTAGCCTACTCAACCTCTCCCTATAGCTCAGATCCTCTAATCCTGGCAACATCCTCGTCAATCTTCTCTGCACCCTTTCCAGTTTGAATCTTTATTTACAATGTTAGCTTTGAAGTAAACCTCAAAAATTAGTAGTGGCAGCCGCAATTACCACCAGAAAAATATCAATACATTAGTAGTTGCATCGTTGCACACTGCTCTGTTAACAAAGCTAACAAAGTGGTTATAATACTGTTTGCAAGATGACAAACTCCTTTAACATGTTCTTTACATGTCTTTGGAGGCAGCTGCTCGAGAATGTTAAACCTGAATCACTTATTGCCTTATAACATAATTCCAACCTCTGGCAAATGTGAGACGTAATTCTGGCACTTGCAAACGTGCCCTCAACACTGTTTGGCTTCAATTCTAGTTTTCAGTACCTGGCAGTTCAAAGTGTCTTGAGATTTATTTTGGTTTGGAGTGTCTTAATGTTTGTGGGATCAATTGTTTCATAAGGGTTTTTGAAAAAAGTTCAAATGCTTTTGGAAAGATGTTGTCAAGCTGGAAAGGGTGCAGTGAAGGTTTACAAGGATGTTGCCAGGACTCGAGGCCCTGAGACCGTCCTGAATTAAGGTGCGTGAGCTACAAGGAGAAATTGGACAAACTCGGATTGTTTTCCCTGGAATGTCGAAGGTTCATGGAAGATCAGTACATAAGATTATAGTCATAGAGTCATAAAGCATGGAATCAGGCCCTTCGGCTCAACTTGTCCATGTAGACCAACATGTCCCATCCACACCAGTCTCATCTGGCTGTGTTTGGCCCATATCACTCTAAATTTACCCCATCCATTTATCTGTCCATATGTTGCTTAAACATTGTGATAGTACCTGCCTCAACTACCACCTCCGGCAGATCGTTCCACATACCCACCACCCTGTGTGTAAAAAAAGTGCCTCATTTTCCTATTAAACCTTTCCCCTCTCTCGCCTCTGATTCTCAATTCCCCAACTCTGGGCAAGAGACTCTGTGTGTTTACCCAATCTATTCCTCATGATTTTATACCACTTTATAAGATCACCCTTCATCCTCCTGCGCTCCAAGGAATAGGGTCCCAGCCTTCTCAACCTCTCCCTAAACCTCAGGCACTCCTGGCAGCATCCTTGTAAATCTTCTCTGCACCCTTTTCAGCTTGACAACATCTTTCCTATAGCATGGAGCCTAAAACCAAACTCAATACTCTAAATGTGGCCTCACCAACGTCATATATAACTGCAATAAGGACTCCTAACTTCAATACAATAATTATGAGAGGCATAGAAAGGATAAACAATCAAATCTTTTTTCCCCAGAATAAAATGTCAAAGATTATGTCTTTGGGGTGTGGGGGGAAACTGTAGCATCTGGAGGAAACCAACACGGTCACAGGGAGAACATACAAACTGCACACCCAAGGATCAATCCCAACCTTAGAGATGGAGTTTGCACATTCTCCCTGTGACAGTGTGGGTTTCCTTCAGATGCTCTGGTTTCTTCCCACATCCCAAAGACACGTGGGTTTGTACGTTAATTAGCCCTCTGTAAAATTATCCCTTGTGTGTGGAAAGTGGATGAGAAAGTAGGATAACATAGGAACATTAGGATAACTAGTGTGAACCAGTGATCAACGGTCAGCGTGGATTCGGTGGGGCGATGGGCCTGAATCCGAGCTGTATCTCTAAAGTCTAAAATCACCATCCACCTGCATCTGAAAGGCACCTTCAATTAAGAAGAAGGGATACAATTAGTTTGGGCAGGTCTTCTCTTCCATCGGACACATGTAAATCTAATGATAAATTGTCAGCCTGCACGGTGCTGACTCAAGATTATGCAGTTGCCTTGAAGCACGAGCTGGCTGCTGTGTGTGCTGCATCAGTCCCCGTGATATTGGAACCGTCATTTACACCTCGCTACTGCACTTTTTAATGAGCTTCTGCCGTAAATCCCAGGTGCTGTATCCATAAATCCACTCCCCTAACTCCACAAACCTTGACAAGCTCTCTCGATTATCATCAACCAACGAAGATGAATCAATGCTGCTGAATCTCGGAGCTGTGGCTGACGTTGGAAGGACTGTCGCCAGCTCCATTTGCTCACCAAATATACAAAGGTTTGCACCAGAGTATACCCTCTTGCTTATCTTAGTCTCCATCACCATCTCCCTTGACTCCCCCCCCCCCCCCCCCCCCACCACCCACCCTCCCCTCCCCTCACCCTCCAAAAAAAATGTCTGACACTTTTCATCCCTCTCTCAAAGGAGGAGGCTATTCAGAGAATGGAATCAGATTGTAGAAACAAACTGCAGATGCTGGTTCATACACAGGACATAAATGAATAACTTAGTGGGTCAGGCAGCATAGACACAAGGTGCTGGAGTAACTCAGTGGGTCAGGCAGCATAGACACAAGGTGCTGGAGTAACTCAGTGGGTCAGGCAGCATAGACACAAGGTGCTGGAGTAACTCAGTGGGTCAGGCAGCATAGACACAAGGTGCTGGAGTAACTCAGTGGGTCAGGCAGCATAGACACAAGATGCTGGAGTAACTCAGCGGGTCAGGCAGCATCTCTGGAGAACATGGACAGGCGATGTTTCTGGACGGGACACTTCTTCAGGCATTGTGGGGGTGGCAGCGGAGGGAATGTGCTGGAGTAACTCAATGTTTGCTCAGGTTTCCTCTCGCATTCCAAAGTCGCGCAGGTTTATAGGTTAATTGGCTTCTGTACACACTGCCCCTAGTGTGTAGGATGTGAAACTGGGATAACATAGCACTGGTGTGAACGGGTGATCGCTGGTTGGCAGCGACTTGGTGGGCCGAAGGGCCTGTTTCCACACTGTATCTCTAAACTAAACTAAAATCTCTCTAAACTAAGGCGGGGACTGGGAATGGGCAATGGGACGACTCCGAAGTTTTGTTTCATTCTTTCACTTTCGCGGGTAATTTCCTGCCCCTCCCTCTTCACCGCAACGCGTCATGTTTGTCTAATGGGACACTGTTCCTGGAGTAGTTGATGGCGAGAGATATACGCACTGCAAATCATACTTCGTTGGACGACTGTTTTATTGTTCT